>NC_086444.1:164246679-164556679 GCF_028390025.1 Pseudophryne corroboree | reverse complement strand
GTTTTTTGTTGATTACCAGAACTTAGAATGTTATACTGCTGTTTTAAGAACTGCCTGTAAACCTGACCTGCAAAACCTGCATGTGAAACTGTATCCTGCCTGAGGTGGAAATAAAGTGTGTTGGATTATACTCCGTCTATGTGATTCCTGTCACAATATATGTCTGTCTGTCTATCTATCTATCTATCTATCTATCTATCTATCTATCTATCTATCTATCTATAAATATATAGATATATATAAAGAATAGACTCATAAAGTACTATAAGTTTCACCTTGTTGTACTTGAAGCATCCCAGGGCATCACTAGAAAGTAGAGATGAGCGGATTCGGTTTTACTCGGATTTACTCGGTTCTCTAAACGGCATCTTATTGGCTCACTGATGTCACGTGTTTTGGATAGCCAATCGGATGACGTTTTGAGAACCGAGTAAAACCGAGTAAAACCGAATCCGCTCATCTCTACTAGAAAGTTCTCATGGGTGGTCCTAGACACAACTCCAAGGATATGCAGTACATTCCTTTTACTAAAGTAACCTGATGAAATTATTAAATATTATGTTTTTTTAAGTAACCAGATTCATTAATTCTATAGAAAATGAATTAATTATTGTTGATCCACTGAGGAGTCTGTGAAATGTAAATTTACCAATACAGTGTGGAGTGGCTTTCTAAGGTATAGAGAAGCAAATATGGAACTAGATGATAATATTACCATATTTGCTCCTCTAAAAAATGCCCTTTTCACAAAAACCTCAATTGAATTTTTGCATTTATATTATTCATTTCCGCTGCAGTATAAATACACAGAGAATGCACAAATGGAAGGCAAGCCACAGTGACACCTAATTAGACGCTTCCCATAAGCACACAGTAGTACTGCCAGGAGAGAATTTGCAATATTTCTTTTGAATATGTAGATATATGACATGTTTTTTTCACATAAATTGATTTGTGTGAGAAAAGAGCAGACATCCGGCACACATGATGTGAATGGCATGTGAATGATCTCCTGTGTATAGCTTTCTTTTGTTCATGTATTTGTGCAAATTGCTAGCTACTATCTCATGCAGCGCTAAATAGCCTATTTCACTCAGTTAATGAGTTTCCAGAAAGCATTTACGTGACTTATTGACACAGAAATGTCTAATTCTCTGCATTCCTACCTTTTATTGGAAGAATGTGGCTTTCCATTATAATTGGGCACACAGCATTCAGCTCCAGGTGAAATTGGATCTGAATTCAACAACACTAATAAGGGATGAGAAGAGTTTTAGTCTATTGAGAATCTCCTGAATTAATTGTGGAGCAATATTAGGTCTATCTAGTTCTGTACATCAACATTGGGATGTATTCCCTTGTACAGTATGTCTGGAATATCCTTTTCATTAGTCTTCATGTCTTGTCTACTATTGAACTTTGAATAATCCATCTCAATAAATCCATGAAAAACTGGTACTGTAAGTGATCTGGGGAAATGATAGTGATATTTCAGTTTGTTAGTGAATATACTAGAGATGTGCAGTTCGGTTTTCCAGAAATCCAAATCTACCTGAATTTTGTTGATCTGAACCGAACCAAAAACCAGTTCTATCCCCCGGGGACATTAAATCCAAACTGAGTCCTGGTTCGGATCTTCCTTTGGTTCGGAATACGTATTTTAAATCCAAATTTTGGGTATTGGTTTGCAAAAATTACCGGATTTTAGCTGGTCTTAATGGATTTTTATCAATGATTATCGTTTTTTTAATCGATTTTAAACTGAACCAAATCTGAATCCAAACCAAGACTTGAGGGTGGTTTTGCAAAACTGAAACATAAGGATGAAATTATAGCCAAAGCCAAAACACAGGTGTCCATCTCTAGAATATACACAGCATAAACACTGTAGCTGTTCTGTATGCCAGCATTCTCCCTTATGTACTGCATACATATAATTAATTACTGTGCAGTATACATTTTCTCATATTCAGGAAATGCTTGCAAATAATCTTTATTTTTGATGCTTTGAAGTGTTAAAATAAAGGTGGCCTAATGTTTTATTGTCATTTGAAAACATTATCTTGACCTTGCGCATATAATTGAATGCGGATATGTACCCATACAGTATGTTGGGTTGCAAACATCTATGGGACCGCACCACCCCTACCTGCGCAACCCCAAGCATCATCATTATCAGTGCGCTATTGTAGCAGCCCTATACCTAGTACAAGAGTCTGTATGCACAGAGAGCTACAAGTGAAGTTGAGAATGAAATCACCCATACAAGCATGGGCTCGGCTATAGAGCATGCCCAGTGTTAAAACAAACAAATAATTTTTTTTAATTGATTTCAAGATCACAGGGTATTTCAGCTCCTCCTAGTCCTGCATGTCTATGGGAAAGGCAAGGTCAACATATGGGTTTTCTGAGCACATAAACAATAGCTACTGTTCTGAATGATGATGTTAGTGCAACCCCTTCTGCACTGGTGCCACGGTGTAGTTTCTTCTCACATACTGTATGTGTTGGCAGAGTATTGCAGTGCCTTGTACAGGGACGTTAGTCCACACACTTAATGAGTTTAAACAGTAATGCAGGTTTATTCAGTAAAACATAGGTAACTTGGATGTACTGTATTATTATTATAGGCAATTGGCCCCTTATATCAGACAAGGCAACAGAGCAATGGTAGTGGTACTTATCAGTCTGTTTGTGTGGCTGTGGTATATCAGCAGGGGATGTCTCCGGTGGTAAAGGGATGGAGGACTGCGCCGTTGTGCAGTCTGACTCCCGCTGTAAAGAAGGTGCACCGCCTGGCTCTGTGATAGCTCAGGAGGTGCGGTACATGCAAGAACACTGTAAGTCTCTCACTCTGTTCACACACTGAGCTCCGCTCCCGGTCTCAGCTCTACACTCACTGTTACTAAAATTAAGGATCAGAGTATACACTAAACTCCACCTCTGAGAGACACTGGCACTAGGGAAATGTGAAGCAAAACAGTAAGAATAAATCAACATTACACATATTCCAGTCCACATTCCTTCAGGAATGCACGTAACAAGTGTGATGACAGTCCTTTTGTCAACATGTTGGCAATATTTTCTTCCTAACTCAAATAAAGTCTCTTTTATCCAAAGCGCTTCTTTTGAAGTTTCTGTGAGCGCCATATACTCCGCCTCTATCATGGAAAGAGCAACTGTGTGTTGTTTCCTACTTGCCCAATTTATGGCTGCGCCTGCTAGTGCAAACAGGTATCCAGTGTAGGAACGTCTGTCGTCCTCATCTGACCCTCAGTCAGCATCACAGAATACTTTTAAGCTGATGTCTGTTGTTTTTGTAAAGCTCAGCTTTAGTGAACTTGTACCTTTGAGGTACCTTAGAATTCTCTTTACTGCAATCCAGTGTTGTTTCCCAGGATTATTTGCAAACTGGCTTGCCTGACTTGCTGCATGTGTGATGTCAGGTGTCCCAAAACTTGCATACTTCAAATTACCAACAGCATTTTGATAAAGGATTTCTTGCATTTCCTCTATCTCCCCCTTGGTGCTTGGTGACATGGCCTTGACCATCTTTACACTCTTGTCAATGGGAGTACTTACTGGTTTTGCATCTGTCATTCCATATTAGGAAATTATTGCCTCAATGTATGTTTGTTGGTCAATTGTGACAGCTCCTTCTACTAGGTTTTGTACAATTTTAATGCCTAATAACTGATTTGCAGGGCCTAGATCTTTTAACTTGAATCTTTGTTTAAGCTGGTGCTTCATGTCAGTGATGTGATTTTCTTGACCTGCCAGAAGTAAATCAACCACATACATAGCTAAAATTAACAATTTTTCTTCCATAGTCTTATAGTATAGGCAGTGGTCAGTCTCTGACCTAACAAAGTTCATTTCAAGTAGCACTGCATCCAACTTCACATACCAACAATGACCACTTTGCTTGAAGCTGTATAGTGACTTCTTTAAGAGACAAACTTTCCCAGTTTGGAATATATCCACATCATAGTGTTCAAGTGGTTCCATATAAATTTCCTCAACTAACTCTCCATTCAGGAATGCAGAATCAAAGTGTAGCTGGTATAACAGTAGATCATGTAGTGTAGCAATAGTAATCACTAACCTTAAGGTGCTATACCTTGCGACAGGTGAGTAGATCTCTCAGTAATCGATTCCAGACTTCTGGGTATATCCCTTGGCAACATGTCTGGCTTCGTAACGAGCTCCTGTCCCATCTGCATTTAACTTCTTGCAGAAGACCGACTTGTTATTGATCGTTTTATGGTCACTTGGTCTATCACCCATAGTCCATGTACTGTTATCATTTAGTGCTGACAGTTCTGTATCAATTGCTGACTTCCACTCTTTTAAATCACTACTTGACTTTGCTTCTTGTATGTTCTGAGGTTCACAGTAAGCTATGTTTGCATACTCCTCACTGTATTTCTTGGCTGGAACACCTTTGTTGCTCCTTATGGAACTTCTGTTCCCTGATTTGTTGTCTACTTTGACACTCTCAGATTCAGACACACTTTCTGCTGCCTGTACATCCAATAATACATTCTCTTCTTGCTTCACTGCCCCAACCTGTGGTGCTGTCACGTAGAATACTACATCTCTGGATTTAAGAAGACATTTACTTGTATCATCCCAAAGTCTGCATCCTTTGCTTTCTTCGCAGTATCCGAGCATTATACATACTATTTATTTTGGATCTAACGTTCGCCTCTTTTCATTAGGTATATGTGCAAAAACTTTGCTCCCAAAGACATGAAGATGACTGATACTTGGCTTTTGTCTGGATCACGCCTCCAGTGGCATTTTGCTTTGACGGCCACTGTAGATGCACGATTCTTTAGGTATACTGCAGTAGATACTGCTTCTGCCCAAAATTTATTTTCCAGGCCAGCATCACTTAACATAGTTCGCGCTCTCTCCACAATTGTCTCCTCACTCACGCCATTCTGTTCCGGTGTGTAGGCAATTTTTAGCTGATGCTTTATGCCATATTTTCTAAGGAATGCGGCTAAGACTTTGTTATCATACTCTCCACCGTTGTCTGATCTCAGGATCTTTAGTTTCAGACCCATTTGAGTCTCCACCAGGTTTTTGTATTCTACAATTTTGTTGCCAACTTCACTCTTTTCTTTAATGAAGTACACATTTGTCATTCTTGTGGCATCATCAATAAGAGTCATGAAGTACCTGTAGCCACTGATTGATTCCACCTCCATTGGACCACTGACTTTGGTAATGGGTTGCGAGTTTGCTTGCCTTTTATGCAACTCTCACACAAGGGTCTTTCAGCGTTGCTCATGGTGATCCCTGTTACCATTCCATCTAGCAGTTTCTGGATGTTGTCATATCCTAGATGACCCAAACGTTTGTGCCACAGCTCCATTAACTGTTTTTCATCAGTAGCCTCAGTGTCCAGGACATATAGTTGGTTGCACAGGGTTGCTGAAGCAATAACAGTCCCTCTTTTATTTTGCACCATACACTTGCCCTACTGAAACTGGACTCTATAGCCTTTTTTCTCTAGGACACTGATAGCAATGAGATTACTTCCTAAATCAGGCACGTGCAACACATCTTGGATATCTGTAACAACTGTATCTCCTGCAATTCTTAAACGTACTGTGATTATCCCAACTTGTGATATGGTAAGGACCTTATTTCTAATCCCTGTAACTGTAGTGGATACACACGGTGTTAAAGAATTGAACCAATGGTTATTGCAACTGAAATGCCTAGTGGCCCCCGAGTCCATGTACCAGAAATCGTTCCTGTGACTGTCTGCTACATTCAGTGCTGACTCATTTGGCTTATCACGCTGCTTCTGCGCACCACTGAAATTTCTCATCTTGCAATCTGAAGCTTTATGTCCTATCTTGTGACATACAAAACATTTGAACTTGTGCTTTTTAGACTTTGCGCCATTTGTGATCAAGGCAGAACCCTCAGCTATGGTCTTGACAGGAATACGTTCTTTGATCTGTAGTAGCTTGGCCCTTACAATCTCTATTGTCAGCTTAGTATCATTTGACTCTAAAGCAACCATCAAAAAGTAAAAGTCTGGCATCATTTTGCACGGCTGTCTACATGTCCTTAGCTGACACTTTTCCACTGACTGTTGACTAGACATGCTACTCCACAGCTAAACCTATCATCCCGATGGCTCTGTCTACATCATCTGGGTTTGGACCTGCTCCTGAGTCTATTGTGACCTTCCACAACATTTCCCGCTTAAGCTGCATCTCCATGGCAAACTTCCATATAGCATAGTTCTCTGAACCTTTCAGTTTAGCAAAATTCATGCTGTGTCCTGTATTATACATCTTTTCTGCACTTGTATAAAATGTCACTTTAAACTTTATCTGTGTTGTTACTCAAAACACTCAGGGGTTAATCTTCAGGCATGCGGGTCTGGACCCATAACCTGTTGGCAGAGTATTGTGGTGCCTGGTGCATTGACGTTAGTCCACACACTTAATGAGTTTAAACAGTAATGCAGTTTTATTCAGTAAACGCACACATGCAATTGGCCATTATATCAGACAAGGTAACACAGCAACGTAGCTGTACTTATCAGTTTGTTCATGTGGCTGCGGTATATCAGCAGGGGATGTCTCCAGTCATAAAGGGATGGAGGACTGCACGGTCGTGCAGTCTGACTCCCGCTTTGAAGAAGGTGCGCCGCCCATCTCTGTGATAGCTCCGGAGGTGCGGTACATGCAAGAACACTGTAAGTCTCTCACTCTGTTCACACACTGAGCTCCGCTCCCAGTCTCAGCTCTACATGCACTGTCACTAAGATGGAGGATCAGAGTATACACTAAACTCCACCTCTGAGAGACACTGGCACTAGGGAACAAACACTAGGGGATGCGTCCATTGGATCCTATTGTAGAAGGAGACAGGCACAGAGCGCACCATCTACTAACAGTATACACCTAGCTCTTGGTGTGTTTGGCATGGGCAATTTTAAGTCCTCTCTCCCCTCTCGATCACTGATACAGATATGCCTGTGTGTGCATCTTTTGCTGGGATGGACACTTTGTGCTTGCAACATTCTCACTATGTACAGTATGTCTTAAGACGAAACCACCAGAAGCATCATCAAAACCTGGACCAGCCACAGGCTAGGTGCAAAATCTTCAACAGCGTGTGGTCTCTAATATAAGTGATTAAGCACCTGAGTTTGCAACCTGTTATGCAACTTGCCCTCGACACAACCATAATACGCCCATTTGTGCATCTGAATAGCCACGACCCAGTCACCACACATGGACACCCAATAAATTTCTGAGATCATGCATCTCAAAAGGTCCTGCGACTGTGTATGCTCGCACCATGGGACGTATGCACTGTGCAAATTATTAGCAACTTAAACCCATGCTCAGTTAGAAAAAAACAAGCCATTGACCATTTGCATGAATATAAGCATTGTGTCCAACTCAAAAACAGCCCATTGTACCCTGTAGGTTTTAACGTGCAAAATAACCCAGCAGTGCAGATGATACAGGTGTAATGGTGAAGTGTAACATAGATGTTAGTAGAATCTGGAAGAGAGTCTTTATTAACTTCTCCAGCTTTATTTTCGGTAGGCAGGGTATTAATAATATTAATAGTGGTTCACAGGTTTACATCAGAACTGACACCTACTTTTGGGATTGACCCTCTGCCTCTCAACCTCTACATTCTCTCTCTTCCTCTCTCTCTGTCACCCGGTTTTTCATTAATCAGGTGAGCAACACAATTCATAGGTTCCATGACCTTGTCACTTAACTAGAGTAATCTCTGCACTCTCTCAGACAGTCATTACAAGAATGTAGGACTTGGTCTCAGGATGTCCACTAGTACTATTAGGGGTGAATTTACTAAAGCTTCAAAACAGAGAATTGGTGATGTTACCCATAGCAACCAATCAGATGCTGTCTATCATTTCTCTGTTGCCTTTTAGAAAATGATAGACAGCATCTGATTGGGAATAGAGAGAAAGATAGAAACAAAGAGAGAAGTTTAGGAGGAAAACGAAGGAGAGACAGAAAAATAGACATGGAAAGGAATAAAAATGCAGCCAGCTGAGATTATTTACATAATAGAAAGAGATAGATAGGGCACATTTTACGGGTGTTCCTTGCTGTGGACAGCCATTCCATTCCAAAAAAAGTTCTTCATTTTTCATCAGCTCAGAGCTTTCATGTATCTGGTCTCATCCTAAACTTTTAGTGAGGCGGTTTTGTGCTTATAAGTTGCACACAATCTAAGTTCTAAGTCTATTGTGATTATTAACTTTTATTTATAATATGTGTGTATGTGTATATACTGTGTATATCGATCAGGGGCGTTTCTAGAGAGGAGGATGCACATGTGCAGACTCGGTATGGGCCCCCTCCTCCCTAGCCGGCAGCGCTATAGACTCTGGTCACTAGGGGCACTAGGGGACCCTAGCGCTGTCCCAGAGTCTACAGATCATGCACAGATCTCCAGGAAAAAGGCACAGCAGACATTTTCCCTGAGATTTCCTTACTGCACATGCTGCTGCCGCTGGCGGGGGTCTCCGGACTGGTGAGTATTTGAAAAATGGATGCAGGGTGTGCGGTGTGGGCCCCTCTGGAAACAGTAACCTGAAATGTGGCGAGCGGTGGGAGCCCGCTAAGGTGTCCCATGGTCTGAACTTGGACCAATATACTGTATATATATACAATACACAAGGTGGGAAGCTGCTCAATCAGATTGTAATGTCACTCAGGTGCTAAAAGGGGAGGGGTAATTCTGTGTAGGAAAAAAACTGTGTTCCCTAATGCACACCGAGTGAATAATATTACTATATAATAATAGTCAGATAATACGGAGATCTTAGTTGCGTATATCTGCAGATATAGGGTTAAGCCCCCAGGCCGGTCGACAAGGCTTCTCCGTCACTGGGGGTCCCTAATACTAGGTATCGGCCTGGGGTGCAGGACCCCACAATGTCGGCACAGGTCGGCCACCCCAGGTCAGCACACAGGTGAAAATTAATAAGGGTTAATAAGAAGCACAGAAGTGCTATGTAAGTGGTGTGATTAAAAAATATATACAAAGTGATAGGAAAAATAATAAGTGTTAATAAAGTGTTAGGGTGTGCCGACCTGCAACAGCCCACCCATACCGACACAGGGGCCACTGCACCCCACACCCACCCCATAAATAATTACATATATATATATATATCTGGGTTAAATTCCCAGTGTAAGGCCACATGGTAATGGCACCTACAGCATCTGAGAGCCAGCTTACCTGGGGATACCCCTGACTTCCCCTATGGCACTACTAGAGTCAGCAATCCCTCCTAATGCTGACCCATTTGTGCCTCTCTATATACAATACACAAGGTGGGAAGCTGCTCAATCAGATTGTAATGTCACTCAGGTGCTAAAAGGGGAGGGGTAATTCTGTGTAGGAAAAAAAACTGTGTTCCCTAATGCACACCGAGTGAATAATATTACTATATAATAATAGTCAGATAATACGGAGATCTTAGTTGCGTATATCTGCAGATATAGGGTTAAGCCCCCAGGCCGGTCGACAAGGCTTCTCCGTCACTGGGGGTCCCTAATACTAGGTATGGGCCTGGGGTGCAGGACCCCACAATGTCGGCACAGGTCGGCCACCCCAGGTCAGCACACAGGTGAAAATTAATAAGGGTTAATAAGAAGCACAGAAGTGCTATGTAAGTGGTGTGATTAAAAAATATATACAAAGTGATAGGAAAAATAATAAGTGTTAATAAAGTGTTAGGGTGTGCCGACCTGCAACAGCCCACCCATACCGACACAGGGGCCACTGCACCCCACACCCACCCCATAAATAATTACATATATATATATATATCTGGGTTAAATTCCCAGTGTAAGGCCACATGGTAATGGCACCTACAGCATCTGAGAGCCAGCTTACCTGGGGATACCCCTGACTTCCCCTATGGCACTACTAGAGTCAGCAATCCCTCCTAATGCTGACCCATTTGTGCCTCTCTATATACAATACACAAGGTGGGAAGCTGCTCAATCAGATTGTAATGTCACTCAGGTGCTAAAAGGGGAGGGGTAATTCTGTGTAGGAAAAAAACTGTGTTCCCTAATGCACACCGAGTGAATAATATTACTATATAATAATAGTCAGATAATACGGAGATCTTAGTTGCGTATATCTGCAGATATAGGGTTAAGCCCCCAGGCCGGTCGACAAGGCTTCTCCGTCACTGGGGGTCCCTAATACTAGGTATGGGCCTGGGGTGCAGGACCCCACAATGTCGGCACAGGTCGGCCACCCCAGGTCAGCACACAGGTGAAAATTAATAAGGGTTAATAAGAAGCACAGAAGTGCTATGTAAGTGGTGTGATTAAAAAATATATACAAAGTGATAGGAAAAATAATAAGTGTTAATAAAGTGTTAGGGTGTGCCGACCTGCAACAGCCCACCCATACCGACACAGGGGCCACTGCACCCCACACCCACCCCATAAATAATTACATATATATATATATATCTGGGTTAAATTCCCAGTGTAAGGCCACATGGTAATGGCACCTACAGCATCTGAGAGCCAGCTTACCTGGGGATACCCCTGACTTCCCCTATGGCACTACTAGAGTCAGCAATCCCTCCTAATGCTGACCCATTTGTGCCTCTCTATATACAATACACAAGGTGGGAAGCTGCTCAATCAGATTGTAATGTCACTCAGGTGCTAAAAGGGGAGGGGTAATTCTGTGTAGGAAAAAAAACTGTGTTCCCTAATGCACACCGAGTGAATAATATTACTATATAATAATAGTCAGATAATACGGAGATCTTAGTTGCGTATATCTGCAGATATAGGGTTAAGCCCCCAGGCCGGTCGACAAGGCTTCTCCGTCACTGGGGGTCCCTAATACTAGGTATGGGCCTGGGGTGCAGGACCCCACAATGTCGGCACAGGTCGGCCACCCCAGGTCAGCACACAGGTGAAAATTAATAAGGGTTAATAAGAAGCACAGAAGTGCTATGTAAGTGGTGTGATTAAAAAATATATACAAAGTGATAGGAAAAATAATAAGTGTTAATAAAGTGTTAGGGTGTGCCGACCTGCAACAGCCCACCCATACCGACACAGGGGCCACTGCACCCCACACCCACCCCATAAATAATTACATATATATATATATATCTGGGTTAAATTCCCAGTGTAAGGCCACATGGTAATGGCACCTACAGCATCTGAGAGCCAGCTTACCTGGGGATACCCCTGACTTCCCCTATGGCACTACTAGAGTCAGCAATCCCTCCTAATGCTGACCCATTTGTGCCTCTCTATATACAATACACAAGGTGGGAAGCTGCTCAATCAGATTGTAATGTCACTCAGGTGCTAAAAGGGGAGGGGTAATTCTGTGTAGGAAAAAAAACTGTGTTCCCTAATGCACACCGAGTGAATAATATTACTATATAATAATAGTCAGATAATACGGAGATCTTAGTTGCGTATCTCTGCAGATATAGGGTTAAGCCCCCAGGCCGGTCGACAAGGCTTCTCCGTCACTGGGGGTCCCTAATACTAGGTATGGGCCTGGGGTGCAGGACCCCACAATGTCGGCACAGGTCGGCCACCCCAGGTCAGCACACAGGTGAAAATTAATAAGGGTTAATAAGAAGCACAGAAGTGCTATGTAAGTGGTGTGATTAAAAAATATATACAAAGTGATAGGAAAAATAATAAGTGTTAATAAAGTGTTAGGGTGTGCCGACCTGCAACAGCCCACCCATACCGACACAGGGGCCACTGCACCCCACACCCACCCCATAAATAATTACATATATATATATATATATATCTGGGTTAAATTCCCAGTGTAAGGCCACATGGTAATGGCACCTACAGCATCTGAGAGCCAGCTTACCTGGGGATACCCCTGACTTCCCCTATGGCACTACTAGAGTCAGCAATCCCTCCTAATGCTGACCCATTTGTGCCTCTCTATATACAATACACAAGGTGGGAAGCTGCTCAATCAGATTGTAATGTCACTCAGGTGCTAAAAGGGGAGGGGTAATTCTGTGTAGGAAAAAAACTGTGTTCCCTAATGCACACCGAGTGAATAATATTACTGGGGTGGCCGACCTGTGCCGACATTGTGGGGTCCTGCACCCCAGGCCCATACCTAGTATTAGGGACCCCCAGTGACGGAGAAGCCTTGTCGACCGGCCTGGGGGCTTAACCCTATATCTGCAGATATACGCAACTAAGATCTCCGTATTATCTGACTATTATTATATAGTAATATTATTCACTCGGTGTGCATTAGGGAACACAGTTTTTTTCCTACACAGAATTACCCCTCCCCTTTTAGCACCTGAGTGACATTACAATCTGATTGAGCAGCTTCCCACCTTGTGTATTGTATATAGAGAGGCACAAATGGGTCAGCATTAGGAGGGATTGCTGACTCTAGTAGTGCCATAGGGGAAGTCAGGGGTATCCCCAGGTAAGCTGGCTCTCAGATGCTGTAGGTGCCATTACCATGTGGCCTTACACTGGGAATTTAACCCAGATATATATATATATATGTAATTATTTATGGGGTGGGTGTGGGGTGCAGTGGCCCCTGTGTCGGTATGGGTGGGCTGTTGCAGGTGGGCACACCCTAACACTTTATTAACACTTATTATTTTTCCTATCACTTTGTATATATTTTTTAATCACACCACTTACATAGCACTTCTGTGCTTCTTATTAACCCTTATTAATTTTCACCTGTGTGCTGACCTGGGGTGGCCGACCTGTGCCGACATTGTGGGGTCCTGCACCCCAGGCCCATACCTAGTATTAGGGACCCCCAGTGACGGAGAAGCCTTGTCGACCGGCCTGGGGGCTTAACCCTATATCTGCAGATATACGCAACTAAGATCTCCGTATTATCTGACTATTATTATATAGTAATATTATTCACTCGGTGTGCATTAGGAAACACAGTTTTTTTTCCTACACAGAATTACCCCTCCCCTTTTAGCACCTGAGTGACATTACAATCTGATTGAGCAGCTTCCCACCTTGTGTATTGTATATAGAGAGGCACAAATGGGTCAGCATTAGGAGGGATTGCTGACTCTAGTAGTGCCATAGGGGAAGTCAGGGGTATCCCCAGGTAAGCTGGCTCTCAGATGCTGTAGGTGCCATTACCATGTGGCCTTACACTGGGAATTTAACCCAGATATATATATATATATGTAATTATTTATGGGGTGGGTGTGGGGTGCAGTGGCCCCTGTGTCGGTATGGGTGGGCTGTTGCAGGTCGGCACACCCTAACACTTTATTAACACTTATTATTTTTCCTATCACTTTGTATATATTTTTTAATCACACCACTTACATAGCACTTCTGTGCTTCTTATTAACCCTTATTAATTTTCACCTGTGTGCTGACCTGGGGTGGCCGACCTGTGCCGACATTGTGGGGTCCTGCACCCCAGGCCCATACCTAGTATTAGGGACCCCCAGTGACGGAGAAGCCTTGTCGACCGGCCTGGGGGCTTAACCCTATATCTGCAGATATACGCAACTAAGATCTCCGTATTATCTGACTATTATTATATAGTAATATTATTCACTCGGTGTGCATTAGGGAACACAGTTTTTTTCCTACACAGAATTACCCCTCCCCTTTTAGCACCTGAGTGACATTACAATCTGATTGAGCAGCTTCCCACCTTGTGTATTGTATATAGAGAGGCACAAATGGGTCAGCATTAGGAGGGATTGCTGACTCTAGTAGTGCCATAGGGGAAGTCAGGGGTATCCCCAGGTAAGCTGGCTCTCAGATGCTGTAGGTGCCATTACCATGTGGCCTTACACTGGGAATTTAACCCAGATATATATATATATATGTAATTATTTATGGGGTGGGTGTGGGGTGCAGTGGCCCCTGTGTCGGTATGGGTGGGCTGTTGCAGGTCGGCACACCCTAACACTTTATTAACACTTATTATTTTTCCTATCACTTTGTATATATCTTTTAATCACACCACTTACATAGCACTTCTGTGCTTCTTATTAACCCTTATTAATTTTCACCTGTGTGCTGACCTGGGGTGGCCGACCTGTGCCGACATTGTGGGGTCCTGCACCCCAGGCCCATACCTAGTATTAGGGACCCCCAGTGACGGAGAAGCCTTGTCGACCGGCCTGGGGGCTTAACCCTATATCTGCAGATATACGCAACTAAGATCTCCGTATTATCTGACTATTATTATATAGTAATATTATTCACTCGGTGTGCATTAGGGAACACAGTTTTTTTCCTACACAGAATTACCCCTCCCCTTTTAGCACCTGAGTGACATTACAATCTGATTGAGCAGCTTCCCACCTTGTGTATTGTATATAGAGAGGCACAAATGGGTCAGCATTAGGAGGGATTGCTGACTCTAGTAGTGCCATAGGGGAAGTCAGGGGTATCCCCAGGTAAGCTGGCTCTCAGATGCTGTAGGTGCCATTACCATGTGGCCTTACACTGGGAATTTAACCCAGATATATATATATATATGTAATTATTTATGGGGTGGGTGTGGGGTGCAGTGGCCCCTGTGTCGGTATGGGTGGGCTGTTGCAGGTCGGCACACCCTAACACTTTATTAACACTTATTATTTTTCCTATCACTTTGTATATATTTTTTAATCACACCACTTACATAGCACTTCTGTGCTTCTTATTAACCCTTATTAATTTTCACCTGTGTGCTGACCTGGGGTGGCCGACCTGTGCCGACATTGTGGGGTCCTGCACCCCAGGCCCATACCTAGTATTAGGGACCCCCAGTGACGGAGAAGCCTTGTCGACCGGCCTGGGGGCTTAACCCTATATCTGCAGATATACGCAACTAAGATCTCCGTATTATCTGACTATTATTATATAGTAATATTATTCACTCGGTGTGCATTAGGGAACACAGTTTTTTTCCTACACAGAATTACCCCTCCCCTTTTAGCACCTGAGTGACATTACAATCTGATTGAGCAGCTTCCCACCTTGTGTATTGTATATAGAGAGGCACAAATGAGTCAGCATTAGGAGGGATTGCTGACTCTAGTAGTGCCATAGGGGAAGTCAGGGGTATCCCCAGGTAAGCTGGCTCTCAGATGCTGTAGGTGCCATTACCATGTGGCCTTACACTGGGAATTTAACCCAGATATATATATATATATATATATGTAATTATTTATGGGGTGGGTGTGGGGTGCAGTGGCCCCTGTGTCGGTATGGGTGGGCTGTTGCAGGTCGGCACACCCTAACACTTTATTAACACTTATTATTTTTCCTATCACTTTGTATATATTTTTTAATCACACCACTTACATAGCACTTCTGTGCTTCTTATTAACCCTTATTAATTTTCACCTGTGTGCTGACCTGGGGTGGCCGACCTGTGCCGACATTGTGGGGTCCTGCACCCCAGGCCCATACCTAGTATTAGGGACCCCCAGTGACGGAGAAGCCTTGTCGACCGGCCTGGGGGCTTAACCCTATATCTGCAGATATACGCAACTAAGATCTCCGTATTATCTGACTATTATTATATAGTAATATTATTCACTCGGTGTGCATTAGGGAACACAGTTTTTTTCCTACACAGAATTACCCCTCCCCTTTTAGCACCTGAGTGACATTACAATCTGATTGAGCAGCTTCCCACCTTGTGTATTGTATATAGAGAGGCACAAATGGGTCAGCATTAGGAGGGATTGCTGACTCTAGTAGTGCCATAGGGGAAGTCAGGGGTATCCCCAGGTAAGCTGGCTCTCAGATGCTGTAGGTGCCATTACCATGTGGCCTTACACTGGGAATTTAACCCAGATATATATATATATATGTAATTATTTATGGGGTGGGTGTGGGGTGCAGTGGCCCCTGTGTCGGTATGGGTGGGCTGTTGCAGGTCGGCACACCCTAACACTTTATTAACACTTATTATTTTTCCTATCACTTTGTATATATTTTTTAATCACACCACTTACATAGCACTTCTGTGCTTCTTATTAACCCTTATTAATTTTCACCTGTGTGCTGACCTGGGGTGGCCGACCTGTGCCGACATTGTGGGGTCCTGCACCCCAGGCCCATACCTAGTATTAGGGACCCCCAGTGACGGAGAAGCCTTGTCGACCGGCCTGGGGGCTTAACCCTATATCTGCAGATATACGCAACTAAGATCTCCGTATTATCTGACTATTATTATATAGTAATATTATTCACTCGGTGTGCATTAGGGAACACAGTTTTTTTCCTACACAGAATTACCCCTCCCCTTTTAGCACCTGAGTGACATTACAATCTGATTGAGCAGCTTCCCACCTTGTGTATTGTATATAGAGAGGCACAAATGGGTCAGCATTAGGAGGGATTGCTGACTCTAGTAGTGCCATAGGGGAAGTCAGGGGTATCCCCAGGTAAGCTGGCTCTCAGATGCTGTAGGTGCCATTACCATGTGGCCTTACACTGGGAATTTAACCCAGATATATATATATATATGTAATTATTTATGGGGTGGGTGTGGGGTGCAGTGGCCCCTGTGTCGGTATGGGTGGGCTGTTGCAGGTCGGCACACCCTAACACTTTATTAACACTTATTATTTTTCCTATCACTTTGTATATATTTTTTAATCACACCACTTACATAGCACTTCTGTGCTTCTTATTAACCCTTATTAATTTTCACCTGTGTGCTGACCTGGGGTGGCCGACCTGTGCCGACATTGTGGGGTCCTGCACCCCAGGCCCATACCTAGTATTAGGGACCCCCAGTGACGGAGAAGCCTTGTCGACCGGCCTGGGGGCTTAACCCTATATCTGCAGATATACGCAACTAAGATCTCCGTATTATCTGACTATTATTATATAGTAATATTATTCACTCGGTGTGCATTAGGGAACACAGTTTTTTTCCTACACAGAATTACCCCTCCCCTTTTAGCACCTGAGTGACATTACAATCTGATTGAGCAGCTTCCCACCTTGTGTATTGTATATAGAGAGGCACAAATGGGTCAGCATTAGGAGGGATTGCTGACTCTAGTAGTGCCATAGGGGAAGTCAGGGGTATCCCCAGGTAAGCTGGCTCTCAGATGCTGTAGGTGCCATTACCATGTGGCCTTACACTGGGAATTTAACCCAGATATATATATATATATATGTAATTATTTATGGGGTGGGTGTGGGGTGCAGTGGCCCCTGTGTCGGTATGGGTGGGCTGTTGCAGGTCGGCACACCCTAACACTTTATTAACACTTATTATTTTTCCTATCACTTTGTATATATTTTTTAATCACACCACTTACATAGCACTTCTGTGCTTCTTATTAACCCTTATTAATTTTCACCTGTGTGCTGACCTGGGGTGGCCGACCTGTGCCGACATTGTGGGGTCCTGCACCCCAGGCCCATACCTAGTATTAGGGACCCCCAGTGACGGAGAAGCCTTGTCGACCGGCCTGGGGGCTTAACCCTATATCTGCAGATATACGCAACTAAGATCTCCGTATTATCTGACTATTATTATATAGTAATATTATTCACTCGGTGTGCATTAGGGAACACAGTTTTTTTCCTACACAGAATTACCCCTCCCCTTTTAGCACCTGAGTGACATTACAATCTGATTGAGCAGCTTCCCACCTTGTGTATTGTATATAGAGAGGCACAAATGGGTCAGCATTAGGAGGGATTGCTGACTCTAGTAGTGCCATAGGGGAAGTCAGGGGTATCCCCAGGTAAGCTGGCTCTCAGATGCTGTAGGTGCCATTACCATGTGGCCTTACACTGGGAATTTAACCCAGATATATATATATATATGTAATTATTTATGGGGTGGGTGTGGGGTGCAGTGGCCCCTGTGTCGGTATGGGTGGGCTGTTGCAGGTCGGCACACCCTAACACTTTATTAACACTTATTATTTTTCCTATCACTTTGTATATATTTTTTAATCACACCACTTACATAGCACTTCTATGCTTCTTATTAACCCTTATTAATTTTCACCTGTGTGCTGACCTGGGGTGGCCGACCTGTGCCGACATTGTGGGGTCCTGCACCCCAGGCCCATACCTAGTATTAGGGACCCCCAGTGACGGAGAAGCCTTGTCGACCGGCCTGGGGGCTTAACCCTATATCTGCAGATATACGCAACTAAGATCTCCGTATTATCTGACTATTATTATATAGTAATATTATTCACTCGGTGTGCATTAGGGAACACAGTTTTTTTCCTACACAGAATTACCCCTCCCCTTTTAGCACCTGAGTGACATTACAATCTGATTGAGCAGCTTCCCACCTTGTGTATTGTATATAGAGAGGCACAAATGGGTCAGCATTAGGAGGGATTGCTGACTCTAGTAGTGCCATAGGGGAAGTCAGGGGTATCCCCAGGTAAGCTGGCTCTCAGATGCTGTAGGTGCCATTACCATGTGGCCTTACACTGGGAATTTAACCCAGATATATATATATATATATGTAATTATTTATGGGGTGGGTGTGGGGTGCAGTGGCCCCTGTGTCGGTATGGGTGGGCTGTTGCAGGTCGGCACACCCTAACACTTTATTAACACTTATTATTTTTCCTATCACTTTGTATATATTTTTTAATCACACCACTTACATAGCACTTCTGTGCTTCTTATTAACCCTTATTAATTTTCACCTGTGTGCTGACCTGGGGTGGCCGACCTGTGCCGACATTGTGGGGTCCTGCACCCCAGGCCCATACCTAGTATTAGGGACCCCCAGTGACGGAGAAGCCTTGTCGACCGGCCTGGGGGCTTAACCCTATATCTGCAGATATACGCAACTAAGATCTCCGTATTATCTGACTATTATTATATAGTAATATTATTCACTCGGTGTGCATTAGGGAACACAGTTTTTTTCCTACACAGAATTACCCCTCCCCTTTTAGCACCTGAGTGACATTACAATCTGATTGAGCAGCTTCCCACCTTGTGTATTGTATATAGAGAGGCACAAATGGGTCAGCATTAGGAGGGATTGCTGACTCTAGTAGTGCCATAGGGGAAGTCAGGGGTATCCCCAGGTAAGCTGGCTCTCAGATGCTGTAGGTGCCATTACCATGTGGCCTTACACTGGGAATTTAACCCAGATATATATATATATATATATATGTAATTATTTATGGGGTGGGTGTGGGGTGCAGTGGCCCCTGTGTCGGTATGGGTGGGCTGTTGCAGGTCGGCACACCCTAACACTTTATTAACACTTATTATTTTTCCTATCACTTTGTATATATTTTTTAATCACACCACTTACATAGCACTTCTGTGCTTCTTATTAACCCTTATTAATTTTCACCTGTGTGCTGACCTGGGGTGGCCGACCTGTGCCGACATTGTGGGGTCCTGCACCCCAGGCCCATACCTAGTATTAGGGACCCCCAGTGACGGAGAAGCCTTGTCGACCGGCCTGGGGGCTTAACCCTATATCTGCAGATATACGCAACTAAGATCTCCGTATTATCTGACTATTATTATATAGTAATATTATTCACTCGGTGTGCATTAGGGAACACAGTTTTTTTCCTACACAGAATTACCCCTCCCCTTTTAGCACCTGAGTGACATTACAATCTGATTGAGCAGCTTCCCACCTTGTGTATTGTATATAGAGAGGCACAAATGGGTCAGCATTAGGAGGGATTGCTGACTCTAGTAGTGCCATAGGGGAAGTCAGGGGTATCCCCAGGTAAGCTGGCTCTCAGATGCTGTAGGTGCCATTACCATGTGGCCTTACACTGGGAATTTAACCCAGATATATATATATATATATATGTAATTATTTATGGGGTGGGTGTGGGGTGCAGTGGCCCCTGTGTCGGTATGGGTGGGCTGTTGCAGGTCGGCACACCCTAACACTTTATTAACACTTATTATTTTTCCTATCACTTTGTATATATTTTTTAATCACACCACTTACATAGCACTTCTGTGCTTCTTATTAACCCTTATTAATTTTCACCTGTGTGCTGACCTGGGGTGGCCGACCTGTGCCGACATTGTGGGGTCCTGCACCCCAGGCCCATACCTAGTATTAGGGACCCCCAGTGACGGAGAAGCCTTGTCGACCGGCCTGGGGGCTTAACCCTATATCTGCAGATATACGCAACTAAGATCTCCGTATTATCTGACTATTATTATATAGTAATATTATTCACTCGGTGTGCATTAGGGAACACAGTTTTTTTTCCTACACAGAATTACCCCTCCCCTTTTAGCACCTGAGTGACATTACAATCTGATTGAGCAGCTTCCCACCTTGTGTATTGTATATAGAGAGGCACAAATGGGTCAGCATTAGGAGGGATTGCTGACTCTAGTAGTGCCATCGGGGAAGTCAGGGGTATCCCCAGGTAAGCTGGCTCTCAGATGCTGTAGGTGCCATTACCATGTGGCCTTACACTGGGAATTTAACCCAGATATATATATATATATGTAATTATTTATGGGGTGGGTGTGGGGTGCAGTGGCCCCTGTGTCGGTATGGGTGGGCTGTTGCAGGTCGGCACACCCTAACACTTTATTAACACTTATTATTTTTCCTATCACTTTGTATATATTTTTTAATCACACCACTTACATAGCACTTCTGTGCTTCTTATTAACCCTTATTAATTTTCACCTGTGTGCTGACCTGGGGTGGCCGACCTGTGCCGACATTGTGGGGTCCTGCACCCCAGGCCCATACCTAGTATTAGGGACCCCCAGTGACGGAGAAGCCTTGTCGACCGGCCTGGGGGCTTAACCCTATATCTGCAGATATACGCAACTAAGATCTCCGTATTATCTGACTATTATTATATAGTAATATTATTCACTCGGTGTGCATTAGGAAACACAGTTTTTTTTCCTACACAGAATTACCCCTCCCCTTTTAGCACCTGAGTGACATTACAATCTGATTGAGCAGCTTCCCACCTTGTGTATTGTATATAGAGAGGCACAAATGGGTCAGCATTAGGAGGGATTGCTGACTCTAGTAGTGCCATAGGGGAAGTCAGGGGTATCCCCAGGTAAGCTGGCTCTCAGATGCTGTAGGTGCCATTACCATGTGGCCTTACACTGGGAATTTAACCCAGATATATATATATATATGTAATTATTTATGGGGTGGGTGTGGGGTGCAGTGGCCCCTGTGTCGGTATGGGTGGGCTGTTGCAGGTCGGCACACCCTAACACTTTATTAACACTTATTATTTTTCCTATCACTTTGTATATATTTTTTAATCACACCACTTACATAGCACTTCTGTGCTTCTTATTAACCCTTATTAATTTTCACCTGTGTGCTGACCTGGGGTGGCCGACCTGTGCCGACATTGTGGGGTCCTGCACCCCAGGCCCATACCTAGTATTAGGGACCCCCAGTGACGGAGAAGCCTTGTCGACCGGCCTGGGGGCTTAACCCTATATCTGCAGATATACGCAACTAAGATCTCCGTATTATCTGACTATTATTATATAGTAATATTATTCACTCGGTGTGCATTAGGGAACACAGTTTTTTTCCTACACAGAATTACCCCTCCCCTTTTAGCACCTGAGTGACATTACAATCTGATTGAGCAGCTTCCCACCTTGTGTATTGTATATAGAGAGGCACAAATGGGTCAGCATTAGGAGGGATTGCTGACTCTAGTAGTGCCATAGGGGAAGTCAGGGGTATCCCCAGGTAAGCTGGCTCTCAGATGCTGTAGGTGCCATTACCATGTGGCCTTACACTGGGAATTTAACCCAGATATATATATATATATGTAATTATTTATGGGGTGGGTGTGGGGTGCAGTGGCCCCTGTGTCGGTATGGGTGGGCTGTTGCAGGTCGGCACACCCTAACACTTTATTAACACTTATTATTTTTCCTATCACTTTGTATATATCTTTTAATCACACCACTTACATAGCACTTCTGTGCTTCTTATTAACCCTTATTAATTTTCACCTGTGTGCTGACCTGGGGTGGCCGACCTGTGCCGACATTGTGGGGTCCTGCACCCCAGGCCCATACCTAGTATTAGGGACCCCCAGTGACGGAGAAGCCTTGTCGACCGGCCTGGGGGCTTAACCCTATATCTGCAGATATACGCAACTAAGATCTCCGTATTATCTGACTATTATTATATAGTAATATTATTCACTCGGTGTGCATTAGGGAACACAGTTTTTTTCCTACACAGAATTACCCCTCCCCTTTTAGCACCTGAGTGACATTACAATCTGATTGAGCAGCTTCCCACCTTGTGTATTGTATATAGAGAGGCACAAATGGGTCAGCATTAGGAGGGATTGCTGACTCTAGTAGTGCCATAGGGGAAGTCAGGGGTATCCCCAGGTAAGCTGGCTCTCAGATGCTGTAGGTGCCATTACCATGTGGCCTTACACTGGGAATTTAACCCAGATATATATATATATATGTAATTATTTATGGGGTGGGTGTGGGGTGCAGTGGCCCCTGTGTCGGTATGGGTGGGCTGTTGCAGGTCGGCACACCCTAACACTTTATTAACACTTATTATTTTTCCTATCACTTTGTATATATTTTTTAATCACACCACTTACATAGCACTTCTGTGCTTCTTATTAACCCTTATTAATTTTCACCTGTGTGCTGACCTGGGGTGGCCGACCTGTGCCGACATTGTGGGGTCCTGCACCCCAGGCCCATACCTAGTATTAGGGACCCCCAGTGACGGAGAAGCCTTGTCGACCGGCCTGGGGGCTTAACCCTATATCTGCAGATATACGCAACTAAGATCTCTGTATTATCTGACTATTATTATATAGTAATATTATTCACTCGGTGTGCATTAGGGAACACAGTTTTTTTCCTACACAGAATTACCCCTCCCCTTTTAGCACCTGAGTGACATTACAATCTGATTGAGCAGCTTCCCACCTTGTGTATTGTATATAGAGAGGCACAAATGAGTCAGCATTAGGAGGGATTGCTGACTCTAGTAGTGCCATAGGGGAAGTCAGGGGTATCCCCAGGTAAGCTGGCTCTCAGATGCTGTAGGTGCCATTACCATGTGGCCTTACACTGGGAATTTAACCCAGATATATATATATATATATATGTAATTATTTATGGGGTGGGTGTGGGGTGCAGTGGCCCCTGTGTCGGTATGGGTGGGCTGTTGCAGGTCGGCACACCCTAACACTTTATTAACACTTATTATTTTTCCTATCACTTTGTATATATTTTTTAATCACACCACTTACATAGCACTTCTGTGCTTCTTATTAACCCTTATTAATTTTCACCTGTGTGCTGACCTGGGGTGGCCGACCTGTGCCGACATTGTGGGGTCCTGCACCCCAGGCCCATACCTAGTATTAGGGACCCCCAGTGACGGAGAAGCCTTGTCGACCGGCCTGGGGGCTTAACCCTATATCTGCAGATATACGCAACTAAGATCTCCGTATTATCTGACTATTATTATATAGTAATATTATTCACTCGGTGTGCATTAGGGAACACAGTTTTTTTCCTACACAGAATTACCCCTCCCCTTTTAGCACCTGAGTGACATTACAATCTGATTGAGCAGCTTCCCACCTTGTGTATTGTATATAGAGAGGCACAAATGGGTCAGCATTAGGAGGGATTGCTGACTCTAGTAGTGCCATAGGGGAAGTCAGGGGTATCCCCAGGTAAGCTGGCTCTCAGATGCTGTAGGTGCCATTACCATGTGGCCTTACACTGGGAATTTAACCCAGATATATATATATATATGTAATTATTTATGGGGTGGGTGTGGGGTGCAGTGGCCCCTGTGTCGGTATGGGTGGGCTGTTGCAGGTCGGCACACCCTAACACTTTATTAACACTTATTATTTTTCCTATCACTTTGTATATATTTTTTAATCACACCACTTACATAGCACTTCTGTGCTTCTTATTAACCCTTATTAATTTTCACCTGTGTGCTGACCTGGGGTGGCCGACCTGTGCCGACATTGTGGGGTCCTGCACCCCAGGCCCATACCTAGTATTAGGGACCCCCAGTGACGGAGAAGCCTTGTCGACCGGCCTGGGGGCTTAACCCTATATCTGCAGATATACGCAACTAAGATCTCCGTATTATCTGACTATTATTATATAGTAATATTATTCACTCGGTGTGCATTAGGGAACACAGTTTTTTTCCTACACAGAATTACCCCTCCCCTTTTAGCACCTGAGTGACATTACAATCTGATTGAGCAGCTTCCCACCTTGTGTATTGTATATAGAGAGGCACAAATGGGTCAGCATTAGGAGGGATTGCTGACTCTAGTAGTGCCATAGGGGAAGTCAGGGGTATCCCCAGGTAAGCTGGCTCTCAGATGCTGTAGGTGCCATTACCATGTGGCCTTACACTGGGAATTTAACCCAGATATATATATATATATGTAATTATTTATGGGGTGGGTGTGGGGTGCAGTGGCCCCTGTGTCGGTATGGGTGGGCTGTTGCAGGTCGGCACACCCTAACACTTTATTAACACTTATTATTTTTCCTATCACTTTGTATATATTTTTTAATCACACCACTTACATAGCACTTCTGTGCTTCTTATTAACCCTTATTAATTTTCACCTGTGTGCTGACCTGGGGTGGCCGACCTGTGCCGACATTGTGGGGTCCTGCACCCCAGGCCCATACCTAGTATTAGGGACCCCCAGTGACGGAGAAGCCTTGTCGACCGGCCTGGGGGCTTAACCCTATATCTGCAGATATACGCAACTAAGATCTCCGTATTATCTGACTATTATTATATAGTAATATTATTCACTCGGTGTGCATTAGGGAACACAGTTTTTTTCCTACACAGAATTACCCCTCCCCTTTTAGCACCTGAGTGACATTACAATCTGATTGAGCAGCTTCCCACCTTGTGTATTGTATATAGAGAGGCACAAATGGGTCAGCATTAGGAGGGATTGCTGACTCTAGTAGTGCCATAGGGGAAGTCAGGGGTATCCCCAGGTAAGCTGGCTCTCAGATGCTGTAGGTGCCATTACCATGTGGCCTTACACTGGGAATTTAACCCAGATATATATATATATATATGTAATTATTTATGGGGTGGGTGTGGGGTGCAGTGGCCCCTGTGTCGGTATGGGTGGGCTGTTGCAGGTCGGCACACCCTAACACTTTATTAACACTTATTATTTTTCCTATCACTTTGTATATATTTTTTAATCACACCACTTACATAGCACTTCTGTGCTTCTTATTAACCCTTATTAATTTTCACCTGTGTGCTGACCTGGGGTGGCCGACCTGTGCCGACATTGTGGGGTCCTGCACCCCAGGCCCATACCTAGTATTAGGGACCCCCAGTGACGGAGAAGCCTTGTCGACCGGCCTGGGGGCTTAACCCTATATCTGCAGATATACGCAACTAAGATCTCCGTATTATCTGACTATTATTATATAGTAATATTATTCACTCGGTGTGCATTAGGGAACACAGTTTTTTTCCTACACAGAATTACCCCTCCCCTTTTAGCACCTGAGTGACATTACAATCTGATTGAGCAGCTTCCCACCTTGTGTATTGTATATAGAGAGGCACAAATGGGTCAGCATTAGGAGGGATTGCTGACTCTAGTAGTGCCATAGGGGAAGTCAGGGGTATCCCCAGGTAAGCTGGCTCTCAGATGCTGTAGGTGCCATTACCATGTGGCCTTACACTGGGAATTTAACCCAGATATATATATATATATGTAATTATTTATGGGGTGGGTGTGGGGTGCAGTGGCCCCTGTGTCGGTATGGGTGGGCTGTTGCAGGTCGGCACACCCTAACACTTTATTAACACTTATTATTTTTCCTATCACTTTGTATATATTTTTTAATCACACCACTTACATAGCACTTCTATGCTTCTTATTAACCCTTATTAATTTTCACCTGTGTGCTGACCTGGGGTGGCCGACCTGTGCCGACATTGTGGGGTCCTGCACCCCAGGCCCATACCTAGTATTAGGGACCCCCAGTGACGGAGAAGCCTTGTCGACCGGCCTGGGGGCTTAACCCTATATCTGCAGATATACGCAACTAAGATCTCCGTATTATCTGACTATTATTATATAGTAATATTATTCACTCGGTGTGCATTAGGGAACACAGTTTTTTTCCTACACAGAATTACCCCTCCCCTTTTAGCACCTGAGTGACATTACAATCTGATTGAGCAGCTTCCCACCTTGTGTATTGTATATAGAGAGGCACAAATGGGTCAGCATTAGGAGGGATTGCTGACTCTAGTAGTGCCATAGGGGAAGTCAGGGGTATCCCCAGGTAAGCTGGCTCTCAGATGCTGTAGGTGCCATTACCATGTGGCCTTACACTGGGAATTTAACCCAGATATATATATATATATATATATGTAATTATTTATGGGGTGGGTGTGGGGTGCAGTGGCCCCTGTGTCGGTATGGGTGGGCTGTTGCAGGTCGGCACACCCTAACACTTTATTAACACTTATTATTTTTCCTATCACTTTGTATATATTTTTTAATCACACCACTTACATAGCACTTCTGTGCTTCTTATTAACCCTTATTAATTTTCACCTGTGTGCTGACCTGGGGTGGCCGACCTGTGCCGACATTGTGGGGTCCTGCACCCCAGGCCCATACCTAGTATTAGGGACCCCCAGTGACGGAGAAGCCTTGTCGACCGGCCTGGGGGCTTAACCCTATATCTGCAGATATACGCAACTAAGATCTCCGTATTATCTGACTATTATTATATAGTAATATTATTCACTCGGTGTGCATTAGGGAACACAGTTTTTTTCCTACACAGAATTACCCCTCCCCTTTTAGCACCTGAGTGACATTACAATCTGATTGAGCAGCTTCCCACCTTGTGTATTGTATATAGAGAGGCACAAATGGGTCAGCATTAGGAGGGATTGCTGACTCTAGTAGTGCCATAGGGGAAGTCAGGGGTATCCCCAGGTAAGCTGGCTCTCAGATGCTGTAGGTGCCATTACCATGTGGCCTTACACTGGGAATTTAACCCAGATATATATATATATATATATGTAATTATTTATGGGGTGGGTGTGGGGTGCAGTGGCCCCTGTGTCGGTATGGGTGGGCTGTTGCAGGTCGGCACACCCTAACACTTTATTAACACTTATTATTTTTCCTATCACTTTGTATATATTTTTTAATCACACCACTTACATAGCACTTCTGTGCTTCTTATTAACCCTTATTAATTTTCACCTGTGTGCTGACCTGGGGTGGCCGACCTGTGCCGACATTGTGGGGTCCTGCACCCCAGGCCCATACCTAGTATTAGGGACCCCCAGTGACGGAGAAGCCTTGTCGACCGGCCTGGGGGCTTAACCCTATATCTGCAGATATACGCAACTAAGATCTCCGTATTATCTGACTATTATTATATAGTAATATTATTCACTCGGTGTGCATTAGGGAACACAGTTTTTTTTCCTACACAGAATTACCCCTCCCCTTTTAGCACCTGAGTGACATTACAATCTGATTGAGCAGCTTCCCACCTTGTGTATTGTATATAGAGAGGCACAAATGGGTCAGCATTAGGAGGGATTGCTGACTCTAGTAGTGCCATCGGGGAAGTCAGGGGTATCCCCAGGTAAGCTGGCTCTCAGATGCTGTAGGTGCCATTACCATGTGGCCTTACACTGGGAATTTAACCCAGATATATATATATATATGTAATTATTTATGGGGTGGGTGTGGGGTGCAGTGGCCCCTGTGTCGGTATGGGTGGGCTGTTGCAGGTCGGCACACCCTAACACTTTATTAACACTTATTATTTTTCCTATCACTTTGTATATATTTTTTAATCACACCACTTACATAGCACTTCTGTGCTTCTTATTAACCCTTATTAATTTTCACCTGTGTGCTGACCTGGGGTGGCCGACCTGTGCCGACATTGTGGGGTCCTGCACCCCAGGCCCATACCTAGTATTAGGGACCCCCAGTGACGGAGAAGCCTTGTCGACCGGCCTGGGGGCTTAACCCTATATCTGCAGATATACGCAACTAAGATCTCCGTATTATCTGACTATTATTATATAGTAACTAGGTGCTTCATCGCGCCCTACGGGCGCTCTTCACACCGTCGCAAGGGGCTACGCCCCCTTAACCCTTGCATGCCTTTCTGGGGTTTAATATTTGTATTATATGGAGTATTACCTGCATTCCTTTGTTAGTGGTTAAATATTGCACAATGAAAGGGCGTGCGATGGTGAAGGAGGCGCAGCCCCTTGCGACGGCGTGAACAGCACCTGCAGGGCACGATGTACAGAATGTAGCGGGTGCGGGGGGGGACTGCGGATGGTGTCTGTAGATGCTGCGGGTGGAGGGGAGGCAGAAGTGGGGGTGGGGCCCGGATGGGGAAGGTTCGGGAGGTGCTGCGCGTGGGGGAGGGGCAGAGGAGTGGGGGATGCAGATGGGGGAGGGGTCCGGAGGCACCGCAGGTGGGGGAGGGGCAGGGGTGCCACGGGTGGGAGAGGGGCAGGTGTGGGGATGTTGTGGATGGGTGAAGGGTTCCGGAGGTGCTGTGGGATGGGAAGGGACGGGTGTGCCGGGGGTTGGGTAGGGGACCGCAGGCACCATGGGTAGGGTAGGGGCAGGTACGGGTGTTGCGGCGGATGGGAAAGGAGGTCCGGAGGTGCTGCAGGTGGTGGAGGGGCAGGTGCAGGGGTGCCATTGGTGGGGGAGGGGTGGGTGAGGGGGGGACCGCTGATGGAGGAGGGTGTCTGCAGATGCTGCGGGTGGAGGGGGGCAGGTGTGGGGGGAGACGTATAAGGGGGGTGAATGGTGGAAGGGGCCTGGAGGTGCTGTGGGTGGTGAAGGGGTGGAGGAGTGGGAGCCACGGGTGGTGTAGGGGGTCTGGAGGCACAGCATGTGGGGGAGGGGTGGAGTGCCGCATGTGGTGGAGGGGAAGGTGCGGAGGTGTGGTGCATTGGGGAGAGGTCTGGAGGCGCTGCGGGTACTGTACATGCCATAAAAGGTAGTTGGAGGGTATGCAGTAACAGGGCCAGGACAGGGGTGACAGGGTCAGTACAGGGTTGACGGGGCCAGGACAGGGGTGACGGTGCCAGGATAGGGGTGACGGGGCCAGGACAGGGGTGACGGGGCCAGGACAGGGGTGACGGGGCCAGGACAGGGGTGACAGGGCCAGGACAGAAATGATAGGGACAGGATAGGGGTGACAGGGCCAGGGTAGGGGCGGCAGGACCAGGACAGGGGTGACGGGGCCAGTATAGGGTTCACAGGGCAAGCACAGGGGTGACAGGGCCAGGATAGGGGTAACAGGGCCAGCATAAGGGTGACAGGGCCAGGATAAGGGTGAAGTGTCTTACCGGAGTCACTGCTGCTGGCTGCTGCTGTTCCATTCCAACCTGTTGGGATCTGCTGCTGCTGGAGACTTGGCATGGCTGACTCTCTCAGGCTGGACTCCTGCTTTCTCTGCCAGTCCGCATCCCTCCCCCCCCTCCTCAGTCACACACCGCAGACCTCGCGCAGCTGCCGGGCACTGTGGTAAGGTGAGACTGGAAATGACTGGTTAACCCCCAGGAGATGCTGCGGCTGGAGGGAGGAGGGGGTCATAGCATGCACGTGGCGCGGACCTCACGGCTTCCGGGCACTGTGGTAAGGGGAGACTGGGAGTGACTGGTTAGCTCCCAGGAGACGCTGCGGCTGGAGGGAGGAGTGGGTCAGAGCCTGCAAGCAGCTCGGATTTCTGCAGCGCTACCCGCCAGCTAAAGTGTGTGAATGAGCTGGGCGCACTCCACTGCGGGTGGCAGCGCTGCAGCTAGCGGTGGGGTTGCCGGGGCTGGAGATAACAGAGGCAGTATGGAACCTGCACAGCGGCAGGTGCCTCACTAAACTGCAGCTAAGAAGCGTGGAGTGTGTCAGAAAGTGACGCTCCTCCGCACCAGAGAGACCCTGCTGAGTATGCCGATGTGGGGGGTCAAGCACACAGTGAGCCGGTGCCCGTCTGTCTGTATGACATACCCCTCACACACCCCCATACCTCCCAAATGTCCAGATTTTCGCGGGACAGTCCCATTTTTTGGGGTGGGGGATACGTACCGTTGGCCCCACAGTTTTAGAGGCCCCCCCGGCTGGAGTAGCTCTGTCCCAGCTCAGAAGCTCCCCCCCCCCCCCGTCCTGCCAGCAACAGTGGCAGCATTGTGCTACAGTCAGCACACGCTGCTGCATATTGGCAGGTCTGTGGTGTTGCAGGGAGGCAGCAGTCTCCCTGCTTTCTTCTCCCTGTGCGGGTGTGTAGGGGGGAGCGACCACCTCCTCTGGATTTAGCCCTAGCTGAGGGGCCAAAATCCCATAAAAAAAATAAAAACAAAAATCGGAATTTGCATAAGGGGGCGTGGCCGCGTGGCCGCAATTAGGCCACGCCCCCAACCCTCAGCAGGCACAGCAATGAGATAGGGCTCCCCTGTCTCAAGTGCCCTGGGCCCCCCGGACTCATAATCAGCCCCTGGGGGCATGCCAGCAGCTCACAGAGCGCTGGGCATGCCCCCTCACTGACGAAAACGGGGACCCTCCCGTGAAGCCACGCCCCCTTTTCGCCGAGTGTTTCCCTCCTTCTGCCTGAAGAAAGCTCCTGCAGAAAGCTGGGAGGTATGCAGCCCTGTCTGTGACATGCCCAATGTCCATGCTATCTGCTTCTGCTCCTAGTCTCCTGTAGATTTGGCCAGATCTCTGTGACTCATTTGAATAACTCCGCCCACTGTTGTGACTCCGCCCAGCGTTAGCAAATGAATCACAAGGTCACAGAATAGGGCTATTATATAGGAGATATTATTCACTCGGTGTGCATTAGGGAACACAGTTTTTTTTCCTACTGTATATATATATATACAGTATATATATATATATATATATATATACACACACACACACACACACACACACACACACACACACACACACAGTTTATTATATATGTAAATCAAAAGAAGAGCCAGCACCTTCTTTTATAAGCATATTCTAAATTTATATCAACAGTCAAAAGTTCATAATAAGTGAATGATTAAAGTGCATATAGCAAAGGAAAGTGTTTAATGGGGAAGCTTAGCATAAGTTCATAGGGCTTAATTCAGCATGGATCGCTATTCTAAGAAACTGCAGTTGTCTGCAAGTAGAAAGGCGCCGCCCTGACAGGAAGAAAAAACGCCACGTGCAAAATTGTGAGTGCATCGCAGATCGCTATCCATTCACAGATGCATACGCAATTCCTGGAACATCGAAGAATCTTTGCCGTCTGAGCAGATGTGGGTAGATCTGTGCCTGCCACTAATCTGTGACTGAGACGGCCTGGAAGTGGTCTGCGCTGATGTCAGACACCCTCCCCAAAAACGCATGGGCACGCCTGCGTTTTTTCTCTCATAACTCTTATAAAACGGCAGGTTTCTACCCAGAAACGATGGCTTCCTGTCAGTCAGAAAGCGGCTACATTGCAATTATGATCTGTACGCAATTTCTGTCGTTATTACCCCTCACGTGTGCGCAATGTGAACGCTACAAATGCGCAGTCGTTCGACAATCTCTCAATTTGCGATTGCTCTGAATAGTGATCCATGCTGAATTAGGCCCATAGCAACAACAAAGTCATCATGGCACATTAGGAAATACTGTACTTATCACAATCCACCATCAGCAGGGCCAGATTAACAATGAGGCGGATGGAGCTCCAGCTCCAGGCCCCCACATAAAAATAGGCCTATCATCATGGCAGCATGCTGATCACTAACCACCAGCTGGCCACATGGTCGGACATAAATCATAGCTATTAAGATTACATTTATATTTTCCTCACAAAATGATGCCATTTTTTAACGTTTTTTACATAGACATTGGAGTTGATAGTGTAGGAGATGTACACGCCTACATGGCTCTGGCCACACCCACATGACAATGGCCACACCCACACAGCACTGATCACACCTCCCCCATTTCTTACAATTGGCCATTGAATTTTTTCAGCTCCAGGCCCATGTGACCCTTAATCCGGCCCTGACAATCAGCAGTACTAAAAATTGCATGCCATATTGCCTGTTCTGAACCTGAACCAGTATATATTGTATACTGTGTATTTACACAGTAAATAAAGAGATTGAGAAATAATTTATAGTATACTGTATGTGAGCAGCCAGGGGAATTTCTTACCATGTCAGATATCTTTAATTGACCTGTCTGAATCTGGCTGGACAGGTTATAATATGCCTACAAAAATGCAAATACTATAACTTTAATGAGTATGACTTTTCCCCAAAGTTTTGAATTATGTCTTTATATATACCCTACCCAATGTTGGAAAGCCTGCAATGTTAACCTTCCCAATTTAAAATGAGCTATAGTGTATATAAATTCTTACTGCAGTAGTACAGTAAATATATAGTTTCAACAAATAGGCACACTGTAGTTTAATTGCACCATTTAAATAAGACCTTTAAGTACTTTGCCTGCAATAAAATGCCATATATATGAAGTTATTAAACCCAGGACACAATATTTATGTCTGCATGGAAAAGACACACAATATTTATTACAAGGGTCCTATTCCAAATTGTATCTCCAGATTTAATGGTCAACACTTATCTGGCTGGAGACCAATGAGCAGTTTTACTTTGACTCTGGAGTATAAATTAGTCACATGGAAGCCGGGAGCTGGACTGTTTGTTTACTGCTGCAATACATTACACTGAGGCTCCACAAACCAGGAGGTTGCTTGCTGCAAAGCGATTAAAGTAACTTTTTTTTTCTATAGATGGGAACAATGGCCCTCATTCCGAGTTGTTCGCTCGCAAGCTGCTTTTAGCAGCATTGCACACGCTAAGCCGCCGCCTACTGGGAGTGAATCTTAGCTTAGCAAAATTGCGAACGAAAGATTCTGAAAATTGCGAATAGAAATTTCTAAGCAGTTTCTGAGTAGCTCGACACTTACTCTGCCACTGCGATCAGTTCAGTCAGTTTCGTTCCTGGTTTGACGTCACAAACACACCCAGAGTTCGCCGAGACACTCCCCCGTTTCTCCAGCCACTCCCGAATTTTCCCCAGAAACGGCAGCGTTTTTTCACACACTCCCATGAAACGGCCAGTTTCCGCCCAGAAACACCCACTTCCTGTCAATCACACAACGATTACCAGAACGAATAAAAAACCTTGTAATGCCGTGAGTAAAATACCAAACTTCTTAGCAAATTTACTTGGCGCAGCCGCAGTGCGAACATTGCGCATGCGCAGTTTGCGGAAAATCGCTGCGATGCGATGAAAAAGAACGAGCGAACAACTCGGAATGAGGGCCAATATTCCTCTGAAATAATAGAAAGTTGCTATATAAGTAATATGTTCTTTTTTCCCCTATGCCTGCATGCCTGATCCAGTTCTAGAATGACATCTCAATCGGCATTATTATACAAAACTCATACACCCCAAATTTCAGTGTAACCATGTGATCATGCATGTGATACGGGGTGCGGTCAAAATGCCGGGTATCGGGATTCCAGCAGTCAAAACACTGATGCCGGAATCCTGACACTGGTCAGAATGCGTCTGTATTATGACCGCATAGACCCCTTGCGCCGGTATTACATACTGAACCCTGTGATACACCTGTCTCTGCAGCAGCACATAGGACCTAATCCATATCTGATCGTAGCAGCAAATTTGTTTGCAGATGGGCAAAACCATGTGTACTGCAGGTGTGTGTGTGTGTGGGGGGGGGTCCTATATAATATGTGCAGAGAGAGTTAGATTTGGGTGGGGTGTGTTCAAGCTGAAATCTGAATTGCAGTGTAAAAATAAAGCAGACAGTATTTACTCTGCACAGAAACAATATAACCCAACCAAATCTAACTCTCTCTGCAAATGTTATATCTGCCCCCCTGCAGTGCACATGGGGGGTAATTCCAAGTTGATCGCAGCAGGAATTTTTTTTAGCAGATGGGCAAAACCATGGGGGTAATTCCAAGTTGATCGCAGCAGGACATTTGTTAGCAATTGGGCAAAACCATGTGCACTGCAGGGGGGGCAGATTTAACATGTGCAGAGAGAGTTAGATTTGGGTGGGGTGTGTTCAATTTGCAATCTAATTTGCAGTGTAAAAATAAAGCAGCCAGTATTTACCCTGCACAGAAACAAAATAACTAGTGATGTGCACCGGAAATTTTTCGGGTTTTGTGCTTTGGTTTTGGATTCGGTTCCGCGGCCGTGTTTTGGATTCGGACGCGTTTTGGCAAAACCTCCCTGAAAATTTTTTGTCTGATTCGGGTGTGTTTTGGATTCGGGTGTTTTTTTACAAAAAACCCTCAAAAACAGCTTAAATCATAGAATTTGGGGGTCATTTTGATCCCATAGTATTATTAACCTCAATAACCATAATTTCCACTCATTTTCAGTCTATTCTGAACACCTCACACCTCACAATATTATTTTTAGTCCTAAAATTTGCACCGAGGTCGCTAGATGACTAAGCTAAGCGACCCAAGTGGCCGACACAAACACCTGGCCCATCTAGGAGTGGCACTGCAGTGTCAGACAGGATGGCACTTCAAAAAAATAGTCCCCAAACAGCACACGATGCAAAGAAAAAAAGAGGCGCAATGAGGTAGCTGTGAGACTAAGCTAAGCGACACAAGTGGCCGACACAAACACCTGGCCCATCTAGGAGTGGCACTGCAGTGTCAGACAGGATGGCACTTCAAAAAAATAGTCCCCAAACAGCACATGATGCAAAGAAAAAAAGAGGCGCAATGAGGTAGCTGTGTGACTAAGCTAAGAGACACAAGTGGCCGACACAAACACCTGGCCCATCTAGGAGTGGCACTGCAGAGTCAGACAGGATGGCACTTCAAAAAAAATAGTCCCCAAACAGCACATGATGCAAAGAAAAAAAGAGGCGCAATGAGGTAGCTGTGTGACTAAGCTAAGCGACCCAAGTGGCCGACACAAACACCTGGCCCATCTAGGAGTGGCACAGCAGTGTCAGACAGGATGGCAGATTTAAAAAATAGTCCCCAAACAGCACATGATGCAAAGAAAAAAAGAGGTGCACCAAGGTCGCTGGATGGCTAAGCTAAGCGACACAAGTGGGCGACACAAACACCTGGCCCATCTAGAAGTGGCACTGCAGTGTCAGACAGGATGGCACTTCCAAAAATAGTCCCCAAACAGCACATGAGGCAAAGAAAAATGAAAGAAAAAAGAGGTGCAAGATGGAATTGTCCTTCGGTCCTCCCACCCACCCTTATGTTGTATAAACAGGACATGCACACTTTAGCGAACCCATCATTTCAGCGACAGGGTCTGCCACACGACTGTGACTGAAATGACTGGTTGGTTTGGGCCCCCACCAAAAAAGAAGCAATCAATCTCTCCTTGCACAAACTTGCTCTACATAGGCAAGATGTCCACCTCATCATCATCCTCCGATTCCTCACCCCTTTCACTGTGTACATCCACCTCCTCACAGATTATTAATTCGTCCCCACTGGAATCCACCATCTCAGATCCCTGTGTACTTTCTGGAGGCAATTGCTGCTGGTGAATGTCTCCACGGAGGAATTGATTATAATTCATTTTGATGAACATCATCTTCTCCACATTTTCTGGAAGAAACCTCGTATGCCGATTGCTGACAAGGTGAGCGGCTGCACCAAACACTCTTTCGGAGTACACACTGGAGGGGGGGCAACTTAGGTAAAATAAAGCCAGTTTGTGCAAGGGCCTCCAAATTGCCTCTTTTTCCTGCCAGTGTACATACGGACTGTCTGACGTGCCTACTTGGATGCGGTCACTCATATAATCCTCCACCATTCTTTCAATGGTGACAGAATCATATGCAGTGACAGTAGACGACATGTCAGTAATCGTTGCCAGGTCCTTCAATCCGGACCAGATGTCAGCACTCGTTCCAGACTGCCCTGCATCAGCGCCAGCGGGTGGGCTCGGAATTCTTAGCCTTTTCCTCACACCCCCAGTTGCGGGAGAATGTGAAGGAGGAGCTGTTGACGGGTCACGTTCCGCTTGACTTTGACAATTTTCTCACCAGCAGGTCTTTGTACCTCTGCAGACCGGAAAGAGAGATACAACGTAGGTTTTAAATCTAGGATTGAGCACGGTGGCCAAAATGTAGTGCTCTGATTTCAACAGATTGACCACCCATGAATCCTGGTTAAGCGAATTAAGGGCTCCATCCACAAGTCCCACATGCCTAGCGGAATCGCTCTGTTTTATTCCACCATCGTTACCACCTCTTGCTTCAGATGATGGCAGGGCAGGTTCAGGAGTGTTTGGTGGTGCTCCAGTCTTCGGCACGCGGTGGCTGAATGCCGAAAGTGGCCCGCAATTCTTCGGGCCACCGACAGCATCTCTTGCACGCCCCTGTCGTTTTTTAAATAATTCTGCACTACCAAATTCAATGTATGTGCAAAACATGGGACGTGCTGGAATTTGCCCAGATGTAATGCACGCACAATATTGGTGTCGTTGTCCGATGTCACAAATCCCCAGGAAAGTCCAATTTGGGTAAGCCATTCTACGATGATGTTCCTCAGTTTCCGTAAGAGGTTGTCAGCTGTGTGCCTCTTATGGAAAGCGGTGATACAAAGCGTAGCCTGCCTAGGAACGAGTTTGCGTTTGCGAGATGCTGCTACTGGTGCCGCCGCTGCTGTTCTTGCTGCGGGAGGCAAGACATCTACCCAGTGGGCTGTCACAGTCATGTAGTCCTGAGTCTGCCCTGCTCCACTTGTCCACATGTCCGTGGATAAGTGGACATTGGGTACAACCGCATTTTTTAGGACACTGGTGACTCTTTTTCTGACGTCTGTGTACATTTTCGGTATCGCCTGCCTAGAGAAATGGAACCTAGATGGTATTTGGTACCGGGGACACAGTACCTCAATCAAGTCTCTAGTTCCCTGTGAATTAACGGTGGATACCAGAAACACGTTTCTCCCCACCCAGGCTGCCAAGGCCTGAGTTATCCGCTTTGCAGCAGGATGACTGCTGTGATATTTCATCTTCCTCGCAAAGGACTGTTGGACAGTCAATTGCTTACTGGAAGTAGTACAAGTGGTCTTCCGACTTCCCCTCTGGGATGACGATCGACTCCCAGCAGCAACAACAGCAGCGCCAGCAGCAGTAGGCGTTACACTCAAGGATGCATCGGAGGAATCCCAGGCAGGAGAGGACTCGTCAGACTTGACAGTGACATGGCCTGCTGGACTATTGGCTTTCCTGTCTAAGGAGGAAATTGACACTGAGGGAGTTGGTGGTGTGGTTTGCAGGAGCTTGGTTATAAGAGGAAGGGATTTAGTGGTCAGTGGACTGCTTCCGCTGTCATCCAAAGTTTTTGAACTTGTCACTGACTTCTGATGAATGCGGTCCAGGTGACGTATAAGGGAGGATGTTCCTAGGTGGTTAACGTCCTTACCCCTACTTATTACATCTTGACAAAGGCAACACACGGCTTGACACCAGTTGTCCGCATTTCTGTTGAAATAATTCCACACCGAAGAGGTGATTTTTTTTGTATTTTGACCAGGCATGTCAATGGCCATATTCGTCCCACGGACAACAGGTGTCTCCCCGGGTGCCTGACTTAAACAAACCACCTCACCATCAGAATCCTCCTTGTCAATTTCCTCCCCAGTTCCAGCAACACCCATATCCTCATCCTGGTGTACTTCAACAGTGACATCTTCAATTTGACTATCAGGAACTGGACTGCGGGTGCTCCTTCTAGCACTTGCAGGGGGGCGTGCAAATGGTGGAAGGCGCAACCTGTTCCCGTCCAGTGTTGGGAAGGTCAGGCATCGCAACCGACACAATTGGACTATTCTTGGGGATTTGTGATTTAGAAGAACACACAGTTCTTTGCTGTGCTTTTGCCATCTTAACTCTTTTAAGTTTTCTAGCAGGAGGAAGAGTGCTTCCATCCTCATGTGAAGCTGAACCACTAGCCATGAACATAGGCCAGGCCCTCAGCCGTTCCTTGCCACTCCGTGTCGTAAATTGCACATTAGCAAGTTTACGCTTCTCCTCAGACGATTTTGATTTAGATTTTTGGGTCATTTTACTGAGCTTTATTTTTTTGGATTTTATATGCTCTCTACTATGACATTGGGCATCGGCCTTGGCAGATGACGTTGATGGCATTTCATCGTCTCGGCCATGACTAGTGGCAGCAGCTTCAGCACGAGGTGGAAGTGGATCTTGATCTTTCCCTATTTTACCCTCCACATTTTTGTTCTCCATTTTTTAATGAGTGGAATTATATGCCAGTAATATATCAATAGCAATGGCCTACTACTATATATACTGCGCACAACTGAAATGCACCACAGGTATGGATGGATAGTATACTTGACGACACAGAGGTAGGTAGAGCAGTGGCCTACTGTACCGTACTGCTATAAATTATATACTGGTGGTCAGCAAACTGTGCAAAGCTGAAATGCACCACAGGTATGGATGGATAGTACACTTGAAGACACAGAGGTAGGTAGAGCAGTGGCCTACTGTACCGTACTGCTATATATTATATACTGGTGGTCAGCAAACTGTGCAAAACTGAAATGCACCACAGGTATGGATGGATAGTATACTTGACGACACAGAGGTAGGTAGAGCAGTGGCCTTCTGTACCGTACTGCTATATATTATATACTGGTGGTCAGCAAACTGTGCAAAACTGAAATGCACCACAGGTATGGATGGATAGTATACTTGACGACACAGAGGTAGGTAGAGCAGTGGCCTACTGTACCGTACTGCTATATATTATATACTGGTGGTCAGCAAACTGTGCAAAACTGAAATGCACCACAGGTATGGATGGATAGTATACTTGACGACACAGAGGTAGGTAGAGCAGTGGCCTTCTGTACCGTACTGCTATATATTATATACTGGTGGTCAGCAAATTGTGCAAAACTGAAATGCACCACAGGTATGGATGGATAGTATACTTGACGACACAGAGGTAGGTAGAGCAGTGGCCTACTGTACCGTACTGCTATATAGTATATACTGGTGGTCAGCAAACTGTGCAAAACTGAAATGCACCACAGGTATGGATGGATAGTATACGTGACGACACAGACGTAGGTAGAGCAGTGGCCTACTGTACCGTACTGCTATATAGTATATACTGGTGGTCAGCAAACTGTGCAAAACTTAAATGCACCACAGGTATGGATGGATAGTATACTTGACGACACAGAGGTAGGTAGAGCAGTGACCTACTGTACCGTACTGCTATATAGTTATACTGGTGGTCAGCAAACTGTGCAAAACTGTAATGCACCACAGGTATGGATGGATAGTATACTTGACGACACAGAGGTAGGTAGAGCAGTGGCCTACTGTACCGTACTGCTATATAGTATATACTGGTGGTCAGCAAACTGTGCAAAACTGAAATTCACCCCAGGTATGGATGGATAGTATACTTGACGACACACAGGTAGGAAGAGCAGTGGCCTACTGTACCGTACTGCTATATAGTATATACTGGTGGTCAGCAAAATTCTGCACTGTCCTCCTACTATATACTACAATGAAGCACAGATATGGAGCATTTTTCAGGCAGAGAACGTATAATACTGGTGGTCACTGGTCAGCAAAACTCTGCACTGTCCTCCTACTATATAATACTGCTAGTCCCCAGTCCCTACAATAATGCAATTAGCACACTGAGCACAGATATTTGCAGCACACTGAGCACAGTCAGAAATGGAGCGTTTTTCAGGCAGAGAACATAGATATTTGCACTTGCAGCACACTGAACACAGATATTTGCAGCACACTGAGCACAGATATTTGCAGCACAATTTGCAGCCCACTGAACATAGAAACTGAGAGGATGCCAGCCACGTCCTCTCACGATCATCTCCAATGCACGAGTGAAAAATGGCGGCGACGCGCGGCTCCTTATATAGAATACGAATCTCGCGAGAATCCGACCGCGGGATGATGACGTTCGGGCGCGCTCAGGTTAATCGAGCAAGGCGGGAGGATCCGAGTTGCTCGGACCCGTGAAAAAAAACTACTGTACCGTACTGCTATACAGTATATACTGGTGGTCAGCAAAATTCTGCACTGTCCTCCTACTATATACTAGAGATGAGCGGGTTCGGTTCCTCGGAATCCGAACCCCCCCGAACTTCAGCCTTTTTACACGGGTCCGAGGCAGACTCGGATCTTCCCGCCTTGCTCGGCTAACCCGAGCGCGCCCGAACGTCATCATCCCGCTGTCGGATTCTCGCGAGGCTCGTATTCTATCGCGAGACTCGGATTCTATATAAGGAGCCGCGCATCGCCGCCATTTTCACACGTGCATTGAGATTGATAGGGAGAGGACGTGGCTGGCGTCCTCTCCGTTAGAATAGATAGAGACACTTGAGTTGATTACTTAGTAATTTTGGGGAGCATTAGGAGTACTCAGAGTGCAGAGTTTTGCTGATAGTTAGTTACTAGTGACTGACCACTTTATTATTTAATATAATCCGTTCTCTGCCTGAAAAAAAAACGATACACAGTCACATACCATATCTGTGCTCAGCCTCAGTGTGCTGCATGATAATATCATCTATGTATATCTGACTGTGCTGAGTGCTCACTGCTCACACAGCTGAATTGTGGGGGAGACTGGGGTGCAGTTATAGCAGGAGTACAGTGCACACTTTTGCTGCCAGTGTGACTGACCAGTGACCACCAGTATATTGTCTGCCTGAAAAAGTTAAACACTCCTGTGGTGTTTTTTTTTTTTATTCTATAAACGCATTCTGCTGACAGTGTCCAGCAGGTCCGTCATTCATTATATTATATAAATATTTACCTGCAGTAGTGTTATATTTTTTTTGTTCATCTCTATCATCTTTATCATCTCTATATTAGCAGACGCAGTACGGTAGTCCACGGCTGTGGCTACCTCTGTGTCGTCAGTGCTCGTCCATAATTGTATACCTACCTGTGGTGGGTTTTTTTTTTCTATCTTCTTCATACTAGTAGTTTAGGAGTCTGCTGACAGTGTCCAGCAGGTCCGTCATTATATTATATATACCTGCAGTAGTGATATATATATATATTTTTTATATCATTATCATCTCTATACTAGCAGACGCAGTACGGTAGTCCACGGCTGTGGCTACCTCTGTGTCGTCAGTGCTCGTCCATAATTGTATACCTACCTGTGGTGGGGTTTTTTTTTCTATCTTCTTCATACTAGTAGTTTAGGAGTCTGCTGACAGTGTCCAGCAGGTCCGTCATTATATTATATATACCTGCAGTAGTGATATATATATATTTTTTATATCATTATCATCTCTATACTAGCAGACGCAGTACGGTAGTCCACGGCTGTGACTACCTCTGTGTCGTCAGTGCTTGTCCATAATTGTATACCTACCTGTGGTGGGTTTTTTTTTTCTATCTTCTTCATACTAGTAGTTTAGGAGTCTGCTGACAGTGTCCAGCAGGTCCGTCATTATATTATATATACCTGCAGTAGTGATATATATATATTTTTTATATCATTATCATCTCTATACTAGCAGACGCAGTACGGTAGTCCACGGCTGTGGCTACCTCGGTGTCATCAGTGCTCGTCCATAATTGTATACCTACCTGTGGTGGGTTTTTTTTTTCTATCTTCTTCATACTAGTAGTTTAGGAGTCTGCTGACAGTGTCCAGCAGGTCCGTCATTATATTATATATACCTGCAGTAGTGATATATATATATATTTTTTATATCATTATCATCTCTATACTAGCAGACGCAGTACGGTAGTCCACGGCTGTGGCTACCTCTGTGTCGTCAGTGCTCGTCCATAATTGTATACCTACCTGTGGTGGGGTTTTTTTTTCTATCTTCTTCATACTAGTAGTTTAGGAGTCTGCTGACAGTGTCCAGCAGGTCCGTCATTATATTATATATACCTGCAGTAGTGATATATATATATTTTTTATATCATTATCATCTCTATACTAGCAGACGCAGTATGGTAGTCCACGGCTGTGGCTACCTCTGTGTCGTCAGTGCTCGTCCATAATTGTATACCTACCTGTGGTGGGTTTTTTTTTCTATCTTCTTCATACTAGTAGTTTAGGAGTCTGCTGACAGTGTCCAGCAGGTCCGTCATTATATTATATATACCTGCAGTAGTGATATATATATATTTTTTATATCATTATCATCTCTATACTAGCAGACGCAGTACGGTAGTCCATGGCTGTGGCTACCTCTGTGTCGTCAGTGCTCATCCATAATTGTATACCTACCTGTGGTGGGTTTTTTTTTTCTATCTTCTTCATACTAGTAGTTTAGGAGTCTGCTGACAGTGTCCAGCAGGTCCATCATTATGTTATATATACCTGCAGTAGTGATATATATATATATTTTTTATATAATTATCACCTCTATACTAGCAGACGCAGTACAGTAGTCCACGGCTGTGGCTACCTCTGTGTCGTCAGTGCTCGTCCATAATTGTATACCTACCTGTGGTGGTTTTTTTTTTCTATCTTCTTCATACTAGTAGTTTAGGAGTCTGCTGACAGCGTCCAGCAGGTCCGTCATTATATTATATATACCTGCAGTAGTGATATATATATATTTTTTATATCATTATCATCTCTATACTAGCAGACGCAGTACGGTAGTCCACGGCTGTAGCTACCTCTGTGTCGTCAGTCACTCGTCATGCATAAGTATACTAGTATCCATCCATCTCCATTGTTTACCTGAGGTGCCTTTTAGTTGTGCCTATTAAAATATGGAGAACAAAAATGTTGAGGTTCCAAAAATAGGGAAAGATCAAGATCCACTTCCACCTCGTGCTGAAGCTGCTGCCACTAGTCATGGCCGAGACGATGAAATTCCATCAACGTCGTCTGCCAAGGCCGATGCCCAATGTCATAGTACAGAGCATGTAAAATCCAAAACACAAAATATCAGTAAAAAAAGGACTCAAAAATCTAAAATAAAATCGTCGGAGGAGAAGCGTAAACTTGCCAATATGCCATTTACCACACGGAGTGGCAAGGAACGGCTGAGGCCCTGGCCTATGTTCATGGCTAGTGGTTCAGCTTCACATGAGGATGGAAGCACTCAGCCTCTCGCTAGAAAAATGAAAAGACTTAAGCTGGCAAAAGCACAGCAAAGAACTGTGCGTTCTTCGAAATCATAAATCCACAAGGAGAGTCCAATTGTGTCGGTTGCGATGCCTGACCTTCCCAACACTGGACGTAAAGAGCATGCGCCTTCCACCATTTGCACGCCCCCTGCAAGTGCTGGAAGGAGCACCCGCAGTCCAGTTCCTGATAGTCAGATTGAAGATGTCAGTGTTGAAGTACACCAGGATGAGGAGGATATGGGTGTTGCTGGCGCTGGGGAGGAAATTGACAAGGAGGATTCTGATGGTGAGGTGTTTTGTTTAAGTCAGGCACCCGGGGAGACACCTGTTGTCCGTGGGAGGAATATGGCCATTGACATGCCTGGTGAAAATACCAAAAAAATCAGATCTTCGGTGTGGAAGTATTTCAACAGAAATGCGGACAACAGGTGTCAAGCCGTGTGTTGCCTTTGTCAAGCTGTAATAAGTAGGGGTAAGGACGTTAACCACCTCGGAACATCCTCCCTTATACGTCACCTGCAGCGCATTCATCATAAGTCAGTTGTCACAACTGAGGGCCTGAGCTGACGGGAGGCAGCCTCAGTTGTAGGGGCTGAGATGTACCGGAACCTGGGAGGTTGTATCAGACCCCTGGACATGTAAGTAACATAAATAATAACTGCCCGAAGGCGTGACCACGACAACTTGGATAAAAGTCAATGATGTTTATTATGACATCTCCGCAACACAGCAGCAGTAAAAGAAAACGTAAAAGTCAGCAAACAATAAATACAGTTCCTGGGTACTACAGGATGGCAGGAGCCACAGGGCACTGGTAGTGTGAGATAGTTCTTATGATCTTCTAGATGGAAAGTCCTTACCAGGCCCGGCTGTAGCAATGGAGATAACCCAGGATTGCGCCAGCTGGTGTTCCAGGAAAAGCTGGGTTGCTGAAGGTAAAACAGCTGCTGTGGATACTGGCTGGAACCAGACTGTTGTTAGCACGGAGTGGATACTGGCTGGAACCAGTTAAATAATAGATGAACTTGGGAGCGATGAAATATGAACTGAAATGTAGAATTTGAGAGCGGAGAAATAATAATACCGGTGGAGAGTGGTAAAGTGTAGAAAGGACACCGGCCCTTTAAGGGAAGCTGTACTCTGCTGGAAGCTGAACTGGAAGCAGGTAATGTTGTAGCTGGAAACAGATGAATCCACAATGGATTGGAGAGTCAGGCTACACCGCAGGTGGAATGCTGGTGCGGGTCTCTATGGTGGAAGTCTTGAAACAGGAGCTGGAACCTGGAAGACAATCACAGGAGAGAGACAAACAGGAACTAGGTTTGACAACCAAAGCACTGACGCCTTCCTTGCTCAGGCACAGTGTATTTATACCTGCAGCAAGGAAGGGATTGGCTAGGCAATTATGCAGATTATCAATACTGAGAACAGATTGGTGGAAATGATCAGCTGACAGAATCCAAGATGGCTGCGCCCATGCAGACACTTGGAGGGAAGTTTGGTTTGTAATCCATGTGGTAATGAAAACAGTAATGGCGGCGCCGGCCACCGGAGACAGGAGGCGCCAGGCTGACAGATGCACATCCAACCATGCGGACACAGCGGAGGCCGCGGCTGACGTAATCGCCACTCAGACACTCTGCATGCAGAAGTTCAGGGACGGCGGCGGAGGCCGCGGGAGACGCCATGCCAGGTGTAATATGGCGTTTACTGTGACAGCGTCCCAGAGTGACAGGAGAGGATACAGGAATGTACACATCAGGATAACAGATGGGATCCGGTCCTGGAGCGCTGAGCCAGCCTTAGGAGGCATCTGATGGGTAAGAAATGGCGTCCAGATACCCGGATCGTGACAGCACCCCCCCCTTTAGGAGTGGCCCCAGGACACTTCTTTGGCTTTTGAGGAAACTTGGAATGGAATCTCCGGACCAAGGCAGGAGCATGGACATCAGAAGCATTGGTCCATGAACGTTCCTCAGGACCATAACCCTTCCAGTCAATAAGATATTGTAGTTGACCGTAACGGTGACGTGAGTCCAGGATCTTGGCCACTTCATACTCAACGCCTCGTTGAGTTTGGACTTTCGGAGTTGGAGGAAGTGAGGAATGAAACCGATTCAAGATCAGCGGTTTCAACAGGGAAACATGGAATGTCCTGGGTATTTTTAAGAAGGGAGGCAACTGGAGTCTGTAAGCAACAGGATTGATGACTTGTTCAATCTTGAAAGGACCGATATAACGAGGTGCAAACTTCATACTGGGAACTCTTAACCTCAAATTCTTCGTGGATAACCATACCCGATCACCCACCTTGAGAGCAGGAACTGCTCGACGCTTCTTATCCGCAAACTTCTTGTACCTGAACGATGCCTTGAGGAGAGCTGATCGTACGCTCTTCCAGATATTGGCAAACTGATGCAAGGTGATATCCACTGCGGGAACAGAAGTTGCTGGAAGCGGTTGGAACTCAGGGACTTTAGGGTGGAATCCAAAGTTAGTGAAGAATGGTGTTGAAGCAGATGAAGAATGATACTGGTTGTTATGACAGAACTCGGCCCAGGGAAGTAATTGAACCCAGTCATCTTGAGAGGAGGACACATAGATGCGGAGGAAGGCCTCCAAGTCCTGATTCACCCTCTCGGTTTGACCATTGGTCTGAGGATGGTAAGCCGTGGAAAACTTTAGCTTGACTTGGAGGACTTGACATAAACTTCGCCAGAATTTGGCTGTGAATTGAACTCCTCGATCTGAGATAATTTCTTCAGGAAGACCGTGGAGTCGGAAGATCTCTTGTATGAATACTTGAGCCAACTTGGAAGCTGACGGAAGACCGGTGAGAGGAATGAAGTGTGCCATCTTGGTGAACCGGTCAACTACCACCCAGATGGTATTGAACTTGTTGCACATGGGTAAGTCTGTAATGAAATCCATCGACAAGTGGGTCCATGGTCGACGGGGAACGGATAGTGGAACCAGTTGCCCCGCAGGCGACTGGCGGGATACTTTATGTTGGGCACACTATGGGCAAGATGCAATAAACTCCAAGACGTCCTTTTTCAGAGTTGGCCACCAATAGGACCTAGAGATAAACTCCAGGGTTTTTTGGATACCTGTATGTCCGGCAAAACGGGAAGCATGGGCCCAATGCATGAGCTTCTTCCTTAGCATCGGCTTCACAAAACTTTTCCCTGATGGGGGCGTAGAGTCCATCCCTACCGTGGAGAATGCCAACGGATTTATAATAGGATGCTTGTCTGAAGACTCTGACTCATTTTCTTGCTCCCATGAGCGGGAAAGGGCATCGGCCTTGCGATTCTGAGAGCCCGGACAGAACTGGAGTTTAAAGTCGAACCTGGAAAAGAAAAGTGCCCATCTGGCCTGACGAGGGTTGAGACATTGTGCGCCCTTCAGGTATAAAAGGTTCTTGTGGTCTGTAAGTATAGTGATTGAATGAGAAGCTCCCTCCAACAGATACCTCCACTCTTCTAGAGCGAGCTTGATGGCTAGCAACTCCTGGTCGCCAATGGCATAGTTGCGCTCAGCTGGGGAGAACTTCCGGGAGAAGAAACTGCAAGGGTGTAAATGGCCATCTTTAGCCCTCTGAGATAACACCGCTCCTACTCCAATGGAGGAGGCATCCACCTCTAAGATGAAAGGAGAGTCGATGTCAGGCTGTTTCAGAACAGGCGCAGAGATGAACCTTTGTTTTAAAAGATGAAATGCTTGCATGGCTTCTTCAGACCACTTGGACGGGTTAGCACCCTTCTTAGTGAAAGCAGTAATAGGCGCCACAATGGTGGAAAAGTCTCGTATAAACTTTCGGTAATAGTTGGCGAACCCTAAGAACCTCTGGACCCCTTTGAGGGTTAAGGGTACCGGCCAATTTTGGATTGCTTGTAGTTTCTCAGGATCCATCTCTAGTCCGGAACCGGACACAATGTACCCTAGAAACGGAATGGACTTGACTTCAAAGACGCATTTTTCTAATTTGCAATAGAGATGATTGACACGGAGACGGGACAGAACCTCTTTAACCCAAAAACGATGTTCCTCTAAATCGTTGGCAAAAATGAGGATATCGTCTAGATAGACCACGACATGACGGTATAGAATGTCTCTGAAGATCTCATTGACAAAATGCTGGAAGACAGCTGGAGCATTGCTCAATCCGAAGGGCATGACGAGGTACTCATAATGTCCGTCACGGGTATTAAAGGCGGTCTTCCACTCGTCACCCTCACGGATCCGGATGAGATTGTATGCACCTCGCAAGTCCAGCTTGGTAAAGATGGTAGCTCCGCTAACTCTGTCAAAGAGCTCAGTAATCAGGGGTAAAGGATAACGGTTCTTGATGGTAATGTCGTTCAAACCTCTGTAGTCGATGCACGGCCGCAGACCACCATCTTTCTTTTTTACAAAAAAGAAGCCTGCGCCGGCTGGAGAAGAAGAAGGTCGAATGAACCCCTTTGCTAGGTTCTCTTTAATATATTCCTCCATAGAATGCGTCTCAGGCAGAGACAACGGATAAGTTCGGCCTCGAGGTGGAACCTTCCCTGGAACGAGATCAATCGGACAGTCCCATTCTCTATGAGGAGGAAGGATATCAGCAGAAGCTTTACTGAACACATCCGTGAAATCTTGATATGGAGGAGGTGGAACATCAGACGACCTGGGGGAGGAAGAACAGACAGGCAATACTTTAAACAGACATGTCTCTGCACAGGAGGAACCCCATGCCAGGATTTGCGTAGTCGTCCAATCAATTGTAGGATTGTGAAGACGGAGCCATGGAAGGCCCAGGACCACAGGATGTGTGGCTCTTGGAATCACTAAAAGTGAAATAAGTTCGGAATGAAGAACTCCCACTCTCAGACGAACTGGTAGAGTCCTTAGAGCAATAACAGTATCAAAAATTTTACTGCCATCCACGGCAGTTAAGGAAAAGGAGGAAGGAAGTCTCTCGGTGGGTAGGGACCACCGTTTAACATAGGCTTCAGTAATAAAGTTCCCAGCTGCTCCGGAATCAAGGAGGGCAATGACGTTCCGATAACGTTGAGCAACTTGAAGCGAGACTGGGAGATTACAATCATGAGGAGATGGAGAGGAGATCATTACTCCTAGCCGGCCCTCTCCTGGGCGAGCTAGGGTTTGGAGTTTTCCCGGACATTCGGGACAGGCATTGATGGTGTGAGACGGAGCTGCACAGTAAAGACAAAGAGACTTGGAGAGACGTCTTCGGCGCTCAGCAGGAGTTAAACGGGAACGACCAAGTTGCATGGGCTCATCTTTAGATGGTGATAGTTGACGAGGAGGAGGAGCAGAAGATTTTGGAGCAGATGATCTTCCACGCTCAGTTGCTCTCTCTCTGAAACGTAAATCAACTTTCGTGCAGAGTGAGATTAGCTCATCTAACTTAGAAGGTAAGTCTCTGGTAGCTAACTCATCTTTAACACGCTCAGATAAGCCATGCCAGAATGCAGCATACAGGGCCTCGTCGTTCCATGCCAGTTCGGATGCCAGGATCTGGAACTGTATCAGATATTGTCCTACAGTACATGACCCCTGGCGTAAACGGAGAATCTCGGATGAAGCTGAGGTTACCCGGCCTGGCTCGTCGAAGATGCGCCTGAATGTTGACACGAAGGCAGTGTAGGAAGATAGCAGGGTGTCGGACCTCTCCCATAACGGTGATGCCCAATCAAGGGCTGAGCCACTGAGAAGAGAAATAATGTAGGCAATTTTTGTACGGTCACTGGGAAAATTGCCAGGTTGTAGCTCAAACTGAATCTCACACTGGTTGAGAAATCCCCTGCAGAATCTTGGAGATCCGTCAAATTTTGCTGGCGTTGGAAGATGAAGACGTGGAGCAGAAATGGGTAAGGTGGGTGGGGTTATAGCTGGAGTCACTGTGGTTGACGCACCAGATGCGCCTGATCCACGGAGAGTTGTCTGAATCCCATCCAGCCGAGTAGAGAGATCCTGGAGACAGCGGATGATGTGGCCCTGTGCAGCCTCCTGATGTTCTAGTCGGGCTGCCAGTTCTTGCATCGGCCTGGCCGCTTGATCCTGGTCTCCGGCTGGATTCATTAGGTCAGTGCTTACTGTCACAACTGAGGGCCTGAGCTGACGGGAGGCAGCCTCAGTTGTAGGGGCTGAGATGTACCGGAACCTGGGAGGTTGTATCAGACCCCTGGACATGTAAGTAACATAAATAATAACTGCCCGAAGGCGTGACCACGACAACTTGGATAAAAGTCAATGATGTTTATTATGACATCTCCGCAACACAGCAGCAGTAAAAGAAAACGTAAAAGTCAGCAAATAATAAATACAGTTCCTGGGTACTACAGGATGGCAGGAGCCACAGGGCACTGGTAGTGTGAGATAGTTCTTATGATCTTCTAGATGGAAAGTCCTTACCAGGCCCGACTGTAGCAATGGAGATAACCCAGGATTGCGCCAGCTGGTGTTCCAGGAAAAGCTGGGTTGCTGAAGGTAAAACAGCTGCTGTGGATACTGGCTGGAACCAGACTGTTGTTAGCACGGAGTGGATACTGGCTGGAACCAGTTAAATAATAGATGAACTTGGGAGCGATGAAATATGAACTGAAATGTAGAATTTGAGAGCGGAGAAATAATAATACCGGTGGAGAGTGGTAAAGTGTAGAAAGGACACCGGCCCTTTAAGGGAAGCTGTACTCTGCTGGAAGCTGAACTGGAAGCAGGTAATGTTGTAGCTGGAAACAGATGAATCCACAATGGATTGGAGAGTCAGGCTACACCGCAGGTGGAATGCTGGTGCGGGTCTCTATGGTGGAAGTCTTGAAACAGGAGCTGGAACCTGGAAGACAATCACAGGAGAGAGACAAACAGGAACTAGGTTTGACAACCAAAGCACTGACGCCTTCCTTGCTCAGGCACAGTGTATTTATACCTGCAGCAAGGAAGGGATTGGCTAGGCAATTATGCAGATTATCAATACTGAGAACAGATTGGTGGAAATGATCAGCTGACAGAATCCAAGATGGCTGCGCCCATGCAGACACTTGGAGGGAAGTTTGGTTTGTAATCCATGTGGTAATGAAAACAGTAATGGCGGCGCCGGCCACCGGAGACAGGAGGCGCCAGGCTGACAGATGCACATCCAACCATGCGGACACAGCGGAGGCCGCGGCTGACGTAATCGCCACTCAGACACTCTGCATGCAGAAGTTCAGGGACGGCGGCGGAGGCCGCGGGAGACGCCATGCCAGGTGTAATATGGCGTTTACTGTGACAGCGTCCCAGAGTGACAGGAGAGGATACAGGAATGTACACATCAGGATAACAGATGGGATCCGGTCCTGGAGCGCTGAGCCAGCCTTAGGAGGCATCTGATGGGTAAGAAATGGCGTCCAGATACCCGGATCGTGACAGCACCCCCCCCTTTAGGAGTGGCCCCAGGACACTTCTTTGGCTTTTGAGGAAACTTGGAATGGAATCTCCGGACCAAGGCAGGAGCATGGACATCAGAAGCATTGGTCCATGAACGTTCCTCAGGACCATAACCCTTCCAGTCAATAAGATATTGTAGTTGACCGTAACGGTGACGTGAGTCCAGGATCTTGGCCACTTCATACTCAACGCCTCGTTGAGTTTGGACTTTCGGAGTTGGAGGAAGTGAGGAATGAAACCGATTCAAGATCAGCGGTTTCAACAGGGAAACATGGAATGTCCTGGGTATTTTTAAGAAGGGAGGCAACTGGAGTCTGTAAGCAACAGGATTGATGACTTGTTCAATCTTGAAAGGACCGATATAACGAGGTGCAAACTTCATACTGGGAACTCTTAACCTCAAATTCTTCGTGGATAACCATACCCGATCACCCACCTTGAGAGCAGGAACTGCTCGACGCTTCTTATCCGCAAACTTCTTGTACCTGAACGATGCCTTGAGGAGAGCTGATCGTACGCTCTTCCAGATATTGGCAAACTGATGCAAGGTGATATCCACTGCGGGAACAGAAGTTGCTGGAAGCGGTTGGAACTCAGGGACTTTAGGGTGGAATCCAAAGTTAGTGAAGAATGGTGTTGAAGCAGATGAAGAATGATACTGGTTGTTATGACAGAACTCGGCCCAGGGAAGTAATTGAACCCAGTCATCTTGAGAGGAGGACACATAGATGCGGAGGAAGGCCTCCAAGTCCTGATTCACCCTCTCGGTTTGACCATTGGTCTGAGGATGGTAAGCCGTGGAAAACTTTAGCTTGACTTGGAGGACTTGACATAAACTTCGCCAGAATTTGGCTGTGAATTGAACTCCTCGATCTGAGATAATTTCTTCAGGAAGACCGTGGAGTCGGAAGATCTCTTGTATGAATACTTGAGCCAACTTGGAAGCTGACGGAAGACCGGTGAGAGGAATGAAGTGTGCCATCTTGGTGAACCGGTCAACTACCACCCAGATGGTATTGAACTTGTTGCACATGGGTAAGTCTGTAATGAAATCCATCGACAAGTGGGTCCATGGTCGACGGGGAACGGATAGTGGAACCAGTTGCCCCGCAGGCGACTGGCGGGATACTTTATGTTGGGCACACTTTGGGCAAGATGCAATAAACTCCAAGACGTCCTTTTTCAGAGTTGGCCACCAATAGGACCTAGAGATAAACTCCAGGGTTTTTTGGATACCTGTATGTCCGGCAAAACGGGAAGCATGGGCCCAATGCATGAGCTTCTTCCTTAGCATCGGCTTCACAAAACTTTTCCCTGATGGGGGCGTAGAGTCCATCCCTACCGTGGAGAATGCCAACGGATTTATAATAGGATGCTTGTCTGAAGACTCTGACTCATTTTCTTGCTCCCATGAGCGGGAAAGGGCATCGGCCTTGCGATTCTGAGAGCCCGGACAGAACTGGAGTTTAAAGTCGAACCTGGAAAAGAAAAGTGCCCATCTGGCCTGACGAGGGTTGAGACATTGTGCGCCCTTCAGGTATAAAAGGTTCTTGTGGTCTGTAAGTATGGTGATTGAATGAGAAGCTCCCTCCAACAGATACCTCCACTCTTCTAGAGCGAGCTTGATGGCTAGCAACTCCTGGTCGCCAATGGCATAGTTGCGCTCAGCTGGGGAGAACTTCCGGGAGAAGAAACTGCAAGGGTGTAAATGGCCATCTTTAGCCCTCTGAGATAACACCGCTCCTACTCCAATGGAGGAGGCATCCACCTCTAAGATGAAAGGAGAGTCGATGTCAGGCTGTTTCAGAACAGGCGCAGAGATGAACCTTTGTTTTAAAAGATGAAATGCTTGCATGGCTTCTTCAGACCACTTGGACGGGTTAGCACCCTTCTTAGTGAAAGCAGTAATAGGCGCCACAATGGTGGAAAAGTCTCGTATAAACTTTCGGTAATAGTTGGCGAACCCTAAGAACCTCTGGACCCCTTTGAGGGTTAAGGGTACCGGCCAATTTTGGATTGCTTGTAGTTTCTCAGGATCCATCTCTAGTCCGGAACCGGACACAATGTACCCTAGAAACGGAATGGACTTGACTTCAAAGACGCATTTTTCTAATTTGCAATAGAGATGATTGACACGGAGACGGGACAGAACCTCTTTAACCCAAAAACGATGTTCCTCTAAATCGTTGGCAAAAATGAGGATATCGTCTAGATAGACCACGACATGACGGTATAGAATGTCTCTGAAGATCTCACTGACAAAATGCTGGAAGACAGCTGGAGCATTGCTCAATCCGAAGGGCATGACGAGGTACTCATAATGTCCGTCACGGGTATTAAAGGCGGTCTTCCACTCGTCACCCTCACGGATCCGGATGAGATTGTATGCACCTCGCAAGTCCAGCTTGGTAAAGATGGTAGCTCCGCTAACTCTGTCAAAGAGCTCAGTAATCAGGGGTAAAGGATAACGGTTCTTGATGGTAATGTCGTTCAAACCTCTGTAGTCGATGCACGGCCGCAGACCACCATCTTTCTTTTTTACAAAAAAGAAGCCTGCGCCGGCTGGAGAAGAAGAAGGTCGAATGAACCCCTTTGCTAGGTTCTCTTTAATATATTCCTCCATAGAATGCGTCTCAGGCAGAGACAACGGATAAGTTCGGCCTCGAGGTGGAACCTTCCCTGGAACGAGATCAATCGGACAGTCCCATTCTCTATGAGGAGGAAGGATATCAGCAGAAGCTTTACTGAACACATCCGTGAAATCTTGATATGGAGGAGGTGGAACATCAGACGACCTGGGGGAGGAAGAACAGACAGGCAATACTTTAAACAGACATGTCTCTGCACAGGAGGAACCCCATGCCAGGATTTGCGTAGTCGTCCAATCAATTGTAGGATTGTGAAGACGGAGCCATGGAAGGCCCAGGACCACAGGATGTGTGGCTCTTGGAATCACTAAAAGTGAAATAAGTTCGGAATGAAGAACTCCCACTCTCAGACGAACTGGTAGAGTCCTTAGAGCAATAACAGTATCAAAAATTTTACTGCCATCCACGGCAGTTAAGGAAAAGGAGGAAGGAAGTCTCTCGGTGGGTAGGGACCACCGTTTAACATAGGCTTCAGTAATAAAGTTCCCAGCTGCTCCGGAATCAAGGAGGGCAATGACGTTCCGATAACGTTGAGCAACTTGAAGCGAGACTGGGAGATTACAATCATGAGGAGATGGAGAGGAGATCATTACTCCTAGCCGGCCCTCTCCTGGGCGAGCTAGGGTTTGGAGTTTTCCCGGACATTCGGGACAGGCATTGATGGTGTGAGACGGAGCTGCACAGTAAAGACAAAGAGACTTGGAGAGACGTCTTCGGCGCTCAGCAGGAGTTAAACGGGAACGACCAAGTTGCATGGGCTCATCTTTAGATGGTGATAGTTGACGAGGAGGAGGAGCAGAAGATTTTGGAGCAGATGATCTTCCACGCTCAGTTGCTCTCTCTCTGAAACGTAAATCAACTTTCGTGCAGAGTGAGATTAGCTCATCTAACTTAGAAGGTAAGTCTCTGGTAGCTAACTCATCTTTAACACGCTCAGATAAGCCATGCCAGAATGCAGCATACAGGGCCTCGTCGTTCCATGCCAGTTCGGATGCCAGGATCTGGAACTGTATCAGATATTGTCCTACAGTACGTGACCCCTGGCGTAAACGGAGAATCTCGGATGAAGCTGAGGTTACCCGGCCTGGCTCGTCGAAGATGCGCCTGAATGTTGACACGAAGGCAGTGTAGGAAGATAGCAGGGTGTCGGACCTCTCCCATAACGGTGATGCCCAATCAAGGGCTGAGCCACTGAGAAGAGAAATAATGTAGGCAATTTTTGTACGGTCACTGGGAAAATTGCCAGGTTGTAGCTCAAACTGAATCTCACACTGGTTGAGAAATCCCCTGCAGAATCTTGGAGATCCGTCAAATTTTGCTGGCGTTGGAAGATGAAGACGTGGAGCAGAAATGGGTAAGGTGGGTGGGGTTATAGCTGGAGTCACTGTGGTTGACGCACCAGATGCGCCTGATCCACGGAGAGTTGTCTGAATCCCATCCAGCCGAGTAGAGAGATCCTGGAGACAGCGGATGATGTGGCCCTGTGCAGCCTCCTGATGTTCTAGTCGGGCTGCCAGTTCTTGCATCGGCCTGGCCGCTTGATCCTGGTCTCCGGCTGGATTCATTAGGTCAGTGCTTACTGTCACAACTGAGGGCCTGAGCTGACGGGAGGCAGCCTCAGTTGTAGGGGCTGAGATGTACCGGAACCTGGGAGGTTGTATCAGACCCCTGGACATGTAAGTAACATAAATAATAACTGCCCGAAGGCGTGACCACGACAACTTGGATAAAAGTCAATGATGTTTATTATGACATCTCCGCAACACAGCAGCAGTAAAAGAAAACGTAAAAGTCAGCAAATAATAAATACAGTTCCTGGGTACTACAGGATGGCAGGAGCCACAGGGCACTGGTAGTGTGAGATAGTTCTTATGATCTTCTAGATGGAAAGTCCTTACCAGGCCCGACTGTAGCAATGGAGATAACCCAGGATTGCGCCAGCTGGTGTTCCAGGAAAAGCTGGGTTGCTGAAGGTAAAACAGCTGCTGTGGATACTGGCTGGAACCAGACTGTTGTTAGCACGGAGTGGATACTGGCTGGAACCAGTTAAATAATAGATGAACTTGGGAGCGATGAAATATGAACTGAAATGTAGAATTTGAGAGCGGAGAAATAATAATACCGGTGGAGAGTGGTAAAGTGTAGAAAGGACACCGGCCCTTTAAGGGAAGCTGTACTCTGCTGGAAGCTGAACTGGAAGCAGGTAATGTTGTAGCTGGAAACAGATGAATCCACAATGGATTGGAGAGTCAGGCTACACCGCAGGTGGAATGCTGGTGCGGGTCTCTATGGTGGAAGTCTTGAAACAGGAGCTGGAACCTGGAAGACAATCACAGGAGAGAGACAAACAGGAACTAGGTTTGACAACCAAAGCACTGACGCCTTCCTTGCTCAGGCACAGTGTATTTATACCTGCAGCAAGGAAGGGATTGGCTAGGCAATTATGCAGATTATCAATACTGAGAACAGATTGGTGGAAATGATCAGCTGACAGAATCCAAGATGGCTGCGCCCATGCAGACACTTGGAGGGAAGTTTGGTTTGTAATCCATGTGGTAATGAAAACAGTAATGGCGGCGCCGGCCACCGGAGACAGGAGGCGCCAGGCTGACAGATGCACATCCAACCATGCGGACACAGCGGAGGCCGCGGCTGACGTAATCGCCACTCAGACACTCTGCATGCAGAAGTTCAGGGACGGCGGCGGAGGCCGCGGGAGACGCCATGCCAGGTGTAATATGGCGTTTACTGTGACAGCGTCCCAGAGTGACAGGAGAGGATACAGGAATGTACACATCAGGATAACAGATGGAATCCGGTCCTGGAGCGCTGAGCCAGCCTTAGGAGGCATCTGATGGGAAAGAAATGGCGTCCAGATACCCGGATCGTGACATCAGTGACAAGTTCAAAAACTTTGGGCGATAGCGGAAGCAGTCCACTGACCAGTAAATCCCTTCCTCTTGTAACCAAGCTCACGCAAACCACCCCACTAACTCCCTCAGTGTCAATTTCCTCCTTCCCCAGGAATACCAATAGTCCTGCAGGCCATGTCACTGGCAATTCTGACGAGTCCTCTCCTGCCTGGGATTCCTCCGATGCATCCTTGAGTGTAACGCCTACTGCTGCTGGCGCTGCTGTTGTTGCTGCTGGGAGTCGATGGTCATCCCAGAGGGGAAGTCGTAAGACCACTTTTACTACTTCCACCAAGCAATTGACTGTCCAACAGTCCTTTGCGAGGAAGATGAAATATCACAGCAGTCATCCTGCTGCAAAGCGGATAACTGAGGCCTTGGCATCCTGGGCGGTGAGAAACGTGGTTCCGGTATCCATCATTACTGCAGAGCCAACTATAGACTTGATTGAGGTACTGTGTCCCTGGTACCAAATACCATCTAGGTTCCATTTCTCTAGGCAGGCGATACCGAAAATGTACACAGACCTCAGAAAAAGACTCACCAGTGTCCTAAAAAATGCAGTTGTACCCAATGTCCACTTAACCACGGACATGTGGACAAGTGGAGCAGGGCAGACTCAGGACTATATGACTGTGACAGCCCACTGGGTAGATGTATTGACTCCCGCCGCAAGAACAGCAGCGGCGGCACCAGTAGCAGCATCTCGCAAACGCCAACTCTTTCCTAGGCAGGCTACGCTTTGTATCACCGCTTTCCAGAATACGCACACAGCTAAAAACCTCTTACGGCAACTGAGGAAGATCATCGCAGAATGGCTTACCCCAATTGGACTCTCCTGTGGATTTGTGGCATCGGACAACGCCAGCAATATTGTGTGTGCATTAAATATGGGCAAATTCCAGCACGTCCCATGTTTTGCAAATACCTTGAATTTGGTGGTGCAGAATTATTTAAAAAACGAGAGGGGCATGCAAGAGATGCTGTCGGTGGCCAGAAGAATTGCGGGACACTTTCGGCGTACAGGCACCACGTACAGAAGACTGGAGCAACACCAAAAACGCCTGAACCTGCCCTGCCATCATCTGAAGCAAGAAGTGGTAACAAGGTGGAATTCAACCCTCTATATGCTTCAGAGGTTGGAGGAGCAGCAAAAGGCCATTCAAGCCTATACAACTGACCACGATATAGGAGGTGGAATGCACCTGTCTCAAGCGCAGTGGAGAATGATTTCAACGTTGTGCAAGGTTCTGCAACCTTTTGAACATGCCACACGTGAAGTCAGTTCAGACACTGCCAGCCTGAGTCAGGTCATTCCCCTCATCAGGCTTTTGCAGAAGAAGCTGGAGACATTGAAGGAGGAGCTAACACTGAGCGATTCCGCTAGGCATGTGGGACTTGTGGATGGAGCCCTTAATTCGCTTAACAAGGATTCACGGGTGGTCAATCTGTTGAAATCAGAGCACTACATTTTGGCCACCGTGCTCGATCCTAGATTTAAAACCTACGTTGTATCTCTCTTTCCGGCAGACACAAGTCTGCAGGGGTTCAAAGAACTGCTGGTGAGAAAATTGTCAAGTCAAGCGGAACGCGACCTGTCAACATCTCCTCCTTCACATTCTCCCGCAACTGGGGGTGCGAGGAAAAGGCTCAGAATTCCGAGCCCACCCGCTGGCGGTGATGCAGGGCAGTCTGGATAGACTGCTGATGCTGACATCTGGTCCGGACTGAAGGACCTGACAACGATTATGGACATGTCGTCTACTGGCACTGCATATGATTCTCTCTCCATTGAAAGAATGGTGGAGGATTATATGAGTGACCGCATCCAAGTAGGCACGTCAGACAGTCCGTACGTATACTGGCAGGAAAAGGAGGCAATTTGGAGGCCCTTGCACAAACTGGCTTTATTCTACCTAAGTTGCCCTCCCACAAGTGTGTACTCCGAAAGAGTGTTTAGTGCCGCCGCTCACCTTGTCAGCAATCGGCGTACGAGGTTACTTCCAGAAAATGTGGAGAAGATGATGTTCATTAAAATGAATTATAATCAATTCCTCCATGGAGACATTCACCAGCAGCAATTGCCTCCACAAAGTACTCAGGGAGCTGTGATGGTGGATTCCAGTGGGGACGAATTGATAATCTGTGAGGAGGGGGATGTACACGGTGATGAATCGGAGGATGATGATGAGGTGGACATCTTGCCTCTGTAGAGCCAGTTTGTGCAAGGAGAGATTAATTGCTTCTTTTTTGGTGGGGGTCCAAACCAACCCGTCATTTCAGTCACAGTCGTGTGGCAGACCCTGTCACTGAAATGATGGGTTGGTTAAAGTGTGCATGTCCTGTTTATACAACATAAGGGTGGGTGGGAGGGCCCAAGGACAATTCCATCTTGCACCTCTTTTTTCTTTCATTTTTCTTTGCGTCATGTGCTGTTTGGGGAGTGTTTTTTGGAAGGGCCATCCTGCGTGACACTGCAGTGCCACTCCTAGATGGGCCAGGTGTTTGTGTCGGCCACTAGGGTCGCTTATCTTAGTCACACAGCTACCTCATTGCGCCTCTTTTTTTTCTTCTTTGCGTCATGTGCTGTTTGGGGAGTATTTTTTGGAAGGGCCATCCTGCGTGACACTGCAGTGCCACTCCTAGATGGGCCAGGTGTTTGTGTCGGCCACTAGGGTCACTTTTCTTAGTCACACAGCTACCTCATTGCGCCTCTTTTTTTTCTTCTTTGCGTCATGTGCTGTTTGGGGAGTATTTTTTGGAAGGGCCATCCGGCCTGACACTGCAGTGCCACTCCTAGATGGGCCAGGTGTTTGTGTCGGCCACTATGGTCGCTTAGCTTACTCACACAGCTACCTCATTGCGCCTCTTTTTTTCTTTGCGTCATGTGCTGTTTGGGGAGTGTTTTTTGGAAGGGCCATCCTGCGTGACACTGCAGTGCCACTCCTAGATGGGCCAGGTGTTTGTGTCGGCCACTAGGGTCGCTGAGCTTAGTCACACAGCTACCTCATTGCGCCTCTTTTTTTCTTTGCGTCATGTGCTGTTTGCGGAGTGTTTTTTGGAAGGGCCATCCTGCGTGACACTGCAGTGCCACTCCTAGATGGGCCAGGTGTTTGTGTCGGCCACTTGGGTCGCTGAGCTTAGTCATCCAGCGACCTCGGTGCAAATTTTAGGACTAAAAATAATATTGTGAGGTGTGAGGTGTTCAGAATAGACTGAAAATGAGTGGAAATTATGGTTATTGAGGTTAATAATACTTTGGGATCAAAATGACCCCAAAATTCTATGATTTAAGCAGTTTTTTAGGGTTTTTTGATAAAAACACCCGAATCCAAAACACACCCGAATCCGACAAAAAAAATTCGGTAAGGTTTTGCCAAAACGCGTTCGAACCCAAAACACGGCCACGGAACCGAACCCAAAACCAAAACACAAAACCCGAAAAATTTCCGGTGCACATCTCTACTATATACTACAATGAAGCACAGATATGGAGCATTTTTCAGGCAGAGAACGTATAATACTGGTGGTCACTGGTCACTGGTCAGCAAAACTCTGCACTGTCCTCCTACTAAATAATACTGCTGGTCCCCAATCCCCACAATAAAGCAATTAGCACACTGAGCACAGATATTTGCAGCACACTGAGCACAGTCAGATAAGGAGCGTTTTTCAGGCAGAGAACATAGATATTTGCACTTGCAGCACACTGAGCACAGATATTTGCAGCACACTGAGCACAGATATTTGCAGCACAATTTGCAGCCCACTGAACATAGAAACTGAGAGGATGCCAGCCACGTCCTCTCACGATCATCTCCAATGCACGAGTGAAAAATGGCGGCGACGCGAGGCCCCTTATATAGAATACGAATCTCGCGGAGAATCCGACCGCGGGATGATGACGTTCGGGCGCGCTCGGGTTAACCGAGCAAGGCGGGAGGATCCGAGTTGCTCGGACCCGTGAAAAAAGACTACTGTACCGTACTGCTATATAGTATGTACTGGTGGTCAGCAAACTGTGCAAAACTGAAATGCACCACAGGTATGGATGGATAGTATACTTGACGACACAGAGGTAGGTAGAGCAGTGGCCTACTGTACTGTACTGCTATATAGTATATACTGGTGGTCAGCAAACTGTGCAAAACTGAAATGCATCACAGGTATGGATGGATAGTATACTTGACGACACAGAGGTAGGTAGAGCAGTGGCCTACTGTACCGTACTGCTATATAGTATATACTGGTGGTCAGCAAACTGTGCAAAACTGAAATGCACCACAGGTATGGATGGATAGTATACTTGACGACACAGAGGTAGGTAGAGCAGTGGCCTTCTGTACCGTACTGCTATATAGTATATACTGGTGGTCGGCAAACTGTGCAAAACTGAAATGCACCACAGGTATGGATGGATAGTATACTTGACGACACAGAGGTAGGTAGAGCAGTGGACTACTGTACCGTACTGCTATATATATAGTTATACTGGTGGTCAGCAAAATTCTGCACTGTCCTCCAACTATATACTACAATGAAGCACAGATATGGAGCGTTTTTCAGGCAGAGAACGTATAATACTGGTGGTCACTGGTCACTGGTCAGCAAAACTCTGCACTGTCCTCCTACTATATAATACTGGTGGTCCCCAGTCCCCACAATAAAGCAATTAGCACACTGAGCACAGATATTTGCAGCACACTGAGCACAGTCAGATATGGAGCGTTTTTCAGGCAGAGAACGTAGATATTTGCACTTGCAGCACACTGAGCACAGATATTTGCAGCACACTGAGCACAGATATTTGCAGCACACTGAGCACAGATATTTGCAGCACAATTTGCAGCCCACTGAACATAGAAACTGAGAGGACGCCAGCCACGTCCTCTCACGATCATCTCCAATGCACGAGTGAAAAATGGCGGCAACGCGCGGCTCCTTATATAGAATACGAATCTCGCGAGAATCCGACCGCGGGTTGATGACGTTCAGGCGCGCTCGGGTTAACCGAGCAAGGCGGGAGGATCCGAGTTGCTCGGACCCGTGAAAAAAAAGGTGAAGTTCGGGCGGGTTCGGATCCCGAGGATCCGAACCCGCTCATCACTAATTTGAAATAAAACAAATATTGAATCCAAGTATTTATATCTACCTGAGAAGAACTATAAGATTTGTCAATAAAATATGAATGACTACTAATATGTAGAATACTCAGCAGTGTATACAGTCATTGTGGACGTCTACACTGGAGGTGGTGATGACACAAACCTTCCCCACACCTACAGTAGTTCTACAGCTACAGCTGCCGGCAGCTCCTCCAATCTGTTCATGATTTGGAGAACGTATGCAATGATAAATAGCAGATGACTTTCTCTAACAGTTTCATTTGGGAGAAATGGTTTTGTGTAAAACCTCACTAATGTCTAAATACACAATAACCTCAAGGTGTAGCTGATTTTAGCGTAAAACAAGTAACATTTCTAAACATATTGGATTAGAGGAAGGAAATGTGATATTCATTAAATACGGGATGTAGTTATGTGACCGGCGGTCAGGAGACTGCTGTTCACAATACCGACCACTACATCCCACACGCTCAAAATCTCGCCGGTCGGCATGCCGACCAACAGGGACTATTCCCACTTGTGGGTGTCCACGACACCCATAAAGTGGGAATAGAATCTGTGGCGAGCGCAGTGAGCCCGCAAGATGCTTCGTAGCACTGCCCCCCTACCCCTCCACCTGCCGCCCATTTCACAGCCGGGATCCTGGCGACGGTATTGTGATCGGTGGTCTCCTGGCCGCCGGTCACACATATCCAACCCATAAATACTAACCGCTGGTCACTCCACACTGCTAGCCTGTTATTATACAATATTAGCCTTATAGATGAGACCGTTCGTTCTTATTATCCATGCAGTTCTTATTATATATTACTTTCCAACACGGGAAAATACAGAAGTTAAGAGTAAGACATGTTTCCGGACCACCACATATATTCGTATCTAATCAGTTTATTTTTTATGTTTTCTAGTGAATTTAAGGTGCGTCTGTAGTACACGGGTCGGCGGTGTTCTCTGATTACCTCTGTGCAGGATGCACTATAGTCGTATTCGCTCAGGTTCTTTGTTCTCGGTGGTTGGAAGAAACCTTCTTGACCAAGGAAACAGACAACCAAATTCAACTTCTTCAGTTTTATTTGTTTCAAAAGGAATGAGGTATCAATATAATACTTTGTTATAAAGCTCAATGCAATGGTATCAACTTGTAGTGCAAATTTCTTACTTGTTTCAACAATAACAGCAGGTATACGAGTATAAGGAGGCACCCCTGATTAATGCATACCAATAGGTTGCCACAGTGCCTCCGATTATTTGTAATAACACTGATCCTCCCCGGGCTCACGGTCCCAATTCTGACTACCAAGACTTTACAGAAATGGTGTCACAACGCTGTCACCAAGATCAGTCGATACGTATAATGCTCAACAATTTAAATAACGGGTTACTTTATCCTTTAAATAGTGTTTACTCACTCCTGCACTAGTGCATAAAAGTTCACAATTCCTCTCGGTTTCTTGATGCTGTCAGGTAGTGGGAGGTATTTACCGTATAATTTAACGGAGGTTCCAACTAACAAGGCACCACTAACCTGGCACAACACAACAGCACCACTGAAACTGATCTACGGTTTAGTAGCGACCAATACAATTTAAACATCACACAATACAAACATCACATATTCTGAACATCACACAATATTAAATGTCAAGTAACGTAACCTTTCGGGTACTCGTGTACTATTATTGTCCTACTTAAACGGGTTCTGTAACCCGACCTGTGCACAGGATTTAGGTATGGTGGCATTAGAAGGTTTGTACCCTCAACTTTAAGGCAGCTTTCCAACACGGTTGTCCCCTTTGTCCTACTGGGGTGTCCACTGCTGACAGGGGTTGGGCTTGAAGGGGGCCTGTGGCAGGTATTTAACTCAGCAAAGTGGGTGTTAGACGAATCCCCGTTGCTAGATGGCGCTGGGTCCATTTAAGCCTTTCAAATCACAGTTGTGGCCTCTCACTATTTCCAGTCAAGTAAATGTAATTCGGTTAGTAGCCCTTAAAAGTTCACTGGTCAGGTTGATCTTTGTCCCCAAGGAGTCTCTGATTTCTGTAGTGTGACAGAGGATGTATAGTCCTCCGCACAAGCACCAAGCCTTATGGGGTTGAAAAGGGTAGCAGCGTTAGGGCTGGTCTATTGACTAAGTGAGGCTAAGTGTGGTGGTACTCAGTCTATCTGGGGCTGACGGCGGGGACTGTCTCTATAATCCTGGAGCAGTTCCTAGGCACCAGATTGGCTACAGAAGCCAGACTCATGGTTCTCGTTATGTTGCGGTGCGGTAGGCCACCCGCGGCAACAGGACACCTTCTCCGGACACCGCTCATTCAATGCTCTGTCTCTCTCCCACTCTTCCGGCGGCTCGATGGGGCGACAGCGGGGATCGGCTCTCACTCCGCTCCTTCTACTCTCCAGTCTGGCAGCCCACCGGGACCTGGGATCTGCAGCCACCGCTGTTCTGCGGTCCTCTCCCACGCGTCTCCTTCCATCACACTCGCAGTGCACCCAACACCCACTGAGTCTCCAGGTGCGCGCCTCTGCTGTCTGCCGCACTCTGCCGCCGCGGGCCTCCTCACCGCTAGCCACCGATCACAGAACAGGTAACTGGCGCGGGTAGATGCTGGGACACTGGGGGACTTCACATGCGGCCTCCTTTTCGCATGCCCGTCTCCTTCCGCTCGCTGAAGTCGGCATCTGACGTGGTTTCCTCCAGCGTCATCTTCTCTTCTTCTCACTGCACACCACAGCCAATCAGGTCTCCCTCCTGCAAGAGCTGTCAACCTGCCGGGTAAGTCCCACCTCCAGTGTATCCCTTAAAGGGTCCAAGGCAGGTAATTAACTCCGTGCTGTCTTTAGTAGTCCCACTAGTCTTGATTTGTGACACAGGCGGTCACCTTGTGGGGTATTACACTTCATTACTGTAGCTGCATTAAGTTTCCAAACATCAAGCACTTTTGGGAATCCCTGCAGTGTATAACAGATCCCTCTTCTTTCTTTCCTGTTGTGGAAGCAGGGTGGTCTTCAGTATGCCGGTTGTCGGGCTCCCGGCGCCGGTATGTTGGTCGCTGGGAGCCCGACCGCCGGCATACCATACTACACCTGTGGAAACATTCTGATTAAAAAAGATAAAAATGAATATTCCTTAATTCTACACTACTGTAACTTACACTTCTGTAATGGTCCTTTCTTTCTCTAAGGCTTTTTTGTAGGTTAATATCCCTAATTTTCCACATAACAAACTACAAAATCCCCTAAACACATTTTTCCCACTGTCATTTTGTTCAGTATATTGGTTTGTAGTGAATTTCTGCAATATTTTGATACTGTTGTTATTATATATACAATATTTATAAGTAATTACAAAGATACAAAAATTAATAAAAATATAGATTTAATACTAAGGGAGGTATGTATGAAAGCATTGAGAGAGAGATGAAGTGAATGAAAGCACTAACCTCTCGTCCAAGTCCCGCTACTCCCCCTTCCCCCTCTCCCCGTACCTGTTGCAGGACTTCTGGCAGGGAGAGAGGGGACTGACTGCTGCTCTTGCTGTGTGCTGGGCTGGTGAGAGAGGCAGCTGCAGAAGCAGTCAGTCCTCTCTCTCCCTGTGTGATATGCAGATCTGTTGCTGGCGCTTCGTGGCCACACATAAGATACATTTTTTATATTTTCTAAAGTGATGTCTGGCCACATCTCCCCACAGTCTGTGCAGAGGAGCGGTTCAGAGGAGCGGTCATGACGTCTCTGCCATAGATCCGAGAAGCGGGCGCCAGACGGAGATCAGCGGTCCGGAAACAGGAGCGGGGCTGGTGAGTATTTTTTTTTGGTGTGTGTGTGTGTGTGTGTCTGTGTGTGTGTAAGCGGCACTGCTACTAGGGGGCATCTCTACAGGGGACATCTCTATTAGCATAACTACAGGGGGCATATATACTGGGGACATCTCTACTGGGGGCATAACTACAGGGGGCACATATACAGGGGGCATAACTACAAGAAAAGGAAACTTTTGCCCTGGGCGCCATAAGGTCTAGGACCGGCCCCGTCTGTGCACCTGCCTATGAATTGGATATGTTTGGCCAGATAAGGCATGGATGGTGTAATGGTTAGCATTACTGCCTCACAGCACAGCACAGCATGGATTCGGTTCCCACCATTACCCTAACTGTGTGGAGTTTGTAGATTCTCTCCGTACTTGCGTGGGTTTCCTCCCAGAATCCAAACATATACTGGTAGGTTAATTGGCTCCCAACAAAATTAACCTTAGCTTGAATGTGTGTGCCTGTACATGTGATAGGGAATATAGATTGTAAGCTCCACTGGGGCAGGGACTGATGTGAATGGGCCAATAACCTCTATAAAAGCACTGCGGAATATATGGGCACTATATAAATAACAATGAGTAATATAAGAAAAGGTTTCATGAGACTTAAGTCAACATTTTATTTTGTTGACATTGTGAATGTTGTATATACACAAGGAGAGAAGTATGACTCTTGTGAATGTTGCAGGGACGTGCAGTCAGGGGAGGCAGTGCCTTCCCTGTCATTAGTGGTTAAAATAATACAAAGAAGATACTTATGACACTGTGTCATAAGTATCTGCTTTGTATTATATTAGCCATTTTCACATTAAAAAATGGGTTTGGGAGGCACCTATAGCGGTGCCTCCCGGTGGCAATAGGAAAGGCGCGGGGGCGGTGGCAAGCCATGGGCAGTAAAAGACCATTGAAAATAACATGTAAAGCAGCACTTGTAAAAGTGCCTCGGTGCGACAGGTGCGTGTTTTCACTGCACATGAAAGCACGCCCCTTTCTGTCATCCAGAAGTGATTGGACAGCAGATCTGTCACTGGATACAGCTGTCCAGTGATGGATCCGCTGTCATCACTCTTTGTGCGGCGGAGGTGTGGGTGTGAGCGGCGGCGGGACCCGGCATGGAAGGCTGGCAGGACTGGATCCTCTTGGATCCAGTCCCTGCCAGAGCCGGATTAAGACCATGGGGGGCCCGGGGCACTTAAGAGAGTGGGGCCCCTAATAGAGAAGGCAGAAAATATATATATATATATATACACACACACATATACATATATATATATACACACACATATATATATATATATATATATATATATATATATATGCCTCCCCAAGCAGCACACCCCCTGCCACACCGCAGATCGGATCTCTCTTCCGATCCAATCTGCGGTGCTGTGCTCCCCGGATCCCGTCCTCACTGCAGCAGCGGGCGCACAGACAGGACAGCTGAGCTGAGCGACGGCTCAGCTGTCCAATAAAGTATGAATGAAGCAGCCTGCCGCTCAGTCATTGGCTGGGCACGCAGGCTGTTTCATTGATACATTATTGGACAGCTGAGCCCAGTGGCGTAACTAGAAATTTTTCTCCCCCAAGCCAAAAAATCCTTCGGCGCCCCCCCCCCCCCCCGTAATTGGCACTAACAAAGGTAGAAAAATGTGCACGCCGCAGGCGCGCGCCGGCAAAAAGGGTGTGTGGCTTTGTCGAAATGGGCGTGGCTTTGCGTGGAGGGCGTGGTATTGCAGGAAAAGACTACCTTATATCCCAGTTTTGCAACCTGCACGCCCAGACGTTGGCCACCACAGGAAAGAAAAATAATCCTGATTCATGCCCCTTACATTATTTGTCATTTTTCCTCCTTATAGTAATGCCCAGTATACATTATTCCACATACTGCAATGGCCCTTAGACATTATTCCACACACAATAATGCACATGACACAATATGCACACACTGTAATGCCCCAGACACATTATGCCACACACCGTAATGCCTGTGACACATTATGACAGGAATCGCAATGCCCGTTATACATTATGCTACACACTGCAATGCCCCTGATACATTATAGCACATACAATGTCTGTGACACAGTATGACACACACCACAATGATCCTGAGACATTATACCACATACCACAATGCCCGTGATATAGTATACAACACACCGTAATGCCTGATACATTATGACACACACCGCAATGTCCGTGATACATTATGCCACACACCGTAATGCCCATTACACATTAAGTTCTACAGTAAGGCTTCTAATTACTTTTAAATTACCTGCTCGTTGCCAGGGGTTTCATGCTCTTGGTTCCATGCACGGTGCCAGGGGTTTTCATGATCAGGGTGTCATGCTCGTTGCAAGGGGTTTCATGCACTGGGTGTCATGCTCGTTGCTAGGGGGTAGTGCTTGTTGCTAGGGCCATGCTCCCAGTGCCACATATGCCCCCAGTGCCAGATATTCCCCTACAGTGCCAGGTATATGCCCCTAGTGCCAGATATTCCCCCACAGTGCCAGGTACATGCCCCCAGTGCCACATTTACCCCCCCCCAGTGCCACATATGCCCCCTCAGTGCCTGCTCCCCCCAGTGCCAAATATTCCCCCACAGTGCCAGGTATATGCCCCAGTGCCAGATATTCCCCCACAGTGCCAGGTATATGCCTCCAGTGCCAGATCTTCCCCCCACAGTGCCAGGTATATGCCCCCAGTGCCAGATCTGCCCCCACAGTGCCAGGTATATGCCCCCAGTGCCAGATCTGCCCCCCACAGTGCCAGGTATATGCCCCCAGTGCCAGATCTTCCCCCCAGTGCCAGGTATATGCCCCCAGTGCCAGATCTGCCCCCCACAGTGCCAGGTATATGCCCCCAGTGCCAGGTATATGCCCCCAGTGCCAGGTATATGCCCCCCACAGTGCCAGGTATATGCCCCAAGTGCCTGCTTCCCCCCCCCCTCCATGTGTTGGAGGGACGCGGAGCGCATCGCGCGTCTCTCCTGTGTCCCTCCTGGCTCTCCCCCGCTGGTCTAATACAGGAAGTGCCGGTTCGTGAGCCAATCAGAGCTCACGAACGGCACTTCCTTAGACCGGCCGGGGGAGAGCCAGGGAGGGACACAGGAGAGACGCGCGATGCGCTCTGTGTCCCTCCAACACAGCAGGGAGGGAGAGGAGACCGCAGATTGACATGCGGACGCTCGTCCGCATGTCAATCTGTTCTGGAGCCGGGGAGCGGAGCACAGCACCGCAGATCGGATCGGAAGAGAGATCCGATCTGCGGTGTAGCAGGGGGCCCTTTTGGAAAGGGGGGCCCGGGGTACGTATCCCCCAGGCCCCCCCTTAATCCGGCTCTGGTCCCTGCCTGTCATTTTGCAGAGTTGCAGAGCGGTGCAGTTCCAGTTTCAAAAATGGCACTAGTGAATCATCCAGTGCCTCCCCAGCCACAGACCTCACTGCACGTCTCTGGAAATTAATACAGGTTGAGTCTCCCTTATCCAAAATGCTTGGGACCAGAGGTATTTTGGATATTGGATTTTTCCGTATTTTGGAATAATTGCATACCACAATGAGATATCATGGCGATGGGACCTAAATCTAAGCACAGAATGCATTTATGTTTTATATGCACCTTATACACACAGCCTTAAGGTCATTTTGCCCAATATTTTTAATAACTTTGTGCATTAAACAAAGTGTGTGTACATTCACACAATTCATTTATGTTTCATATACACCTTATACACACACAGCCTGAAGGTCATTTAATACAATATTTTTAATAACTCTGTGTATTAAACAAAGTTTGTGTACATTGAGCAATCAGAAAACAAAGTTTCACTATCTCACTCAAAAAATTCCATATTTCGGAATATTCCGTATTTCGGAATATATGGATATGGGATACTCAACCTGTATTGACAGAAATTAACACACCCCTTAATAAAAAGGCTCTGACTATTTTAATAAGAGCACTGAATGTAATAAATACTTCATATAGAACTGTCACTGAAGACCAACCACAAATGAAGATGATGTTATACAAGCAACCTGAATATCTACTATCGCCTCATTCCCTCTGTTATCTCTTTGCTCTGTATATAATTAGTTTGTAATTATGTAGCTCCATGGGTGGTTTCATTGTATCTTTCTAATCATGAAATTACTTTGTGCATCTTTCCATTTACTATAGTACTCATATTTAATGTGTGATGATACAATCTCACAATGTGTGTTTTTGCAATAAGTGTATATTGCCTCTATATTACAACACACAATTGCAACACTAAATAAAATGTCAGATTGAAGTACAGGGCTCATTTCCCCTGCATTGGGATTCCAAAATCAGCAGAAGATGCCACTGATGATGGAGAATGTTTTCTCAATAATCACATATTTTACTTACCACTGAGCAATTTCTATAGGCACCAAATTCCGTTTCTGCTCTTCTTGAATCTGAGTGATAATAATCAGGTCTATGCTGGAGACAATAATATACTATGTGAGTTCCGGGATCGCGGCGTGTTGTGTTTTGTATTATAATTATTTTACTGACAAGTACTGATAGCATTTTATTGCAGTTCTTTCCCAATTTGCCACATGTTTATTCCTCATTCACAGGGAATGTGTTTTGTATTGAGGGTATAACACAGTAAGTGTCACATCCAAACATATCTAATAACTAAAGCTCCATGATTTATTTCCACAAAGAGCCAGGCAATAAATCTTTTAATTTTCCCCTCTCTCAAATTTCACAAACACTCACTGAAATTCATAGTCTGTTTAAGATGTAGCCGTTCCTGAGGGATGTAATCTAAAGGTCGACAATAGCAAAGTAAGTCGGCAGTTTTGATGTCGATAGTGTTAAAATGTTGTTGGGCAACATGTCAACATTCTCAGAATATTGACAAGTGTAATGTGACATTAGGGTTAGGCTGCGGATGGAAAGGGTTAGGGTTATGCTGTGGTGGGGTAGGTTAGGTTTAGAGGGAGGGACTAGGGGTCGTAATAGGATAGTAATCGCACTGCAGCATCGTAGGTCTTACCTGGAAGTGACGGTTACATGACCACCGGTACCAAGAAGATGCGTTGGAGCTGCCAGGAGTAGTCACTGCAGGGCCGTCAAAGATGAAACGTCAACATTATGACGAGCAGGTGTACTGTGCAAAAGTATGACCTTTAGTCCCATCCTTTCCAATTAAATAAAATGTTATACTTCAATGTGGCCTGATATTTGGCTATTTATGGCATAAATAAAGCATGAGCGAAAAGTAACAAGTGACTTGTTTTAAAACTTCTATTGGATGCAGGGCCAGATTAAGGGTGGTGGGGGCCAGGGCATGGCTGGGCAGAGGGGCAGGGTGCCATCTGTCCCCCCCCCCCCCCCCCCCCCGAGCCGGTGCAATTAAGTGTTTCAGGGTCACCTAACTGCAGATTCCCATTGAAAAGCGTGGCAGCTTGCCTGAGTCTGCCCCCAGGCTGAAAGTTGCCAGCCAGCCAGGGCAACAAAGGTGTGGGCGTGTAGCACCAGACTCAGGCGGTTCACAGTCAATGTCTAGTGGGATTTCCTTTCACTATCTCGCAAGATGAGGAGTGTACAGTATATGGGTGAGGAGTGTATATGGATGTATGCTGTATATGGAGATGAGGAGTGTATATGGCTGTATACTGTCAGTGTACATTGTAGAGTACAAGTCCTGCAAGCATCCCTTATCCACAGGGACTAGAAGGTTGTTTAGTGCAGTCAGAACATAGATTCCCTAAAATTGAGCAGTTATTACTAACATAATCATTCCAACATAGATTTCTGGCACAGATGCATTCCCGCTTCCCATTTATTGTCCTGTCAATTTGTATGTGTCACCATATCTGAGCCAAATCAGTGGAAACGTGTTCCCTTGCAGTCTCGCTGTACCCACCATACTTCAGGCAAGGTGCCTCGCTCCGCTTCCGCTGCACTCAGCACAGGTTACCATTCCCAGTCGTAGTCCACGTGCATGGTAAATGATGAAACAGTTGAAAAAAAACAACAAAAAAATACATAAAACTTGTGTTGACAATAGGTCTGTCAACCATGGTCATGTTGACTTTTTGAACCTGTCAACCTTAAGTAATGTCTACCTTTTACCTGTTGACCCTGTCGACCTTTTGCATGTTGACCATATGGGGTCGACCTATTGACTATCTTTTAACTATAGATCTATCAACCGGATATCACAACAAAGGTATCCACTCACTGAATACCCACTCATTTAGGTGATGATACTACCCCTGTTAGCATACTACCAGTCAAGGAGAGCACCTAACCTTATAATTACACCTGGACAGGTAACCTGCCTTTCTTTCTCGCTGCAAAATAGCCAACACTAACTCATCAAACAAACATGCTCAAAGGTAAGGGACAGTGGGAAGACTGGAAGCAAAGAGGCTTTGGCCTGTGACACTGGACACTGGACAAGTAATCATTACCATGCCAACCCCATCCTAGAGGTTTAAACCAGTCTCCTTCTGAAGCACATTTGTACAGGTACTCGAACAGATATAATACACCATACAGGATTGGCATCTCCAATATAACAGTATTATTTACTAGTGATGTGCACCGGCAATTTTTCGGGTTTTGTGTTTTGGTTTTGGGTTCGGTTCCGCGACCGTGTTTTGGGTTCGAACGCGTTTTGGCAAAACCTTACCGAATTTTTTTTGTCGGATTCGGGTGTGTTTTGGATTCGGGTGTTTTTTTCAAAAAACCCTAAAAAACAGCTTAAATCATAGAATTTGGGGGTCATTTTGATCCCATAGTATTATTAACCTCAATAACCATAATTTCCACTCATTTTCAGTCTATTCTGAACACCTCACAATATTATTTTTAGTCCTAAAATTTGCACCGAGGTCGCTGGATGGCTAAGCTAAGCGACACAAGTGGCCGACACAAACACCTGGCCCATCTAGGAGTGGCACTGCAGTGTCAGACAGGATGGCCCTTCAAAAAAATACTCCCCAAACAGCACATGACGCAAAGAAAAAAAGAGGCGCAATGAGGTAGCTGTGTGACTAAGCTAAGCGACCCTAGTGGCAGACACAAACACCTGGCCCATCTAGGAGTGGCACTGCAGTGTCACGCAGGATGGCCCTTCAAAAAAATACTCCACAAACAGCACATGACCCTTCAAAAAAATACTCCCCAAACAGCAGATGACGCAAAGAAAAATGAAAGAAAAAAGAGGTGCAAGATGGAATTGTCCTTGGGCCCTCCCACCCACCCTTATGTTGTATAAACAGGACATGCACACTTTAACCAACCCATCATTTCAGCGACAGGGTCTGCCACACGACTGTGACTGAAATGACTGGTTGGTTTGGGCCCCCACCAAAAAAGAAGCAATCAATCTCTCCTTGCACAAACTGGCTCTACAGAGGCAAGATGTCCACCTCATCATCATCGTCCGATTCATCACCCCTTTCACTGTGTACAGCCCCCTCCTCACAGATTATTAATTCGTCCCCACTGGAATTCACCATCTCAGGTCCCTGTGTACTTTCTGGAGGCAATTGCTGCTGGTGAATGTTTCCACGGAGGAATTGATTATAATTCATTTTAATGAACATCATCTTCTCCACATTTTCTGGAATTAACCTCGTACACCGATTGCTGACAAGGTGAGCGGCGGCACTAAACACTCTTTCGGAGTACACACTTGTGGGAGGGCAACTTAGGTAGAATAAAGCCAGTTTGTGCAAGGGCCTCCAAATTGCCTCTTTTTCCTGCCAGTATATGTACGGACTGTCTGATGTGCCTACTTGGATGCGGTCACTCATATAATCCTCCACAATTGGACTCTCCTTGGGGATTTGTGATTTCGAAGAACGCACAGTTCTTTGCTGTGCTTTTGCCACCTTAAGTCTTTTCTTTTTTCTAGCGAGAGGATGAGTGCTTCCATCCTCATGTGAAGCTGAACCACTAGCCATGAACATAGGCCAGGGCCTCAGCCGTTCCTTGCCACTCCGTGTCGTAAATGGCATATTGGCCAGTTTCCGCTTCTCCTCAGACGCTTTCAATTTTGATTTTTGGGTCATTTTTTTACTGATCTTTTGTGTTTTGGATTTTACATGCTCTGTACTATGACATTGAGCATCGGCCTTGGCAGACGACGTTGATGGCATTTCATCGTCTCGGCCATGACTAGTGGCAGCAGCTTCAGCACGAGGTGGAAGTGGATCTTGATCTTTCATTATTTTTTTAACCTCCACATTTTTGTTCTCCATATTTTAATGCGCACAACTAAAAGCCACCACAGGTATACAATGTAGATGGATGGATAGTATAGTATTATATTACTTATGGACGACGACTGACGACACAGAGGTAGGTACAGCCGTGGCCTACCGTACTGCTATGTATATATAATATACTGTATAATATAATAACGGACCTGGTGGACACTGTCAGTAGACTGCTAAACTAGTATGAAGAAAAAAAAAGCCACCACAGGTATACAATGTAGATGGATGGATAGTATAGTATTATATTACTTATGGAGGACGAGTGACGACACAGAGGTATGTACAGCTGTGGCCTACCGTACTGCTATATATATATATAATATACTGTATAATAATAACGGACCATGTGGACACTGTCAGCAGACTGCTAAACTAGTATGAAGAAAAAAAAAGCCACCACAGGTATACAATGTAGATGGATGGATAGTATAGTATTATATTACTTATGGACGACAACTGACGACACAGAGGTAGGTACAGCCGTGGCCTACCGTACTGCTATATATATATAATATACTGTATAATATAATAACGGACCTGTTGGACACTGTCAGCAGACTGCTAAACTAGTATGAAGAAAAAAAAAAGCCACCACAGGTATACAATGTAGATGGATGGATAGTATAGTATTATATTACTTATGGACGACGACTGCCGACACAGAGGTAGGTACAGCCGTGGCCTACCGTACTGCTATATATATATAATATACTGTATAATATAATAACGGACCTGGTGGACACTGTCAGCAGACTGCTAAACTAGTATAAAGAAAAAAAAAGCCACCACAGGTATACAATGTAGATGGATGGATAGTATAGTATTATATTACTTATGGAGGACGACTGACGACACAGAGGTAGGTACAGCCGTGGCCTACCGTACTGCTATATATATATATATATATATATATATATAATATACTGTATAATAATAACGGACCTGGTGGACACTGTCAGCAGACTGCTAAACTAGTATGAAGGGAAAAAAAGCCACCACAGGAGTGTTTGTCAGGCAGACAAACGTATACTGGACTGGTGGTCACTGTCAGCAAAACTGTGCACTGTACTCCTGCTATAACTGCTCCCCAGTTCCCACAATTAGGCAGTGTGAGCAGTGCACTCAGCACAGATATATCATGCAGCAGTGCAGCACACTGAGCACAGATATGGTGGAGCGTTTTTTTCAGGCAGAGAAACAACGGATTAAACTCACTGGTGGTATTATAATCAAAACCCTGCACTGTACTCCCTAACAGCTGCTCCCCGTCCCCAATCCTCCCCACAATTATAACTAAGTCACTCTTTTCTACTATAACGGAGAGGACGCCAGCCACGTCCTCTCCCTATCAATCTCAATGCACGTGTGAAAATGGCGGCGACGCGAGGCTGCTTATATAAAATCCGAGTCTCGCGAGAATCCGACAGCGGGATGATGACGTTCGGGCGCGCTCGGGTTAGCCGAGCAAGGCGGGAAGGTTCGAACCTGCCTCGGACCCGTGTAAAAAGGCTGAAGTTCGGGGGGGGTTCGGTTTCCGAGAAACCGAACCCGCTCATCACTATTATTTACCAGATATTTATATAGAGCACACATATTCCACAGCGCTTTACAGAGAATATGTAGGCTCTACCTGGTGTAATGTGTATAAGGGACTCTACCTGGTGTACTGTGTATAAGGGGCTCTACCTGGTATAATGTGTATAAGGGGCTCTGCCCTACTGTGGTGTAATGTGTGTAAGCAGCTCTAACAAGGCGCAATGTGTATAAGGGGTACTACTGCCAGTCCCCAATTTTTTTGCGCACTGTCCCTATTTTGATTTGTGGGGAAAGGAATCTTTTCGCTCTGGGCAGCACAAAGTCCAGAACTGTCCCTGGCTACCAGAGAGGGATCCTAAAGATAACAAACAAAAAGGCAAAAATTTAGCCCATTGGCTATAATGGCTAAAGTCAACTCAAGATGGTAAAGATGAGACAGTGGTGTGCAATGCTCAATTATTGATAAACCAACGTAACAGCAATGGCACAAATTCTACACATACAGTAGGTCTTTATAATACAGACTGCACTTAAAATGATAATGTTTTTTCCCATTATTTTTACATGTTTGAATGTAATTCCTAAAGGGCCTGATTCTGAGTTGCACAGAACTTGGCTGGATCTGTTTTCAGTGAAAAAGGCCATTTCTGGGTGGGAACTGGGCAATGACTATGAGATCACATGTAATCACCTTGACTTGGTACAGTGCCATGTTTGTGTATCAAAAAAAGCCCTTTGTGGTCAGGAGTTCTGCGTATCGGGGACTGATGCCTGTTTTTGATGGATCTCTTGCACCTAGTGGAGGCTGGCAAAAAATAAATGGGCAGCATGGGTTTCCGCTTGCACATGCATGAACCCCATATTAGTGGAACAGAATGTCATCTTAGCAAAAGGTGGTAACTCTGGCTTCTGCAGCAGCCCGCAATTACAGTCCCAAAAGACAATCCTTGAGAGGTAATATCTTTGGACAATGGCATGCAGTAGTTCAGGTACTCAACCGTGATTACACTCACTTGACAATATGAAACATCATCCATCCCATGATTCTCAGGCCTTCCGACTCAGTAAAGTCCCATTCACACCTATAAAGTTCCAAACTTGATTGATTTTTAAGAAATCCAGTGTCAAAAAGGACTTGGCTTTTTAGCCACTTCTATGTACTTTGCATGTCAGGAAGAAATGAATGGCTTTCAGTCAATCATAAATAAAATAAAAAGTTAAAAGAATGCAATAACAACAACAAAAATCTGCAAAAAGAAAAATATTAACTACACAAATAATCTGACAATTACATGTCCTGAAATGGATAAACCAAATCAATCAGATAATCATAGACACCCAAGACAGATTATCTATTCGAGTTTTCAAAATGAAGTCGATTTGTCCATGAGCTCACACTGTGCTCTTCCATAAAATTCCTTGTCTTAGACATTATATACGAGTAAAGTGTCCAATGATCAAAAAGTTTCTACTGACATCTCTTTATTGACTAGTAGGTTCCCCTGCTGACTGATGTTAATAATACCCTGAAGAGCAGTCTGGTAGGATGTGATCAGAAATATTGCTTATCCTGTATGCTCACACAAGCCGGCAGTTTACCAAAAGGAAACATCTGTCAAATACTCTTGTCTTACTTGTTTTTTCTTTTCCTGTCCTATTGTTCATTCCCATGTTTAAAATGACTCTTGTTCCCATGGTGTTTGTTAATCCTACAAATGTGCGAATCATCATATTTTATAGTTTCCTGCTACATTAGAGGGACAGACCATACTTCTTTGCACAGAGCTTTGTGACATTTATGGAGCATACAGAATAGGCTTCCTGCAGTGAGACAAACTGTAGCCAAACTGATGAGTGAGAGGCAATAAATATGTCCCGCAATGACACGCTACGTGCTGCGCACTGTACACATGAACATCCAACCTCCGCAAGAGTCACATGAAAGCTTTATTTTTAATTTTACATAGAAACCGTGAGCCAAGACCAGATTGAATTTTTCAGATGGTAATTATTACATTTATGTAGCACTTTTAGAATATTCTGCGAAATTCTCTCTCCCCCCCATCCTTGTTTAATTGATAAATTTTTAATTTGTTTCTTAAATTAATTATATTGTGTTCATATCCAGAGTCAGACTGGGGCACTAAGGGCCCACTGGGGGGATGCTGTGGTAGGGACTAGAGATGTGCTCTTGAAATTTTTCGGGTTTTGTGTTTTGGTTTTGGGTTCGGTTCCGCGGCCGTGTTTTGGGTTCGACCGCGTTTTGGCAAAACCTCACCGAATTTTTTTTGTCGGATTCGGGTGTGTTTTGGATTCGGGTGTTTTTTTCAAAAAACACTAAAAAACAGCTTAAATCATAGAATTTGGGGGTCATTTTGATCCCAAAGTATTATTAACCTCAAAAACCATAATTTCCACTCATTTTCAGTCTATTCTGAACACCTCACACCTCACAATATTATTTTTAGTCCTAAAATTTGCACCGAGGTCGCTGGATGACTAAGCTAAGCGACCCTAGTGGCCGACACAAACACCTGGCCCATCTAGGAGTGGCACTGCAGTGTCACGCAGGATGGCCCTTCCAAAAAAAACACTCCCCAAACAGCACATGATGCAAAGAAAAAAAGAGGCGCAATGAGGTAGCTGTGTGAGTAAGATAAGCAACTCTAGTGGCCGACACAAACACCTGGCCCATCTAGGAGTGGCACTGCAGTGTCACGCAGGATGGCCCTTCCAAAAAACACTCCCCAAACAGCACATGACGCAAAGAAAAAAAGAGGCGCAATGAGGTAGCTGTGTGAGTAAGGTAAGCGACCCTAGTGGCCGACACAAACACCTGGCCCATCTAGGAGTGGCACTGCAGTGTCACGCAGGATGGCCCTTCCAAAAAACGCTCCCCAAACAGCACATGACGCAAAGAAAAAAAGAGGCGCAATGAGGTAGCTGTGTGAGTAAGATAAGCGACCCTAGTGGCCGACACAAACACCTGGCCCATCTAGGAGTGGCACTGCAGTGTCACGCAGGATGGCCCTTCCAAAAAACACTCCCCAAACAGCACATGACGCAAAGAAAAAAAGAGGCGCAATGAGGTAGCTGTGTGAGTAAGATAAGCGACCCTAGTGGCCGACACAAACACCTGGCCCATCTAGGAGTGGCACTGCAGTGTCACGCAGGATGGCCCTTCCAAAAAACACTCCCCAAACAGCACATGACGCAAAGAAAAAAAGAGGCGCAATGAGGTAGCTGTGTGAGTAAGGTAAGCGACCCTAGTGGCCGACACAAACACCTGGCCCATCTAGGAGTGGCACTGCAGTGTCACGCAGGATGGCCCTTCCAAAAAACACTCCCCAAACAGCACATGACGCAAAGAAAAAAAGAGGCGCAATGAGGTAGCTGTGTGAGTAAGGTAAGCGACCCTAGTGGCCGACACAAACACCTGGCCCATCTAGGAGTGGCACTGCAGTGTAACGCAGGATGGCCCTTCCAAAAAACACTCCCCAAACAGCACATGACGCAAAGAAAAAAAGAGGCGCAATGAGGTAGCTGTGTGAGTAAGATAAGCGACCCTAGTGGCCGACACAAACACCTGGCCCATCTAGGAGTGGCACTGCAGTGTCACGCAGGATGGCCCTTCCAAAAAACACTCCCCAAACAGCACATGACGCAAAGAAAAAAAGAGGCGCAATGAGGTAGCTGTGTGAGTAAGATAAGCGACCCTAGTGGCCGACACAAACACCTGGCCCATCTAGGAGTGGCACTGCAGTGTCACGCAGGATGGCCCTTCCAAAAAACACTCCCCAAACAGCACATGACGCAAAGAAAAAAAGAGGCGCAATGAGGTAGCTGTGTGAATAAGATAAGCGACCCTAGTGGCCGACACAAACACCTGGCCCATCTAGGAGTGGCACTGCAGTGTCACGCAGGATGGCCCTTCCAAAAAACACTCCCCAAACAGCACATTACGCAAAGAAAAAAAGAGGCGCAATGAGGTAGCTGTGTGAGTAAGGTAAGCGACCCTAGTGGCCGACACAAACACCTGGCCCATCTAGGAGTGGCACTGCAGTGTCACGCAGGATGGCCCTTCCAAAAAACACTCCCCAAACAGCACATGACGCAAAGAAAAAAAGAGGCGCAATGAGGTAGCTGTGTGAGTAAGGTAAGCGACCCTAGTGGCCGACACAAACACCTGGCCCATCTAGGAGTGGCACTGCAGTGTCACGCAGGATGGCCCTTCCAAAAAACACTCCCCAAACAGCACATGACACAAAGAAAAAAAGAGGCGCAATGAGGTAGCTGTGTGAGTAAGATAAGCGACCCTAGTGGCTGACACAAACACCTGGCCCATCTAGGAGTGGCACTGCAGTGTCACGCAGGATGGCCCTTCCAAAAAACACTCCCCAAACAGCACATGACGCAAAGAAAAAAAGAGGCGCAATGAGGTAGCTGTGTGAGTAAGATAAGCGACCCTAGTGGCCGACACAAACACCTGGCCCATCTAGGAGTGGCACTGCAGTGTCACGCAGGATGGCCCTTCCAAAAAACACTCCCCACACAGCACATGACGCAAAGAAAAAAAGAGGCGCAATGAGGTAGCTGTGTGAGTAAGATAAGCGACCCTAGTGGCCGACACAAACACCTGGCCCATCTAGGAGTGGCACTGCAGTGTCACGCAGGATGGCCCTTCCAAAAAACACTCCCCAAACAGCACATGACGCAAAGAAAAAAAGAGGCGCAATGAGGTAGCTGTGTGAGTAAGGTAAGCGACCCTAGTGGCCGACACAAACACCTGGCCCATCTAGGAGTGGCACTGCAGTGTCACGCAGGATGGCCCTTCCAAAAAACACTCCCCAAACAGCACATGACGCAAAGAAAAAAAGAGGCGCAATGAGGTAGCTGTGTGAGTAAGGTAAGCGACCCTAGTGGCCGACACAAACACCTGGCCCATCTAGGAGTGGCACTGCAGTGTCACGCAGGATGGCCCTTCAAAAAAATACTCCCCAAACAGCACATGACGCAAAGAAAAATTAAAGAAAAAAGAGGTGCAAGATGGAATTGTCCTTGGGCCCTCCCACCCACCCTTATGTTGTATAAACAGGACATGCACACTTTAACCAACCCATCATTTCAGTGACAGGGTCTGCCACACGACTGTGACTGAAATGACGGGTTGGTTTGGACCCCCACCAAAAAAGAAGCAATTAATCTCTCCTTGCACAAACTGGCTCTACAGAGGCAAGATGTCCACCTCATCATCATCCTCCGATATATCACCGTGTACATCCCCCTCCTCACAGATTATCAATTCGTCCCCACTGGAATCCACCATCTCAGCTCCCTGTGTACTTTGTGGAGGCAATTGCTGCTGGTCAATGTCTCCACGGAGGAATTGATTATAATTCATTTTAATGAACATCATCTTCTCCACATTTTCTGGAAGTAACCTCGTACGCCGATTGCTGACAAGGTGAGCGGCGGCACTAAACACTCTTTCGGAGTACACACTTGTGGGAGGGCAACTTAGGTAGAATAAAGCCAGTTTGTGCAAGGGCCTCCAAATTGCCTCTTTTTCCTGCCAGTATAAGTACGGACTGTCTGACGTGCCTACTTGGATGCGGTCACTCATATAATCCTCCACCATTCTTTCAATGGGGAGAGAATCATATGCAGTGACAGTAGACGACATGTCCGTAATCGTTGGCAGGTCCTTCAGTCCTGACCAGATGTCAGCATCAGCAGTCGCTCCAGACTGCCCTGCATCACCGCCAGCGGGTGGGCTCGGAATTCTGAGCCTTTTCCTCGCACCCCCAGTTGCGGGAGAATGTGAAGGAGGAGATGTTGACAGGTCGCGTTCCGCTTGACTTGACAATTTTCTCACCAGCAGGTCTTTGAACCCCAGCAGACTTGTGTCTGCCGGAAAGAGAGATCCAAGGTAGGTTTTAAATCTAGGATCGAGCACGGTGGCCAAAATGTAGTGATCTGATTTCAACAGATTGACCACCCGTGAATCCTTGTTAAGCGAATTAAGGGCTCCATCCACAAGTCCCACATGCCTAGCGGAATCGCTCCGTGTTAGCTCCTCCTTCAATGTCTCCAGCTTCTTCTGCAAAAGCCTGATGAGGGGAATGACCTGACTCAGGCTGGCAGTGTCTGAACTGACTTCACGTGTGGCAAGTTCAAAGGGCAGCAGAACCTTGCACAACGTTGAAATCATTCTCCACTGCGCTTGAGACAGGTGCATTCCACCTCCTATATCGTGCTCAATTGTATAGGCTTGAATGGCCTTTTGCTGCTCCTCCAACCTCTGAAGCATATAGAGGGTTGAATTCCACCTCGTTACCACTTCTTGCTTCAGATGATGGCAGGGCAGGTTCAGGCGTTTTTGGTGGTGCTCCAGTCTTCTGTACGTGGTGCCTGTACGCCGAAAGTGTCCCGCAATTCTTCGGGCCACCGACAGCATCTCTTGCACGCCCCTCTCGTTTTTAAAAAAATTCTGCACCACCAAATTCAAGGTATGTGCAAAACATGGGACGTGCTGGAATTTGCCCATATTTAATGCACACACAATATTGCTGGCGTTGTCCGATGCCACAAATCCACAGGAGAGTCCAATTGGGGTAAGCCATTCCGCGATGATCTTCCTCAGTTGCCGTAAGAGGTTTTCAGCTGTGTGCGTATTCTGGAAACCGGTGATACAAAGCGTAGCCTGCCTAGGAAAGAGTTGGCGTTTGCGAGATGCTGCTACTGGTGCCGCCGCTGCTGTTCTTGCGGCGGGAGTCCATACATCTACCCAGTGGGCTGTCACAGTCATATAGTCCTGACCCTGCCCTGCTCCACTTGTCCACATGTCCGTGGTTAAGTGGACATTGGGTACAACTGCATTTTTTAGGACACTGGTGAGTCTTTTCTGACGTCCGTGTACATTCTCGGTATCGCCTGCCTAAAGAAGTGGAACCTAGATGGTATTTGGTAACGGGGGCACACTACCTCAAGAAATTGTCTAGTTCCCTGTGAACTAACGGCGGATACCGGACGCACGTCTAACACCAACATAGTTGTCAAGGCCTCAGTTATCCGCTTTGCAACAGGATGACTGCTGTGATATTTCATCTTCCTCGCAAAGGACTGTTGGACAGTCAATTGCTTACTGGAAGTAGTACAAGTGGTCTTCCGACTTCCCCTCTGGGATGACCATCGACTCCCAGCAGCAACAACAGCAGCGCCAGCAGCAGTAGGCGTTACACGCAAGGATGCATCGGAGGAATCCCAGGCAGGAGAGGACTCGTCAGAATTGCCAGTGACATGGCCTGCAGGACTATTGGCATTCCTGGGGAAGGAGGAAATTGACACTGAGGGAGTTGGTGGGGTGGTTTGCGTGAGCTTGGTTACAAGAGGAAGGGATTTACTGGTCAGTGGACTGCTTCCGCTGTCGCCCAAAGTTTTTGAACTTGTCACTGACTTATTATGAATGCGCTGCAGGTGACGTATAAGGGAGGATGTTCCGAGGTGGTTAACGTCCTTACCCCTACTTATTACAGCTTGACAAAGGCAACACACGGCTTGACAAATGTTGTCCGCATTTCTGTTGAAATACTTCCACACCGAAGAGCTGATTTTTTTGGTATTTTGACCAGGCATGTCAATGGCCATATTCCTCCCACGGACAACAGGTGTCTCCCCGGGTGCCTGACTTAAACAAACCACCTCACCATCAGAATCCTCCTTGTCAATTTCCTCCCCAGCGCCAGCAACACCCATATCCTCCTCATCCTGGTGTACTTCAACACTGACATCTTCAATCTGACTATCAGGAACTGGACTGCGGGTGCTTCTTCCAGCACTTGCAGGGGGCGTGCAAATGGTGGAAGGCGCATGCTCTTCACGTCCAGTGTTGGGAAGGTCAGGCATCGCAACCGACACAATTGGACTCTCCTTGTGGATTTGGGATTTCGAAGAACGCACAGTTCTTTGCTGTGCTTTTGCCAGCTTGAGTCTTTTCATTTTTCTAGCGAGAGGCTGAGTGCTTCCATCCTCATGTGAAGCTGAACCACTAGCCATGAACATAGGCCAGGGCCTCAGCCGTTCCTTGCCACTCCGTGTCGTAAATGGCATATTGGCAAGTTTACGCTTCTCCTCCGACGATTTTATTTTAGATTTTTGAGTCCTTTTTTTACTGATATTTGGTGTTTTGGATTTTACATGCTCTGTACTATGACATTGGGCATCGGCCTTGGCAGACGACGTTGCTGGCATTTCATCGTCTCGGCCATGACTAGTGGCAGCAGCTTCAGCACGAGGTGGAAGTCGATCTTGATCTTTCCCTATTTTTGGAACCTCAACATTTTTGTTCTCCATATTTTAATAGGCACAACTAAAAGGCACCTCAGGTAAACAATGGAGATGGATGGATACTAGTATACTTATGGATGACGAGCGACTGCCAACACAGAGGTAGCTACAGCCGTGGAATACCGTACTGTGTCTGCTGCTAATATAGACTGGATGATAATGAGATAAAATTAAAATATATATGTATATCACACTAGTACTGCAGCCGGACAGGTATATATTATGTAATGACGGACCTGCTGGACACTGTCTGTCAGCACTGCAGACTCCTAAAGTAAGCTACTAGTATCAAGAAGATAGAAAAAAAAAAAAACCACGGGTAGGTGGTATACAATTATGGATGGACGAGCGACTGCCGACACAGAGGTAGCTACAGCCGTGGACTACCATACTGTGTCTGCTGCTAATATAGACTGGATGATAATGAGATAAAATTTAAATATATATATATATATCACACTAGTACTGCAGCCGGACAGGTATATATTATGTAATGACGGACCTGCTGGACACTGTCTGTCAGCACTGCAGACTCCTAAAGTAAGCTACTAGTATCAAGAAGATAGAAAAAAAAAAAACCACGGGTAGGTGGTATACAATTATGGATGGACGAGCGACTGCCGACACAGAGGTAGCTACAGCCGTGGACTACCGTACTGTGTCTGCTGCTAATATAGACTGGATGATAATGAGATAAAATTAAAATATATATATATATCACACTAGTACTGCAGCCGGACAGGTATATATTATGTAATGACGGACCTGCTGGACACTGTCTGTCAGCACTGCAGACTCCTAAAGTAAGCTACTAGTATCAAGAAGATAGAAAAAAAAAAAACCACGGGTAGGTGGTATACAATTATGGATGGACGAGCGACTGCCGACACAGAGGTAGCTACAGCCGTGGACTACCGTACTGTGTCTGCTGCTAATATAGACTGGATGATAATGAGATAAAATTAAAATATATATATATATCACACTAGTACTGCAGCCGGACAGGTATATATTATGTAATGACGGACCTGCTGGACACTGTCTGTCAGCACTGCAGACTCCTAAAGTAAGCTACTAGTATCAAGAAGATAGAAAGAAAAAAAAACCACGGGTAGGTGGTATACAATTATGGATGGATGAGCGACTGCCGACACAGAGGTAGCTACAGCCGTGGACTACCGTACTGTGTCTGCTGCTAATATAGACTGGATGATAATGAGATAAAATTAAAATATATATATATCACACTAGTACTGCAGCCGGACAGGTATATATTATGTAATGACGGACCTGCTGGACACTGTCTGCAGAATGCGTTTATAAAAACACCACACGACGAGTGTTTAACTTTTTCAGGCAGACAATCACAATATACTGGTGGTCAGCAGACAATCACAATACTGGTGGTCAGTGGTCACTGGTCAGTCACACTGGCAGTGGCACTCTGGCAGCAAAAGTGTGCACTGTACTTAAATGTACTCCTGCTATAACTGCTCCCCAGTCTCCCCCACAATTAAGCTGTGTGAGCACTCAGCAGTCAGATAATGATATACAGTATATGATGCAGCACACTGGGCTGAGCACAGATATGGTATGTGTGACTGTGTCACACTGTGTATCGTTTTTTTTCAGGCAGAGAACGGATTAATTAAACTGGTGGCACTGGTCACTGGTCAAACTATCAGCAGCAAGTAGTACTCCTCCTATATGCTCCCCAAAATTTGTGTCTCTCTCTAGTACTCTAGTCACTCTAAACGGAGAGGACGCCAGCCACGTCCTCTCCCTATCAATCTCAATGCACGTGTGAAAATGGCGGCGACGCGCGGCTCCTTATATAGAATCCGAGTCTCGCGATAGAATCCGAGCCTCGCGAGAATCCGACAGCGGGATGATGACGTTCGGGCGCGCTCGGGTTAACCGAGCAAGGCGGGAAGATCCAAGTCGCTCGGCCCCGTGTAAAAAAACCTGAAGTTCGGGCGGGTTCGGATTCCGAGGAACCGAACCCGCTCATCTCTAGTAGGGACCCATGCAATGGAGTGTGGTCAGTTACCACAGGGGGTGAACCTGATATTAGAGGAATGGGTTTGGCCATCAGGCAGTGGGGCCCACTGGGGAATTCCACTGTACTCCTGTTACCAGAACAACCCTGGTCATACCTTCTCATGTACCTCAATGTTTGTTAATTTAACCAAACTTGTATCAGGTGCTACCCTAGGTATCTATTAGGGATAGGTATGGTATCCCACCACATGGGATGCCGAAGGTCAGTATACCAACAATGGCATCCCAAGTGCTGGAATGCCAGCAGGGGGGTGAGCGCAACAAAGCAGGTTCTAGTCTGTCGTGGACACCCATAGAGGGGAAATCACATACCTCGCTGGTATACCGGCAGCGGTGTGGTGCCCCAGTCGGGATCCTGGCGGCGGTATTGTGACAGCCGAGATCCTGACCAGCAGTATGCTGACCGCATATCGTTTATTAGGGTATGCGGCAGTCAGTTGGTCCACAGCAAATAGTCAACATGTATTTGTCACGATCCGGGTAATTTCTCATCTGTATTTACTTTCCAAATGCCTCCTGAGACTGTCCCAGCGTTCCAAGCCTGGATTCCATCTGCACTGTCTGCGTGCAGCACGCTGCATCCCATTGCCTCAAGTCTCTTCATTGTGATTCTGGCAGCTTCATGGTTAAAACTCACATGAAAGTTACAAACAGTCTTTCCCTCCAAATTCAAACATGGACACAGCCATGTTTGTTTACATCACATGTTACTTTTCAGCCTATCAGCTGCACTCTGGTCTCTGCCTAATTATACAGCAGCTGCACTCTGGACTCTGCTTAATTGCCCAGCCAATACCTGCTTCCCAGCTGGTATAAATATCTTACATTAAGGCTGCTTAGGTGTCAGTGCTTTGGTTGTCAAACCCCGTGATACAAGTCTCTCCTGCTTGTGGTTGTTCTGCTATTGTTCCAGGTATTCCAGCCCCTGAGTTCAGCTCCATTAGAGACTCTGCAGTGTCCTAGCATAGCATCCTGTGACCGGCAGTTACCCGACATCGGCTTCCAGCGTCCAGCTTCCAGCGGTGCTCTGCCCTGTCAGTAACCATCGGTGTTCTGCCATCGATCTCCAGTCACCATCAGTGTTCCGTCATCAATCTCCAGTCACCATCTGTGTTTTCCGCCATCGATCTCCAGTCACCAACGGTGTTCCATCATCGATCTCTAGTCACCATCGGTGTTCCATCATCGATCTCCAGTCACCATCGATCTCCAGTCACCATCGGTGTTCCATCATCAATCTCCAGTCACCATCGGTGTTCCATCATCGATCTCCTCCAGTCACCATTGGTGTTCCACCACCAATCCCTGCCAGGGCCAGAGAGAGAGAATGGTGCTGGGCTGTTTACCTTTCCCCAGGTCCCCTGCTGGTAGAACAGCTTTAACACTTTTCGTGGCTAGCGGCACCTGGAAGTCCTTTCTAGCCCAATGTCACGATCCGGGTATCTGGACGCCATTTCTTACCCATCAGATGCCTCCTAAGGCTGGCCCAGCGCTCCAGGACCGGATCCCATCTGTTATCCTGAGGTGTACATTCCTGTATCCTCTCCTGTCACTCTGGGACGCTGTCACAGTAAACGCCATATTACACCTGGCATGGCGTCTCCCGCGGCCTCCGCCGCCGTCCCTGAACTTCTGCATGCAGAGTGTCTGAGTGGCGATTACGTCAGCCGCGGCCTCCGCTGTGTCCGCGTGGTTGGATGTGCATCTGTCAGCCTGGCGCCTCCTGTCTCCGGTGGCCGGCGCCGCCATTACTGTTTTCATTACCACATGGATTACAAACCAAACTTCCCTCCAAGTGTCTGCATGGGCGCAGCCATCTTGGATTCTGTCAGCTGATCATTTCCACCAATCTGTTCTCAGTATTGATAATCTGCATAATTGCCTAGCCAATCCCTTCCTTGCTGCAGGTATAAATACACTGTGCCTGAGCAAGGAAGGCGTCAGTGCTTTGGTTGTCAAACCTAGTTCCTGTTTGTCTCTCTCCTGTGATTGTCTTCCAGGTTCCAGCTCCTGTCTCAAGACTTCCACCATAGAGACCCGCACCAGCATTCCACCTGCGGTGTAGCCTGACTCTCCAATCCATTGTGGATTCATCTGTTTCCAGCTACAACATTACCTGCTTCCAGCTCAGCTTCCAGCAGAGTACAGCTTTCCTTAAAGGGCCGGTGTCCTTTCTACACTTTACCACTCTCCACCGGTATTATTATTTCTCCGCTCTCAAGTTCTACATTTCAGTTCATATTTCATCGCTCCCAAGTTCATTTATTATTTAACTGGTTCCAGCCAGTATCCACTCCGTGCTAACAACAGTCTGGTTCCAGCCAGTATCCACAGCAGCTGTTTTATCTTCAGCAACCCAGCTTTTCCTGGAACACCAGCTGGCACAATCCTGGGTTATCTCCATTGCTACAGTCGGGCCTGGTAAGGACTTTCCATCTAGAAGATCATAAGAACTATCTCACACTACCAGTGCCCTGTGGCTCCTGCCATCCTGTAGTACCCAGGAACTGTATTTATTCTTTGCTGACTTTTACGTTTTCTTTTACTGCTGCTGTGTTGCGGAGTTGTCATAATAAACATCATTGACTTTTATCCAAGTTGTCGTGGTCACGCCTTCGGGCAGTTATTATTCATGTTACTTACATGTCCAGGGGTCTGATACAACCTCCCAGGTTCCGGTACATCTCAGCCCCTACAACTGAGGCTGCCTCCCGTCAGCTCAGGCCCTCAGTTGTGACAGTAAGCACTGACCTAATGAATCCAGCCGGAGACCAGGATCAAGCGGCCAGGCCGATGCAAGAACTGGCAGCCCGACTAGAACATCAGGAGGCTGCACAGGGCCACATCATCCGCTGTCTCCAGGATCTCTCTACTCGGCTGGATGGGATTCAGACAATTCTCCGTGGATCAGGCGCGTCTGGTGCGTCAACCACAGTGACTCCAGCTATAACCCCACCCACCTTACCCATTTCTGCTCCACGTCTTCATCTTCCAACGCCAGCAAAATTTGACGGATCTCCAAGATTCTGCAGGGGATTTCTCAACCAGTGTGAGATTCAGTTTGAGCTACAACCTGGCAATTTTTCCAGTGACCGTACAAAAATTGCCTACATTATTTCTCTTCTCAGTGGCTCAGCCCTTGATTGGGCATCACCGTTATGGGAGAGGTCCGACACCCTGCTATCTTCCTACACTGCCTTCGTGTCAACATTCAGGCGCATCTTCGACGAGCCAGGCCGGGTAACCTCAGCTTCATCCGAGATTCTCCGTTTACGCCAGGGGTCACGTACTGTAGGACAATATCTGATACAGTTCCAGATCCTGGCATCCGAACTGGCATGGAACGACGAGGCCCTGTATGCTGCATTCTGGCATGGCTTATCTGAGCGTATTAAAGATGAGTTAGCTACCAGAGACTTACCTTCTAAGTTAGATGAGCTAATCTCACTCTGCACGAAAGTTGATTTACGTTTCAGAGAGAGAGCAACTGAGCGTGGAAGATCATCTGCTCCAAAATCTTCTGCTCCTCCTCCTCGTCAACTGTCACCATCTAAAGATGAGCCCATGCAACTTGGCCGTTCCCGTTTAACTCCTGCTGAGCGCCGAAGACGTCTCTCCGAGTTTCTCTGTCTCTATTGTGCAGCTCCGTCTCACACCATTAATGCCTGTCCCAAACGTCCGGGAAACTCCAAATCCTAGCTCGCCAGGGAGAGGGCCGGCTAGGAGTGATGATCTCCTCTCCATCTCCTCAAGATTGTGATCTCCCAGTCTCGCTTCAAGTTGCTCAACGTTATCGGAACGTCATTGCCCTCCTTGATTCCGGAGCAGCTGGGAACTTTATTACCGAAGCCTATGTTAAACGGTGGTCCCTACCCACCGAGAGACTTCCTTCGTCCATTTCTTTAACTGCCGTGGATGGCAGCAAAATTTTTGATGCAGTTATTTCTTTAAGGACTCTACCAGTTCGTCTGAGAGTGGGAGTTCTTCATTCCGAACTTATTTCTTTTTTAGTGATTCCAAGAGCCACACATCCTGTGGTCCTGGGCCTTCCATGGCCCCGTCTTCACAATCCTACAATTGATTGGACGACTACGCAAATCCTGGCATGGGGTTCCTCCTGTGCTGAGACATGTTTGTTTAAAGTATTGCCTGTCTGTTCTTCCTCCCCCAGGTCGTCTGATGTTCCACCTCCTCCATATCAAGATTTCACGGATGTGTTCAGTAAAGCTTCTGCTGATATCCTTCCTCCTCATAGAGAATGGGACTGTCCGACTGATCTCGTTCCAGGGAAGGTTCCACCTCGAGGCCGAACTTATCCGTTGTCTCTGCCTGAGACGCATTCTATGGAGGAATATATTAAAGAGAACCTAGCAAAGGGGTTCATTCGACCTTCTTCTTCTCCAGCCGGCGCAGGCTTCTTTTTTGTAAAAAAGAAAGATGGTGGTCTGCGGCCGTGCATCGACTACAGAGGTTTGAACGACATTACCATCAAGAACCGTTATCCTTTACCCCTGATTACTGAGCTCTTTGACAGAGTTAGCGGAGCTACCATCTTTACAAAGCTGGACTTGCGAGGTGCATACAATCTCATCCGGATCCGTGAGGGTGACGAGTGGAAGACCGCCTTTAACACCCGTGACGGACATTATGAGTACCTCGTCATGCCCTTCGGATTGAGCAATGCTCCAGCTGTCTTCCAGCATTTTGTCAATGAGATCTTCAGAGACATTCTATACCGTCATGTCGTGGTCTATCTAGACGATATCCTCATTTTTGCCAACGATTTAGAGGAACATCGTTTTTGGGTTAAAGAGGTTCTGTCCCGTCTCCGTGTCAATCATCTCTATTGCAAATTAGAAAAATGCGTCTTTGAAGTCAAGTCCATTCCGTTTCTAGGGTACATTGTGTCCGGTTCCGGACTAGAGATGGATCCTGAGAAACTACAAGCAATCCAAAATTGGCCGGTACCCTTAACCCTCAAAGGGGTCCAGAGGTTCTTAGGGTTCGCCAACTATTACCGAAAGTTTATACGAGACTTTTCCACCATTATGGCGCCTATTACTGCTTTCACTAAGAAGGGTGCTAACCCGTCCAAGTGGTCTGAAGAAGCCATGCAAGCATTTCATCTTTTAAAACAAAGGTTCATCTCTGCGCCTGTTCTGAAACAGCCTGACATCGACTCTCCTTTCATCTTAGAGGTGGATGCCTCCTCCGTTGGAGTAGGAGCGGTGTTATCTCAGAGGGCTAAAGATGGCCATTTACACCCTTGCAGTTTCTTCTCCCGGAAGTTCTCCCCAGCTGAGCGCAACTATGCCATTGGCGACCAGGAGTTGCTAGCCATCAAGCTCGCTCTAGAAGAGTGGAGGTATCTGTTGGAGGGAGCTTCTCATTCAATCACCATACTTACAGACCACAAGAACCTTTTATACCTGAAGGGCGCACAATGTCTCAACCCTCGTCAGGCCAGATGGGCACTTTTCTTTTCCAGGTTCGACTTTAAACTCCAGTTCTGTCCGGGCTCTCAGAATCGCAAGGCCGATGCCCTTTCCCGCTCATGGGAGCAAGAAAATGAGTCAGAGTCTTCAGACAAGCATCCTATTATAAATCCGTTGGCATTCTCCACGGTAGGGATGGACTCTACGCCCCCATCAGGGAAAAATTTTGTGAAGCCGATGCTAAGGAAGAAGCTCATGCATTGGGCCCATGCTTCCCGTTTTGCCGGACATACAGGTATCCAAAAAACCCTGGAGTTTATCTCTAGGTCCTATTGGTGGCCAACTCTGAAAAAGGACGTCTTGGAGTTTATTGCATCTTGCCCAAAGTGTGCCCAACATAAAGTATCCCGCCAGTCGCCTGCGGGGCAACTGGTTCCACTATCCGTTCCCCGTCGACCATGGACCCACTTGTCGATGGATTTCATTACAGACTTACCCATGTGCAACAAGTTCAATACCATCTGGGTGGTAGTTGACCGGTTCACCAAGATGGCACACTTCATTCCTCTCACCGGTCTTCCGTCAGCTTTCAAGTTGGCTCAAGTATTCATACAAGAGATCTTCTGACTCCACGGTCTTCCTGAAGAAATTATCTCAGATCGAGGAGTTCAATTCACAGCCAAATTCTGGCGAAGTTTGTCAAGTCCTCCAAGTCAAGCTAAAGTTTTCCACGGCTTACCATCCTCAGACCAATGGTCAAACCGAGAGGGTGAATCAGGACTTGGAGGCCTTCCTCCGCATCTATGTGTCCTCCTCTCAAGATGACTGGGTTCAATTACTTCCCTGGGCCGAGTTCTGTCATAACAACCAGTATCATTCTTCATCTGCTTCAACACCATTCTTCACTAACTTTGGATTCCACCCTAAAGTCCCTGAGTTCCAACCGCTTCCAGCAACTTCTGTTCCCGCAGTGGATATCACCTTGCATCAGTTTGCCAATATCTGGAAGAGCGTGCGATCAGCTCTGCTCAAGGCATCGTTCAGGTACAAGAAGTTTGCGGATAAGAAGCGTCGAGCAGTTCCTGCTCTCAAGGTGGGTGATCGGGTATGGTTATCCACGAAGAATTTGAGGTTAAGAGTTCCCAGTATGAAGTTTGCACCTCGCTATATCGGTCCTTTCAAGATTGAACAAGTCATCAATCCTGTTGCTTACAGACTCCAGTTGCCTCCCTTCTTAAAAATACCCAGGACATTCCATGTTTCCCTGTTGAAACCGCTGATCTTGAATCGGTTTCATTCCTCACTTCCTCCAACTCCGAAAGTCCAAACTCAACGAGGCGTTGAGTATGAAGTGGCCAAGATCCTGGACTCACGTCACCGTTACGGTCAACTACAATATCTTATTGACTGGAAGGGTTATGGTCCTGAGGAACGTTCATGGACCAATGCTTCTGATGTCCATGCTCCTGCCTTGGTCCGGAGATTCCATTCCAAGTTTCCTCAAAAGCCAAAGAAGTGTCCTGGGGCCACTCCTAAAGGGGGGGGTGCTGTCACGATCCGGGTATCTGGACGCCATTTCTTACCCATCAGATGCCTCCTAAGGCTGGCTCAGCGCTCCAGGACCGGATCCCATCTGTTATCCTGATGTGTACATTCCTGTATCCTCTCCTGTCACTCTGGGACGCTGTCACAGTAAACGCCATATTACACCTGGCATGGCGTCTCCCGCGGCCTCCGCCGCCGTCCCTGAACTTCTGCATGCAGAGTGTCTGAGTGGCGATTACGTCAGCCGCGGCCTCCGCTGTGTCCGCGTGGTTGGATGTGCATCTGTCAGCCTGGCGCCTCCTGTCTCCGGTGGCCGGCGCCGCCATTACTGTTTTCATTACCACATGGATTACAAACCAAACTTCCCTCCAAGTGTCTGCATGGGCGCAGCCATCTTGGATTCTGTCAGCTGATCATTTCCACCAATCTGTTCTCAGTATTGATAATCTGCATAATTGCCTAGCCAATCCCTTCCTTGCTGCAGGTATAAATACACTGTGCCTGAGCAAGGAAGGCGTCAGTGCTTTGGTTGTCAAACCTAGTTCCTGTTTGTCTCTCTCCTGTGATTGTCTTCCAGGTTCCAGCTCCTGTCTCAAGACTTCCACCATAGAGACCCGCACCAGCATTCCACCTGCGGTGTAGCCTGACTCTCCAATCCATTGTGGATTCATCTGTTTCCAGCTACAACATTACCTGCTTCCAGCTCAGCTTCCAGCAGAGTACAGCTTCCCTTAAAGGGCCGGTGTCCTTTCTACACTTTACCACTCTCCACCGGTATTATTATTTCTCCGCTCTCAAGTTCTACATTTCAGTTCATATTTCATCGCTCCCAAGTTCATTTATTATTTAACTGGTTCCAGCCAGTATCCACTCCGTGCTAACAACAGTCTGGTTCCAGCCAGTATCCACAGCAGCTGTTTTATCTTCAGCAACCCAGCTTTTCCTGGAACACCAGCTGGCACAATCCTGGGTTATCTCCATTGCTACAGTCGGGCCTGGTAAGGACTTTCCATCTAGAAGATCATAAGAACTATCTCACACTACCAGTGCCCTGTGGCTCCTGCCATCCTGTAGTACCCAGGAACTGTATTTATTCTTTGCTGACTTTTACGTTTTCTTTTACTGCTGCTGTGTTGCGGAGTTGTCATAATAAACATCATTGACTTTTATCCAAGTTGTCGTGGTCACGCCTTCGGGCAGTTATTATTCATGTTACTTACATGTCCAGGGGTCTGATACAACCTCCCAGGTTCCGGTACATCTCAGCCCCTACAACTGAGGCTGCCTCCCGTCAGCTCAGGCCCTCAGTTGTGACACCCAACTTCCGGATTGCATTACAATGAACCGCAAGTACTGGAAGCAGTGTGAGCCAGCCCAGCCTGAGTGTGAATCAGCCTGGCTGAGGGAATATGGGACTGGCCCATCGGAATCTGTCATGGTGTCCTGGTGGGCCAACCTGCCCCTGACCAGATGGGTAAGACTTTTGCGTAGTTGGTCAGCTTAACAATGTTGCAACAATAGACACTAAAATTTGCCATTTATAAAGTATAAATAATGCAGTTTGGAGTGTTCATAAATATATGGTGAGTGCAGAGTTTCTATGATATTATGACACAGAGCGGGATGTACTAAGACGGCAGTAACATTCCACCACATTTCGCATTGATACTTACCACATATGTACTAACATATGCGATAAGTATTGCAATGCAGTAAGAGCTGCCCCCTGCGTTACCTGTGCCGCCGAGTGAGAGGGCTTGCTGGGGTCTCTGTCACCTCCGAGGCCCGGCAGGTGATGTCTGTAGTCAGTCCTGGACTCCTCTTCCTCCCTGCAGCCGGAAATAAAGCCTGTTGCGTTCCTGGGGCAGGAGGAGGTTAAAATCCTGGACTTTTCCGGGGAGGCTACCAGCTGTCAGGTATGCGGAGACGGCGTGAGCGGCACTGCACTGTGCGGTGTGGCGGAGGCGGCGGGATGCATTGGGATGCGTAAAGAAGCCCATAGGCTTCTATAGGATATCGCCATAAATAGCATTGCGTCGATAAGTGGCCGGACAGGTCTGACTCTTAGTACATTTGAAAATGCGGTAAAAACCCAGAAAACGGGGATTTTACCTCATTTTTTCTTTAGTAAGTCCTGCCCACAATGTAGTCACTTACTACACACGCCCTAGATATAAGGGTGCACTGTAACTAGAGGGAGTTTAAAGCAGAGATATGCGCCTGGCTATTTTTAGGGTTTTGGTTTTGTTTTTTTCTTCGGGTTTTGGTTTTGGATTGGTTTTGCCGAAACCGCCCTTGTGTGTTTTGGTTTTCGTTCTAATTTTTTTTTTTTAAATCCTAAAAACAGCTAAAATCACAGAATTTGGGGGTGTTTTATTCCTACAGTAATATTAACCTCAATAACATTCATTTCCACTCATTTCCAGTCTATTTGGAACACCTGGGCCAGTATTTACTAAAAATCAGAGTTTGGTCAATTTGTGCTTTTTTTTCCTAAGTCCCAATCCGGGAATTTACTAAGCACCAATCTCGGCAGTGTCTGGTCTATTCGTAATGGTTTGAATGACAACGTCCCGAAATACGAATGAATAGACCATCGGTCAAACGCGGCTGTTATTTCATAGAATACGGCCATTCACTATTCATTCGTATTTGGGTGTTAGTTTCTGAGTGCTCAAGTGCGGGTCTTTTTTTTTTAGAATCGTTAAAAAAAGCAGCATAAAAATAGACCTGCTTTCTCCAGTCGAGTTTGGATAACCATGCACGGATCAGTGAGATCTGTGCATGGTTATCTATGGGAAAGGGTCTGTTTAGTTTAAAATCAGAAAAAAAAATTGCGTGGGGTCCCCCCCCCTAATCATAACCAGCCTCGGGCTCTTTGAGCCGATCCTGGTTGAAAAAATATGGGGGAAAAAATGACAGGGGTTACCCCATATTTAATCAACCAGCACCGGGCTCTGCGCCTGGTCCTGGTTCCAAAAATACGGGGGACAATAGAAAAAAAGAGGCGCAATGAGGTAGCTGTGTGAGTAAGGAAAGCGACCCTAGTGGCCGACACAAACACCTGGCCCATCTAGGAGTGGCACTGCAGTGTCACGCAGGATGGCCCTTCCAAAAAACACTCCCCAAACAGCACATGACGCAAAGAAAAAAAGAGGCGCAATGAGGTAGCTGTGTGAGTAAGGTAAGCGACCCTAGTGGCCGACACAAACACCTGGCCCATCTAGGAGTGGCACTGCAGTGTCACGCAGGATGGCCCTTCCAAAAAACGCTCCCCAAACAGCACATGACGCAAAGAAAAAAAGAGGCGCAATGAGGTAGCTGTGTGAGTAAGATAAGCGACCCTAGTGGCCGACACAAACACCTGGCCCATCTAGGAGTGGCACTGCAGTGTCACGCAGGATGGCCCTTCCAAAAAACACTCCCCAAACAGCACATGACGCAAAGAAAAAAAGAGGCGCAATGAGGTAGCTGTGTGAGTAAGATAAGCGACCCTAGTGGCCGACACAAACACCTGGCCCATCTAGGAGTGGCACTGCAGTGTCACGCAGGATGGCCCTTCCAAAAAACACTCCCCAAACAGCACATGACGCAAAGAAAAAAAGAGGCGCAATGAGGTAGCTGTGTGAGTAAGGTAAGCGACCCTAGTGGCCGACACAAACACCTGGCCCATCTAGGAGTGGCACTGCAGTGTCACGCAGGATGGCCCTTCCAAAAAACACTCCCCAAACAGCACATGACGCAAAGAAAAAAAGAGGCGCAATGAGGTAGCTGTGTGAGTAAGGTAAGCGACCCTAGTGGCCGACACAAACACCTGGCCCATCTAGGAGTGGCACTGCAGTGTAACGCAGGATGGCCCTTCCAAAAAACACTCCCCAAACAGCACATGACGCAAAGAAAAAAAGAGGCGCAATGAGGTAGCTGTGTGAGTAAGATAAGCGACCCTAGTGGCCGACACAAACACCTGGCCCATCTAGGAGTGGCACTGCAGTGTCACGCAGGATGGCCCTTCCAAAAAACACTCCCCAAACAGCACATGACGCAAAGAAAAAAAGAGGCGCAATGAGGTAGCTGTGTGAGTAAGATAAGCGACCCTAGTGGCCGACACAAACACCTGGCCCATCTAGGAGTGGCACTGCAGTGTCACGCAGGATGGCCCTTCCAAAAAACACTCCCCAAACAGCACATGACGCAAAGAAAAAAAGAGGCGCAATGAGGTAGCTGTGTGAATAAGATAAGCGACCCTAGTGGCCGACACAAACACCTGGCCCATCTAGGAGTGGCACTGCAGTGTCACGCAGGATGGCCCTTCCAAAAAACACTCCCCAAACAGCACATTACGCAAAGAAAAAAAGAGGCGCAATGAGGTAGCTGTGTGAGTAAGGTAAGCGACCCTAGTGGCCGACACAAACACCTGGCCCATCTAGGAGTGGCACTGCAGTGTCACGCAGGATGGCCCTTCCAAAAAACACTCCCCAAACAGCACATGACGCAAAGAAAAAAAGAGGCGCAATGAGGTAGCTGTGTGAGTAAGGTAAGCGACCCTAGTGGCCGACACAAACACCTGGCCCATCTAGGAGTGGCACTGCAGTGTCACGCAGGATGGCCCTTCCAAAAAACACTCCCCAAACAGCACATGACACAAAGAAAAAAAGAGGCGCAATGAGGTAGCTGTGTGAGTAAGATAAGCGACCCTAGTGGCTGACACAAACACCTGGCCCATCTAGGAGTGGCACTGCAGTGTCACGCAGGATGGCCCTTCCAAAAAACACTCCCCAAACAGCACATGACGCAAAGAAAAAAAGAGGCGCAATGAGGTAGCTGTGTGAGTAAGATAAGCGACCCTAGTGGCCGACACAAACACCTGGCCCATCTAGGAGTGGCACTGCAGTGTCACGCAGGATGGCCCTTCCAAAAAACACTCCCCACACAGCACATGACGCAAAGAAAAAAAGAGGCGCAATGAGGTAGCTGTGTGAGTAAGATAAGCGACCCTAGTGGCCGACACAAACACCTGGCCCATCTAGGAGTGGCACTGCAGTGTCACGCAGGATGGCCCTTCAAAAAAATACTCCCCAAACAGCACATGACGCAAAGAAAAATTAAAGAAAAAAGAGGTGCAAGATGGAATTGTCCTTGGGCCCTCCCACCCACCCTTATGTTGTATAAACAGGACATGCACACTTTAACCAACCCATCATTTCAGTGACAGGGTCTGCCACACGACTGTGACTGAAATGACGGGTTGGTTTGGACCCCCACCAAAAAAGAAGCAATTAATCTCTCCTTGCACAAACTGGCTCTACAGAGGCAAGATGTCCACCTCATCATCATCCTCCGATATATCACCGTGTACATCCCCCTCCTCACAGATTATCAATTCGTCCCCACTGGAATCCACCATCTCAGCTCCCTGTGTACTTTGTGGAGGCAATTGCTGCTGGTCAATGTCTCCACGGAGGAATTGATTATAATTCATTTTAATGAACATCATCTTCTCCACATTTTCTGGAAGTAACCTCGTACGCCGATTGCTGACAAGGTGAGCGGCAGCACTAAACACTCTTTCGGAGTACACACTTGTGGGAGGGCAACTTAGGTAGAATAAAGCCAGTTTGTGCAAGGGCCTCCAAATTGCCTCTTTTTCCTGCCAGTATAAGTACGGACTGTCTGACGTGCCTACTTGGATGCGGTCACTCATATAATCCTCCACCATTCTTTCAATGGGGAGAGAATCATATGCAGTGACAGTAGACGACATGTCCGTAATCGTTGGCAGGTCCTTCAGTCCGGACCAGATGTCAGCATCAGCAGTCGCTCCAGACTGCCCTGCATCACCGCCAGCGGGTGGGCTCGGAATTCTGAGCCTTTTCCTCGCACCCCCAGTTGCGGGAGAATGTGAAGGAGGAGATGTTGACAGGTCGCGTTCCGCTTGACTTGACAATTTTCTCACCAGCAGGTCTTTGAACCCCAGCAGACTTGTGTCTGCCGGAAAGAGAGATCCAAGGTAGGTTTTAAATCTAGGATCGAGCACGGTGGCCAAAATGTAGTGATCTGATTTCAACAGATTGACCACCCGTGAATCCTTGTTAAGCGAATTAAGGGCTCCATCCACAAGTCCCACATGCCTAGCGGAATCGCTCCGTGTTAGCTCCTCCTTCAATGTCTCCAGCTTCTTCTGCAAAAGCCTGATGAGGGGAATGACCTGACTCAGGCTGGCAGTGTCTGAACTGACTTCACGTGTGGCAAGTTCAAAGGGCAGCAAAACCTTGCACAACGTTGAAATCATTCTCCACTGCGCTTGAGACAGGTGCATTCCACCTCCTATATCGTGCTCAATTGTATAGGCTTGAATGGCCTTTTGCTGCTCCTCCAACCTCTGAAGCATATATAGGGTTGAATTCCACCTCGTTACCACTTCTTGCTTCAGATGATGGCAGGGCAGGTTCAGGCGTTTTTGGTGGTGCTCCAGTCTTCTGTACGTGGTGCCTGTACGCCGAAAGTGTCCCGCAATTCTTCGGGCCACCGACAGCATCTCTTGCACGCCCCTCTCGTTTTTTAAAAAATTCTGCACCACCAAATTCAAGGTATGTGCAAAACATGGGACGTGCTGGAATTTGCCCATATTTAATGCACACACAATATTGCTGGCGTTGTCCGATGCCACAAATCCACAGGAGAGTCCAATTGGGGTAAGCCATTCCGCGATGATCTTCCTCAGTTGCCGTAAGAGGTTTTCAGCTGTGTGCGTATTCTGGAAACCGGTGATACAAAGCGTAGCCTGCCTAGGAAAGAGTTGGCGTTTGCGAGATGCTGCTACTGGTGCCGCCGCTGCTGTTCTTGCGGCGGGAGTCCATACATCTACCCAGTGGGCTGTCACAGTCATATAGTCCTGACCCTGCCCTGCTCCACTTGTCCACATGTCCGTGGTTAAGTGGACATTGGGTACAACTGCATTTTTTAGGACACTGGTGAGTCTTTTCTGACGTCCGTGTACATTCTCGGTATCGCCTGCCTAGAGAAGTGGAACCTAGATGGTATTTGGTAACGGGGGCACACTACCTCAAGAAATTGTCTAGTTCCCTGTGAACTAACGGCGGATACCGGACGCACGTCTAACACCAACATAGTTGTCAAGGCCTCAGTTATCCGCTTTGCAACAGGATGACTGCTGTGATATTTCATCTTCCTCGCAAAGGACTGTTGGACAGTCAATTGCTTACTGGAAGTAGTACAAGTGGTCTTCCGACTTCCCCTCTGGGATGACCATCGACTCCCAGCAGCAACAACAGCAGCGCCAGCAGCAGTAGGCGTTACACGCAAGGATGCATCGGAGGAATCCCAGGCAGGAGAGGACTCGTCAGAATTGCCAGTGACATGGCCTGCAGGACTATTGGCATTCCTGGGGAAGGAGGAAATTGACACTGAGGGAGTTGGTGGGGTGGTTTGCGTGAGCTTGGTTACAAGAGGAAGGGATTTACTGGTCAGTGGACTGCTTCCGCTGTCGCCCAAAGTTTTTGAACTTGTCACTGACTTATTATGAATGCGCTGCAGGTGACGTATAAGGGAGGATGTTCCGAGGTGGTTAACGTCCTTACCCCTACTTATTACAGCTTGACAAAGGCAACACACGGCTTGACAAATGTTGTCCGCATTTCTGTTGAAATACTTCCACACCGAAGAGCTGATTTTTTTGGTATTTTGACCAGGCATGTCAATGGCCATATTCCTCCCACGGACAACAGGTGTCTCCCCGGGTGCCTGACTTAAACAAACCACCTCACCATCAGAATCCTCCTTGTCAATTTCCTCCCCAGCGCCAGCAACACCCATATCCTCCTCATCCTGGTGTACTTCAACACTGACATCTTCAATCTGACTATCAGGAACTGGACTGCGGGTGCTCCTTCCAGCACTTGCAGGGGGCGTGCAAATGGTGGAAGGCGTATGCTCTTCACGTCCAGTGTTGGGAAGGTCAGGCATCGCAACCGACACAATTGGACTCTCCTTGTGGATTTGGGATTTCGAAGAACGCACAGTTCTTTGCTGTGCTTTTGCCAGCTTGAGTCTTTTCATTTTTCTAGCGAGAGGCTGAGTGCTTCCATCCTCATGTGAAGCTGAACCACTAGCCATGAACATAGGCCAGGGCCTCAGCCGTTCCTTGCCACTCCGTGTCGTAAATGGCATATTGGCAAGTTTACGCTTCTCCTCCGACGATTTTATTTTAGATTTTTGAGTCCTTTTTTTACTGATATTTGGTGTTTTGGATTTTACATGCTCTGTACTATGACATTGGGCATCGGCCTTGGCAGACGACGTTGCTGGCATTTCATCGTCTCGGCCATGTCTAGTGGCAGCAGCTTCAGCACGAGGTGGAAGTCGATCTTGATCTTTCCCTATTTTTGGAACCTCAACATTTTTGTTCTCCATATTTTAATAGGCACAACTAAAAGGCACCTCAGGTAAACAATGGAGATGGATGGATACTAGTATACTTATGGATGACGAGCGACTGCCGACACAGAGGTAGCTACAGCCGTGGACTACCGTACTGTGTCTGCTGCTAATATAGACTGGATGATAATGAGATAAAATTAAAATATATATATATATCACACTAGTACTGCAGCCGGACAGGTATATATTATGTAATGACGGACCTGCTGGACACTGTCTGTCAGCACTGCAGACTCCTAAAGTAAGCTACTAGTATCAAGAAGATAGAAAAAAAAAAAACCACGGGTAGGTGGTATACAATTATGGATGGACGAGCGACTGCCGACACAGAGGTAGCTACAGCCGTGGACTACCATACTGTGTCTGCTGCTAATATAGACTGGATGATAATGAGATAAAATTTAAATATATATATATATATCACACTAGTACTGCAGCCGGACAGGTATATATTATGTAATGACGGACCTGCTGGACACTGTCTGTCAGCACTGCAGACTCCTAAAGTAAGCTACTAGTATCAAGAAGATAGAAAAAAAAAACCACGGGTAGGTGGTATACAATTATGGATGGACGAGTGACTGCCGACACAGAGGTAGCTACAGCCGTGGACTACCGTACTGTGTCTGCTGCTAATATAGACTGGATGATAATGAGATAAAATTAAAATATATATATATATATCACACTAGTACTGCAGCCGGACAGGTATATATTATGTAATGACGGACCTGCTGGACACTGTCTGTCAGCACTGCAGACTCCTAAAGTAAGCTACTAGTATCAAGAAGATAGAAAAAAAAAAACCACGGGTAGGTGGTATACAATTATGGATGGACGAGCGACTGCCGACACAGAGGTAGCTACAGCCATGGACTACCGTACTGTGTCTGCTGCTAATATAGACTGGATGATAATGAGATAAAATTAAAATATATATATATATCACACTAGTACTGCAGCCGGACAGGTATATATTATGTAATGACGGACCTGCTGGACACTGTCTGTCAGCACTGCAGACTCCTAAAGTAAGCTACTAGTATCAAGAAGATAGAAAAAAAAAACACGGGTAGGTGGTATACAATTATGGATGGACGAGCGACTGCCGACACAGAGGTAGCTACAGCCGTGGACTACCGTACTGTGTCTGCTGCTAATATAGACTGGATGATAATGAGATAAAATTAAAATATATATATATATATCACACTAGTACTGCAGCCGGACAGGTATATATTATGTAATGACGGACCTGCTGGACACTGTCTGCAGAATGCGTTTATAAAAACACCACACGACGAGTGTTTAACTTTTTCAGGCAGACAATCACAATATACTGGTGGTCAGCAGACAATCACAATACTGGTGGTCAGTGGTCACTGGTCAGTCACACTGGCAGTGGCACTCTGGCAGCAAAAGTGTGCACTGTACTTAAATGTACTCCTGCTATAACTGCTCCCCAGTCTCCCCCACAATTAAGCTGTGTGAGCAGTGAGCACTCAGCAGTCAGATAATGATATACAGTATATGATGCAGCACACTGGGCTGAGCACAGATATGGTATGTGTGACTGTGTCACACTGTGTATCGTTTTTTTTCAGGCAGAGAACGGATTAATTAAACTGGTGGCACTGGTCACACTATCAGCAGCAAGTAGTACTCCTCCTATATGCTCCCCAAAATTTGTGTCTCTCTCTAGTACTCTAGTCACTCTAAACGGAGAGGACGCCAGCCACGTCCTCTCCCTATCAATCTCAATGCACGTGTGAAAATGGCGGCGACGCGCGGCTCCTTATATAGAATCCGAGTCTCGCGATAGAATCCGAGCCTCGCGAGAATCCGACAGCGGGATGATGACGTTCGGGCGCGCTCGGGTTAACCGAGCAAGGCGGGAAGATCCAAGTCGCTCGGCCCCGTGTAAAAAAACCTGAAGTTCGGGCGGGTTCGGATTCCGAGGAACCGAACCCGCTCATCTCTAGTAGGGACCCATGCAATGAAGTGTGGTCAGTTACCACAGGGGGTGAACCTGATATTAGAGGAATGGGTTTGGCCATCAGGCAGTGGGGCCCACTGGGGAATTCCACTGTACTCCTGTTACCAGAACAACCCTGGTCATACCTTCTCATGTACCTCAATGTTTGTTAATTTAACCAAACTTGTATCAGGTGCTACCCTAGGTATCTATTAGGGATAGGTATGGTATCCCACCACATGGGATGCCGAAGGTCAGTATACCAACAATGGCATCCCAAGTGCTGGAATGCCAGCAGGGGGGTGAGCGCAACAAAGCAGGTTCTAGTCTGTCGTGGACACCCATAGAGGGGAAATCACATACCTCGCTGGTATACCGGCAGCGGTGTGGTGCCCCAGTCGGGATCCTGGCGGCGGTATTGTGACAGCCGAGATCCTGACCAGCAGTATGCTGACCGCATATCGTTTATTAGGGTATGCGGCAGTCAGTTGGTCCACAGCAAATAGTCAACATATATTTGTCACGATCCGGGTAATTTCTCATCTGTATTTACTTTCCAAATGCCTCCTGAGACTGTCCCAGCGTTCCAAGCCTGGATTCCATCTGCACTGTCTGCGTGCAGCACGCTGCATCCCATTGCCTCAAGTCTCTTCATTGTGATTCTGGCAGCTTCATGGTTAAAACTCACATGAAAGTTACAAACAGTCTTTCCCTCCAAATTCAAACATGGACACAGCCATGTTTGTTTACATCACATGTTACTTTTCAGCCTATCAGCTGCACTCTGGTCTCTGCCTAATTATACAGCAGCTGCACTCTGGACTCTGCTTAATTGCCCAGCCAATACCTGCTTCCCAGCTGGTATAAATATCTTACATTAAGGCTGCTTAGGTGTCAGTGCTTTGGTTGTCAAACCCCGTGATACAAGTCTCTCCTGCTTGTGGTTGTTCTGCTATTGTTCCAGGTATTCCAGCCCCTGAGTTCAGCTCCATTAGAGACTCTGCAGTGTCCTAGCATAGCATCCTGTGACCGGCAGTTACCCGACATCGGCTTCCAGCGTCCAGCTTCCAGCGGTGCTCTGCCCTGTCAGTAACCATCGGTGTTCTGCCATCGATCTCCAGTCACCATCAGTGTTCCGTCATCAATCTCCAGTCACCATCTGTGTTTTCCGCCATCGATCTCCAGTCACCAACGGTGTTCCATCATCGATCTCTAGTCACCATCGGTGTTCCATCATCGATCTCCAGTCACCATCGATCTCCAGTCACCATCGGTGTTCCATCATCAATCTCCAGTCACCATCGGTGTTCCATCATCGATCTCCTCCAGTCACCATTGGTGTTCCACCACCAATCCCTGCCAGGGCCAGAGAGAGAGAATGGTGCTGGGCTGTTTACCTTTCCCCAGGTCCCCTGCTGGTAGAACAGCTTTAACACTTTTCGTGGCTAGCGGCACCTGGAAGTCCTTTCTAGCCCAACTTCCGGATTGCATTACAATGAACCGCAAGTACTGGAAGCAGTGTGAGCCAGCCCAGCCTGAGTGTGAATCAGCCTGGCTGAGGGAATATGGGACTGGCCCATCGGAATCTGTCATGGTGTCCTGGTGGGCCAACCTGCCCCTGACCAGATGGGTAAGACTTTTGCGTAGTTGGTCAGCTTAACAATGTTGCAACAATAGACACTAAAATTTGCCATTTATAAAGTATAAATAATGCAGTTTGGAGTGTTCATAAATATATGGTGAGTGCAGAGTTTCTATGATATTATGACACAGAGCGGGATGTACTAAGACGGCAGTAACATTCCACCACATTTCGCATTGATACTTACCACATATGTACTAACATATGCGATAAGTATTGCAATGCAGTAAGAGCTGCCCCCTGCGTTACCTGTGCCGCCGAGTGAGAGGGCTTGCTGGGGTCTCTGTCACCTCCGAGGCCCGGCAGGTGATGTCTGTAGTCAGTCCTGGACTCCTCTTCCTCCCTGCAGCCGGAAATAAAGCCTGTTGCGTTCCTGGGGCAGGAGGAGGTTAAAATCCTGGACTTTTCCGGGGAGGCTACCAGCTGTCAGGTATGCGGAGACGGCGTGAGCGGCACTGCACTGTGCGGTGTGGCGGAGGCGGCGGGATGCATTGGGATGCGTAAAGAAGCCCATAGGCTTCTATAGGATATCGCCATAAATAGCATTGCGTCGATAAGTGGCCGGACAGGTCTGACTCTTAGTACATTTGAAAATGCGGTAAAAACCCAGAAAACGGGGATTTTACCTCATTTTTTCTTTAGTAAGTCCCGCCCACAATGTAGTCACTTACTACACACGCCCTAGATATAAGGGTGCACTGTAACTAGAGGGAGTTTAAAGCAGAGATATGCGCCTGGCTATTTTTAGGGTTTTGGTTTTGTTTTTTTCTTCGGGTTTTGGTTTTGGATTGGTTTTGCCGAAACCGCCCTTGTGTGTTTTGGTTTTCGTTCTAATTTTTTTTTTTTAAATCCTAAAAACAGCTAAAATCACAGAATTTGGGGGTGTTTTATTCCTACAGTAATATTAACCTCAATAACATTCATTTCCACTCATTTCCAGTCTATTTGGAACACCTGGGCCAGTATTTACTAAAAATCCGAGTTTGGTCAATTTGTGCTTTTTTTTCCTAAGTCCCAATCCGGGAATTTACTAAACACCAATCTCGGCAGTGTCTGGTCTATTCGTAATGGTTTGAATGACAACGTCCCGAAATACGAATGAATAGACCATCGGTCAAACGCGGCTGTTATTTCATAGAATACGGCCATTCACTATTCATTCGTATTTGGGTGTTAGTTTCTGAGTGCTCAAGTGCGGGTCTTTTTTTTTTAGAATCGTTAAAAAAAGCAGCAAAAAAATAGACCTGCTTTCTCCAGTCGAGTTTGGATAACCATGCACGGATCAGTGAGATCTGTGCATGGTTATCTATGGGAAAGGGTCTGTTTAGTTTAAAATCAGAAAAAAAAATTGCGTGGGGTCCCCCCTCCTAATCATAACCAGCCTCGGGCTCTTTGAGCCGATCCTGGTTGAAAAAATATGGGGGAAAAAATGACAGGGGTTACCCCATATTTAATCAACCAGCACCGGGCTCTGCGCCTGGTCCTGGTTCCAAAAATACGGGGGACAAAAAGCGTAGGGGTCCCCCGTATTTCTGAAACTAGCACCGGGCTCCACTAGCTGGGGAGATAATGCCACAGCCGGGGGACACTTTGATATCGGTCCCTGCGGCCGTGCCATTAAAACCCCAACTAGTCACCCCTGGCCGGGGTACCCTGGAGGAGTGGGGACCCCTTCAATCAAGGGGTCCCCCCCTCCAGCCACCCAAGGGCCATGGGTGAAGCCCGAGGCTGTCCCCCCCATCCAAGGGCGGCGGATGGGGGGCTGATAGCCTTTTTGAAAAAATGTGAATATTGTTTTTAGTAGCAGTACTACAAGTCCCAGCAAGCCTCCCCGCAAGCTGGTACTTGGAGAACCAAAGTACCAGCACGCAGTGGAAAACCGGGCCCGCTGGCACCTGTAGTACTACTACTAAAAAAATACCCCAATACAAACAGGAGACACACACCTTGAAAGTATAAGTTTATTACATACATGCACACCTCCAAACATACATACTTACCTATGTTCACACGAGGGTCGGTCCTCTTCTCCATGTAGAATCCATGGGGTACCTGTGGAAAAAATTATACTCACATAATCCAGTGTAGATCGGTCCTCTTCTGTTCTCTGTATAATCCACGTACTTGTCAAAAAAATAAAACGCAAACCCGACCACGCACTGAAAGGGGCCCCATGTTTTCACATGGGACCCCTTTCCCCGACTGCCAGGACCCCCCCTGACTCCTGTCTAAGAGGGTTCCTTCAGCCAATCAGGGAGCGCCACGTCGTGGCACCCTCCTGATTGGCTGTGTGCTCCTGTAGTGTCTGTCAGGCAGCACACGGCAGTGATACAATGTAGCGCCTATGCGCTCCATTGTAACGAATGGTGGGAACTTTGTGGTCAGCGGTGAGGTTACTTTCGGTCAACCGCTGACCACAAAGTTCCCACCATTGGTTACAATGGAGCGCATAGGCGCTACATTGTATCACTGCCGTGTGCTGCCTGACAGACACTACAGGAGCACACAGCCAATCAGAAGAGTGCCACGACGTGGCGCTCCCTGATTGGCTGAAGGAACCCTCTTAGACAGGAGTCAGGGGGGGGGTCCTGGCAGTCGGGGAAAGGGGTCCCATGTGAAAACATGGGGCCCCTTTCAGTGCGTGGTCGGGTTTGCGTTTTATTTTTTTGACAAGTACGTGGATTATACAGAGAACAGAAGAGGACCGATCTACACTTGATTATGTGAGTATAATTTTTTCCACAGGTACCCCATGGATTCTACATGGAGAAGAGGACCGACCCTCGTGTGAACATAGGTAAGTATGTATGTTTGGAGGTGTGCATGTATGTAATAAACTTATACTTTCAAGGTGTGTGTCTCCTGTTTTTATTGGGGTATTATTTTAGTAGTAGTACTACAGGTGCCAGCGGGCCCGGTTTTCCACCGCATGCTGGTACTTGTGGTTCTCCAAGTACCAGCTTGCGAGGGAGGCTTGCTGGGACTTGTAGTACTGCTACTAAAAACAATATTCACATTTTTTCAAAAAGGCTATCAGCCCCCCATCCGCCGCCCTTGGATGGGGGGGACAGCCTCGGGCTTCACCCCTGGCCCTTGGGTGGCTGGAGGGGGGGACCCCTTGATTGAAGGGGTCCCCACTCCTCCAGGGTACCCCGGCCAGGGGTGACTAGTTGGGGTTTTAATGGCACGGCCGCAGGGACCGATATCAAAGTGTCCCCCGGCTGTGGCATTATCTCCCCAGCTAGTGGAGCCCGGTGCTGGTTTCAGAAATACGGGGGACCCCTACGCTTTTTGTCCCCTGTATTTTTGGAACCAGGACCAGGCGCAGAGCCCGGTGCTGGTTGATTAAATATGGGGTAACCCCTGTCATTTCCCCCCCCATATTTTTTCAACCAGGATCGGCTCAAAGAGCCCGAGGCTGGTTATGATTAGGAGGGGGACCCCACGCAATTTTTTCCAGGATTTTAAAGACTTTAATGAACTTTTTAAGGTACACAATGAAGCCCTGCACGGATCTCACAGATCCGGCCGGGTTTCCTTGTGTTTTTTCAGGCAGTGTTTTACTCATCACTCCCGTAAAACACTGCCTGATATTACGAATCACATCGACATCGGAAAAAACGATTGTGCAAAACTCGGCAGCTTAGTGAATGACCGTATCAGGATTCAAAAAGTTGCCGTAAAATGCACCTGATACCATTCGAGTTCAAACACCCTTCAAAACGGACAAAACACGAATATTAGTAAATAAACCCCCTGGTTTCAAAAGGAGAGGGAAGAATTGGACTTGGAGTGGCGCACTCTAACTAAATATACATGATTAAAATATAACTTTTATTATCGTCTTTATAAAAGAGCCAATAACTGTGAAATTATAAAATCAATAAAGACAAATGTGAGACATGGTGCAACATATAGTGTTAAAAAACCACACTCTTTGGATCCACTGTGCTGTGCAATGTCTTATATATATAATAGGTATATTTCAGGTTCTATGACCTTTTTGAAAATTGATTGGTGCTGTCAGAATGTGATCTCAATATTTGATTAGGTGCAGGCTTGCCTAAATGTACACAGGTATTGTATTGTTTATTAATTTGTATTAAATAAATTCCCTGTAACTGATCGGCTCGTGTCTTCAATTTCTGCTAATAATGCCACAAATTAACATATACATTTGGTATGCACTTCTAAAGGATAAATACTGTATGACAGTATGTGTGTCAAAGCATATCCTTAATTGGGACCTTCATACGATAGTTCATGTGAAATACAGCTCCGCGCTCTCAGTCTCAGCTTTCAGCGCACTCACGATCTGCCTCTATGAGCAACAATGGTATTAATATATCAATGGCTGACTGACATCCTCAATATATGCAGTCAGCACCTTTGACTATTCATTGGCAAGGAATTAGCTTATGATCACCAAGTGCATGATTCGGTACTGAGTCAGATACCTGTCTTTGCTTATAATGTTAATCAGCGCTCTCAGTCTCTGCTGTCAGCGCTTAAAGGTATTCTAGACATGCAAAGTTTTTGAACACAGCTTCCAAATACCGGGTTTGGCAAACTTCCCGTTGATATGAGCCTGTATGACACTGTATGAACTATACAATAGTGCACAGAGACTTCCTTAATTGATATATCTCTGTCAAATAGTGCTCTCAGTCTATGCTGTCAGCACTCCTAATTTCTCAAAAGATGGAAAATTGTATAATGAAGGTGGCTTATACACTTTTAAAGTGACTTATTTATACCAAATGAATCAATTCTAGTAGTATTTATTGTGTATCTAGACAACTGCACCTTTAATTTCTTATCACAGTGTTGTTAGTGTTACCATAGATGTTATGTGTGACAGTAATAAGTGCTTATTGTCTATGTGAGCCGTATCAGGTGTGAGTATTCATACTATAGCCTGCAAGTAAAGCAGGTCTCTATCTCTGTTAATCAATGCTTTCAGTCTCTGCTATCAGCGTTAAGGGTTAATCTGTGGATGAGGAATTACTATAATAACGGCAGTTATGAATGTACCGTATCATGTAATTGATACAGGTTGAGTCTCCCTTATCCAAAATGCTTGGGACCAGAGGTACTTTGGATATCGGATTTTTCCGTATTTTGGAATAATTGCATACCATAATGAGATATCATGGCGATGGGACCTAAGTCTAAGCACAGAATGCATTTATGTTACATATACACCTTATACACACAGCCTGAAGGTCATTTTAGACAATATTTTTTATAACTTTGTGCATTAAACAAAGTGTGTCTACATTCACACAATTCATTTATGTTTCATATACACCTTATACACACAGCCTGAAGGTCATTTAATACAATATTTTTAATAACTTTGTGTATTAAACAAAGTTTGTGTACATTGAGACATCAAAAAACAAAGGTTTCACTATCTCACTCTCACTCAAAAAAGTCCGTATTTCGGAATATTCCGTATTTCGGAATATATGGATATGGGATACTCAACCTGTATTAACAACAGCTTGTCTATGCCAATTAATAATTCACAGTGATCCACAGAGGCCTCCCGGAATATATGTAGGATATCGGCGTCACTGTATACAGGAAGTGTTAATTAATACCCGCTCTGTTACCCTTTTGATTTTTTATCAATACATATTGCGGGTACTGTGTGTAACTTTCAGTAATACTTTTGCACTGCATGGGCCTTATCAGGGGTGTGGTTCGTTTTATCGACAGTATCTAGGTCGACAATGTTTAGGTCGACCACTATAGGTCGACAGTCACTAGGTAGACATGGATGGAAGGTCGACAGGGTTTCTAGGTCGGCATGTGCTAGGTCGACAGGTCTAAAGGTCGACATGAGGAAAAAATTTTTTTTGTGTCGTTTTCTTCGTATAGTGACCGGGATCCCAAATTAGTGCACCGCGTCCCCTCGCATGGCTCGCTTCGCTCGCCATGCTTCGGGCATGGTGCCTTCGCTTCGCTCGGCACACTTTACCGTTCCAATCGTAGTCCACGTGGATCGTTAAGTATGAAAAAATTCAAAAAAATAAAATTTTTTAAAAACTCATGTCGACCTTTAGACCTGTCGACCTAGCACATGTCGACCTAGAACCCTGTCGACCTTCCATCCATGTCGACCTAGTGACTGTCGACCTATAGTGGTCGACCTAAACATTGTCGACCTAGACACTGTCGATCTTCAGACCGGATCCCCTTATCAGACATGAATGAGCTCTATGTTGCCTTCAAGTGGATACAATTACTGTACACTGTAACAAATTGACACTCTTACTCTTGAACTGCTACACTGAAGTTCTTTGTCAGAGCATGGTAGCTGCAAGGATGTTTCATTAACATGTAAAAATTTAATAGATTTCCTCTATGCACTAGGCTGAGAGCGAATCAAACAATACTCTGTTACTAGGCTGTATCCGTCTTAATGAAGATGGAGCTAAAATGATAATTAGGAAGCCTGTACTGCACATTGGATTCTGATATTATCCCACATGATATTAACTAACCGATACACATTATCTGACTAGCACACCTAACTATGACATGCACATTTGGTTGAACACATGGAAAGAGTGTGAATCGCCGACGCGCGTTTCACAGTTTAGTTTCATCAGGGAGCCCTTTTGAAACCAGTTTCTCATATTGGCAACAATATAAAATGTGGCAGCACCCCCCAAGTCTGACCAGTTATTAGGCAGTACATTATATGAAGGGGTATTCTATTTAGAAGTACACAAACCTTTATACTAGTGCAGTAGTTTTCCCATTTCCTTTTTCCCTTAACTAAAATATTTTGAACACCTCACAGCTCACAAATTTGCTTTTATCTAGTTTAGACCAAAAGGTTGCACCGAGGTAGCTGGGTGACTAAGAGCACATAACGCGAAGAAATTAGGTGCAAGATGGAATTGTCCTTGGGCCCTCCCACCCACCCTTATGTTGTATATATTAAACAGGACATGCAAGGTTTAACAAACCAATCATTTCAGCGACAAGAACTGTCACTTGTGGCTAAAATGATTGGTTTGTTTGGGCCCCACAAAACAATTTTTTAGAAGGACTTCCTCTGTTAAGTAATGACTCTGAAGATGTTGATGATGAGGTATTAATTACATTATAATCTTGCACAATAAATTTGATGTCCTTGCCACAAATGACGTAACATGGAGGAGGTGCCTAGATGGCTAACGTTCCTAACTCTACTAAATTTGGCCTCACAAATGGAGCAGATGCTTTCATAAACATTGCCAGGATTGGGGTTAAAATAATCCCACACCCAAGAGGTGGCTTTTTTGGTCATATGCGCAGGCATCGCAATGGCTTTCTTTTTATCAAGGTCAACAACTGCAGCCATCGGTGGCTGACTTACACAGACAACATCATCATTATCAACATCCTCACTGTTAGATAGTACACACATATCCCCCTCATCCTGTCCCACTTCCACACACGAATTCTCAATTTGTATTATGTCCTCATCAGATTCATAATTTACTTGTACTGCTCCTCACATGTGCAGATGGTTCAGAAATGGTGGAAGGATGTGAAAGAGGTTTCTCTATAAGGACAGTGTGAGAAATGTTAGCTGACATGGACACCCCAAAACGTTCCTCAAGAATGTCTGTTGGTTCTGATACTGAATGCGCGGTTTTTGTCTTACTGCCTCTGCAGCTAACTTTCCTTTTGATTTTTCTTTCTTTAGCACTCTAAAATTCAATGATTTTACATACCCTGACTTAATCCCTCTATGCCCTGGGCATCTAATTTAGCAGACGACGTTGACGGACTTACATTGTCAATGTCATGACTAGTGGCAGCAGCTTCAGCACTAGTAGTAGCCTCCATTTCTATCAACACAAAGAGGAGTTGACCTCCACCGACAGCATCACACAAATGAGTCAGAAATATATATAATAATTACACGCTGTGGTTGACTTCACCGACAGCGTCCCACAAATGAGTCAGAAATAATTACACACTGCGGTTGACTTCACCGACAGCATCGCACAAATGAGTCAGAAATGTATATAATAATAATTACAGACTTCAGTTGATGTAACCGACAGCATTGCACAATACATGTATGAGTAGGAAATAATATACTGCGATCTGACCGGCAGAGTCACAGTACTTATGAAAATAAAGTAAAAATTGAATAGTACACTGGTGTACAGCACAAACAAAAAAAATATATCTTTTAATAATTTTAGCCCTTTTGTTTTTATCATATAATATTTTCATTTTACACTTGGGCAGAGCCCCTGGATGGACGGACAGAGCACCACTTTTTCAGATACAGCAGACAGAGAGAGCACCCCTTTTTCAGATACAGCAGACAGAGAGAGCACCCATTTTTCAGATACAGCAGACAGAGAGAGCACCCCTTTTTCAGATGCAGCAAAGAGCACCCTTTTTTCAGATACAATAGACAGCACCCCTTTTTCAGATACAGCGGACAGAGAGAGCACCCCTTTTTCAGATACAGTAGACAGAGAGAGAGCACCCCTTTTTCAGATACAGTAGGCAAAGAGCACCCCTTTTTAAGAAACAGTTGACAGAGAGAGCACCCCATTTGCAGAGAGAGTTAGATTTGGGTGGGTTATTTTGTTTCTGTACAGTGTAAATACTGGCTGCTTTATTTTTACACTGCAGTTTAGATTTCAGTTTGAACACACCCCACCCAAATCTAACTCTCTCTGCACATGTAATATCTGCTCCCCCTGCAGTGCACATGGACCCTCATTCCGAGTTGTTCACTCGCTAGCTGCTTTTAGCAGCATTGCACACGCTAGGCCGCCGCCCTCTGGGAGTATATCTTAGCATAGCAGAATTGCGAACGAAAGATTAGCAAAACTGCTACTAAATAATTCTTAGCAGCTCCAGACCTACTCACAGATTGCAATCAGCTCAGTCCGTTTAGTTCCTGGTTTGACATCACAAACACGCCCTGCGTTCGGCCAGCCACTCACCCGTTTCTCCAGACACTCCTGCGTTTTTCCCTGACACGCCTGCGTTTTTTAGACAACGCCCTGAAAACGCTGAGTTGCCGCCCAGAAACTCCCCTTTCCTGTCAATCATTTACCGAACAGCAGTGCGACTGAAAAGCGTCGTACGAACACCAGCAAATCTACTAAGTTTTGTGTTAAATAACTTAGCGCATGCGCGCTGCATACCATGCGCATGCACATTTAGCAACAAATCGCAGCATAGCGAAAATCGGCAATGAGCGAACAACTCAGAATGACCACCATGGTTTTACCCAACTGCTAACAAATTTTCTGCTGCTATCAACTCTGAATTAAGGTGGTCATTCCGAGTTGATCGCAGCTAGCAACTTTTTGCTGCTGCTGCAATCAACTAGCACACGCCTATGGGGGAGTGTATTTTAGCTTAGCAGGGTTGTGATCGCTTGTGCAGCCCTGCTAAGCTAAAAAAAATTCAAGCAGAAGTAAACCAGCCCTGGACATACTTACCCTGTGCGACGGTCTCAGCGCATGCGCATTCCAGACCCGTTCGCACCGCAGCGATAAACCGCTGCGTGCGAACGGGTCGAAATGACCCACTTGGCCCCTTGTTCCACATTTGACAATGAAAGTTTACACATTTTAGCAAGGGAATTGGGCTGGGATGTATCAACCCTTGAAGTTAAATACAGAGGAGAAGGTGCCCAAAGCAATGAATCAGCTTCTAGTGGTCATTTATCTAGCACGATTTTTGAAATGACAGGATCTTACTGGTTGCTTGAGCTTATGCATCCCGCCCCAAATCTCTCACTAAATGTGTAAACTTTCATGGTCAAATGTGGAAGAAGGTGAGTATTTGGCGGAACAGATTAGAAACTTGTGCTCATCTCTATTGGGGATATGAATCTATTTGTCCATTGTACTGTAACTGTACACAGCCCCACATGATCCCTTTTACTGCAATTGTTCCCAGTAGAACATTAGATCTTTATTGCCCTGGCCTGTTTCCAGTGACATTTAATTCTTAAATAATAGTCAATTAGCTAAAGGCAGCCGACCCTAACATTTCAGGGAATCACTATCACGCAGTTCCTCTTTCCCCATCTCTAGTGCTTTCTCATATTCCATTGCCTAACTAGCTGCTAAAGGTATCACAGTGTAATTTCCATTCATGATCGCGGCCAACCTTCCCATTTGTGTATCATGTGGCTAGAGAATGCTTTCCATTGATCAGTTCAGTGCATTGAAATACACTGGGTAATGGAACATTCAAGTAGAGAACTGCTTTCTAAGACATAAAATAGAAGATAGCCATGTACAGTACATATAATTATCATATACAGTAGTTGTTTTTTTTATTTATAGACTAGAAAAAAGTAATTGGAAGGATGTACTATAAAGAATTGATCATGCTAACAAAAATGGGGATCGGTCTCTAGGTCGCCAGTAATTAGGTCGACCACTATTGGTCGACAGTAACCAGGTCGACAGGGTCTCTAGGTCGACATGTTCTAGGTCGACAGGTCAAAAGGTCGATATGAGTTTTTTTTCTAAAAAAATATTTTTTCAAACTTTTTCATACTTAACGATCCACGCGGACAACGATTGGGAATAGAAACCTGTGTCGAGTGTAGCGGTAGTGTTGCGAGGCACCGTGTCCAAAGCATGGCGAGCGAAGCGAGCCATGTGAGGGGACACGGTGCACTAATTGTGGTTCCCGGTCACTGGCCCTTATTCCGAGTTGTTCGCTCACTAGCTGCTTTTAGCAGCCGTGCAAATGCTAGATTGTGTAGTTTCTGAGCAGCTCCAGACCTACTCAGCGCTTGCGATCACATCAGACTAGTTAGTTCCTGTTTTGACGTAACGAACACGCCCTGCGTTCGACCAGCCACGCTTGCGTTTCACCAGGCACGCCTGCGTTTGTATCTGACACGCCTGCGTTTTTCCACACACTCCCAGAAAACGGTCAGTTACCGCATTGAAACGCCCACTTCATGTCAATCACTCTGCGGCCAGCAGTGCAACTGAAAAGCTTCGCTAGACCTTGTGTAAAACTACTTTGTCTGTTGTGAAAGTACATCGCGCTTGCGCATTGCGCCGCTTATTCATGTGCAGAAGTGCCGCTTTTTTGACTAAACGCTGCGCTGCGAACGAAAACAGCTAGCGAACAACTCGGAATGACCACCACTGTATGGAGAAAACTACACCAAAAAAACATAAAAAACTCATGTCGACCTTTTGACCTGTCAACCTAGACCAAGTCGACCTAGAGACTTTGTCGACCTAGTTACTGACGACCAATAGTGGTGGACCTAGACACTGTCGACCTAGTTACTGTCGACCTTCCATACCACACCCCAAAAATGAATATACAGTTCACTATCGTTGCCAATCGGTGGCTCAGGGACTGCTTGCCACCTGCCAATACTTTAACCTGGGCTTGGGGCTATGTTTTTTTTATATGAGTTTGTTGTAGTGCTGCGATTTGGAATCACAACAATGATATCTTACAAAGGTAATACAATGTTTTTGACTAAGAGGAAGTCTCCTCCAATAACTAAATAAATGTAAAGTTCAATGTACCAGAAATAGAACACATAGGGCTTGTTCTGAGGTGGGAATAAAGCAAAGAAGAGCAAGTACTGTAACTATGCACTTTGGCAAAACCTTGCAGCACTGCAGATGGGGCAGTGGCGGATCTAGACTTAACTTTTAGGGGGGGCGGTTTAAGAATTATGACTCCTCCCCCTAATCATAGCCCCTCCCACTTAGTAATGCTCTTCCCGTTCGCTTCTAAATTTCCTATTGTTGCCATTACTAATAAAATGTTGCCAGTTAGTGGAGAGAACCCTGCGCACTGTTGATACAGACTGGCGAATCGCCATTCCTTCCATCAGGGGTGGTAGAGGCTAAGACAGTAGGGCAATTTAAACATGCATGGGATAGACATAAGGGTCTCTTTACAAAGAAATAAGGATCAGATAAGGTTAGAGATAAAAAATAATGTAAAAAAAAAAAAAAGGGGCAGACTAGATGGGCCAAGTGGTTCTTATCTGCCGACACAAATTCTGTTTCTACAGAATTACAGAATGAGCCGAAAATTCAAATTATAGCACACTGTATGAGCTGAAATTCACATTGTAGCACACAGTATGAGCCAAAATTCACGTTATAGCACGCAGAATGAGCCAAAATTCACGTTATAGCACACTGAATGAGCCGAAATTCACATTATAGCACGCAGAATGAGCCAAAATTCACGTTATAGCACACTGAATGAGCCGAAATTCACATTATAGCACGCAGAATGAGCCAAAATTCACGTTATAGCACACTGAATGAGCCGAAATTCACATTATAGCACGCAGAATGAGCCGAAATGCACATCATAGCACACTGAATGAGCCGAAATGCACATCATAGCACGCAGAATGAGCCGAAATGCACATCATAGCACGCAGAATGAGCCGAAATGCACATTATAGCACACTGAATGAGACAAAATTCACGTTATAGCACGCAGAATGAGCCAAAATTCACGTTATAGCACACTGAATGAGCCGAAATTCACATTATAGCACGCAGAATGAGCCAAAATTCACGTTATAGCACACTGAATGAGCCGAAATTCACATTATAGCACGCAGAATGAGCCAAAATTCACGTTATAGCACACTGAATGAGCCGAAATTCACATTATAGCACGCAGAATTAGCCAAAATTCACATTATAGCACAATGTATGAGCCGAAATTCACATTACAGTACACTGAATGAGCCAAAATAATGCAGGGACACATACACTTTAGTTAGGAGAAGAGGGGGGAGACATGGAACACAGGCACTTTAGCTCGGAGTAGTGATGAGCACCGGAAATTTTTCGGGTTTTGTGTTTTGGTTTTGGGTTCGGTTCCGCGGCCGTGTTTTGGGTTCGAACGCGTTTTGGCAAAACCTCACCGAATTTTTTTTGTCGGATTCGGGTGTGTTTTGGATTTGGGTGTTTTTTTCAAAAAACCCTAAAAAACAGCTTAAATCATAGAATCTGGGGGTCATTTTGATCCCAAAGTATTATTAACCTCAATAACCATAATTACCACTCATTTTCAGTCTATTCTGAACACCTCACACCTCACAATATTATTTTTAGTCCTAAAATTTGCACCGAGGTCGCTGGATGACTAAGCTCAGCGACCCAAGTGGCCGACACAAACACCTGGCCCATCTAGGAGTGGCACTGCAGTGTCACGCAGGATGGCCCTTCCAAAAAACACCCCCCAAACAGCACATGACGCAAAGAAGAAAAAAAAGAGGCGCAATGAGGTAGCTGTGTGAGTAAGCTAAGCGACCCTAGTGGCCGACACAAACACCTGGCCCATCTAGGAGTGGCACTGCAGTGTCACGCAGGATGACCCTTCCAAAAACTACTCCCCAAACAGCACATGACGCAAAGAAAAATGAAAGAAAAAAGAGGTGCAAGATGGAATTGTCCTTGGGCCCTCCCACCCACCCTTATGTTGTATAAACAGGACATGCACACTTTAACCAACCCATCATTTCAGTGACAGGGTCTGCCACACGACTGTGACTGAAATGACGGGTTGGTTTGGACCCCCACCTAAAAAGAAGCAATTAATCTCTCCTTGCACAAACTGGCTCTACAGAGGCAAGATGTCCACCTCATCATCATCCTCCGATATATCACCGTGTACATCCCCCTCCTCACAGATTATCAATTCGTCCCCACTGGAATCCACCATCTCAGCTCCCTGTGTACTTTGTGGAGGCAATTGCTGCTGGTGAATGTCTCCACGGAGGAATTGATTATAATTCATTTTAATGAACATCATCTTCTCCACATTTTCTGGATGTAACCTCGTACGCCGATTGCTGACAAGGTGAGCGGCGGCACTAAACACTCTTTCGGAGTACACACTTGTGGGAGGGCAACTTAGGTAGAATAAAGCCAGTTTGTGCAAGGGCCTCCAAATTGCCTCTTTTTCCTGCCAGTATAAGTACGGACTGTCTGACGTGCCTACTTGGATGCGGTCACTCATATAATCCTCCACCATTCTTTCAATGGGGAGAGAATCATATGCAGTGACAGTAGACGACATGTCCGTAATCGTTGTCAGGTCCTTCAGTCCGGACCAGATGTCAGCATCAGCAGTCGCTCCAGACTGCCCTGCATCACCGCCAGCGGGTGGGCTCGGAATTCTGAGCCTTTTCCTCGCACCCCCAGTTGCGGGAGAATGTGAAGGAGGAGATGTTGACAGGTCGCGTTCCGCTTGACTTGACAATTTTCTCACCAGCAGTTCTTTGAACCCCAGCAGACTTGTGTCTGCCGGAAAGATCCAAGGTAGGTTTTAAATCTAGGATCGAGCACGGTGGCCAAAATGTAGTGCTCTGATTTCAACAGATTGACCACCCGTGAATCCTTGTTAAGCGAATTAAGGGCTCCATCCACAAGTCCCACATGCCTAGCGGAATCGCTCTGTGTTAGCTCCTCCTTCAATGTCTCCAGCTTCTTCTGCAAAAGCCTGATGAGGGGAATGACCTGACTCAGGCTGGCAGTGTCTGAACTGACTTCACGTGTGGCAAGTTCAAAAGGTTGCAGAACCTTGCACAACGTTGAAATCATTCTCCACTGCGCTTGAGACAGGTGCATTCCACCTCCTATATCGTGCTCAGTTGTATAGACTTGAATGGCCTTTTGCTGCTCCTCCAACCTCTGAAGCATATAGTGGGTTGAATTCCACCTCGTTACCACTTCTTGCTTCAGATGATGGCAGGGCAGGTTCAGGCGTTTTTGGTGGTGCTCCAGTCTTCTGTACGTGGTGCCTGTACGCCGAAAGTGTGCCGCAATTCTTCTGGCCACCGACAGCATCTCTTGCACGCCCCTCTCGTTTTTTAAATAATTCTGCACCACCAAATTCAAGGTATGTGCAAAACATGGGACGTGCTGGAATTTGCCCAGATTTAATGCACCCACAATATTGCTGGCGTTGTCCGATGCCACAAATCCACAGGAGAGTCCAATAGGGGTAAGCCATTCTGCGATGATCTTCCTCAGTTGCCGTAAGAGGTTTTCAGCTGTGTGCGTATTCTGGAAAGCGGTGATACAAAGCGTAGCCTGCCTAGGAAAGAGTTGGCGTTTGCGAGATGCTGCTACTGGTGCCGCCGCTGCTGTTCTTGCGGCGGGAGTCAATACATCTACCCAGTGGGCTGTCACAGTCATATAGTCCTGAGTCTGCCCTGCTCCACTTGTCCACATGTCCGTGGTTAAGTGGACATTGGGTACAACTGCATTTTTTAGGACACTGGTGAGTCTTTTTCTGAGGTCTGTGTACATTTTCGGTATCGCCTGCCTAGAGAAATGGAACCTAGATGGTATTTCGTACCGGGGACACAGTACCTCCAACATGTCTCTAGTTGGCTCTGCAGTAATGATGGATACCGGAACCACGTTTCTCACCGCCCAGGATGCCAAGGCCTCAGTTATCCGCTTTGCAGCAGGATGACTGCTGTGATATTTCATCTTCCTCGCAAAGGACTGTTGGACAGTCAATTGCTTGGTGGAAGTAGTAAAAGTGGTCTTACGACTTCCCCTCTGGGATGACCATCGACTCCCAGCAGCAACAACAGCAGCGCCAGCAGCAGTAGGCGTTACACGCAAGGATGCATCGGAGGAATCCCAGGCAGGAGAGGACTCGTCAGAATTGCCAGTGACATGGCCTGCAGGACTATTGGCATTCCTGGGGAAGGAGGAAATTGACACTGAGGGAGTTGGTGGGGTGGTTTGCGTGAGCTTGGTTACAAGAGGAAGGGATTTACTGGTCAGTGGACTGCTTCCGCTGTCGCCCAAAGTTTTTGAACTTGTCACTGACTTATGATGAATGCGCTGCAGGTGACGTATAAGGGAGGATGTTCCGAGGTGGTTAACGTCCTTACCCCTACTTATTACAGCTTGACAAAGGCAACACACGGCTTGACAAATGTTGTCCGCATTTCTGTTGAAATACTTCCACACTGAAGAGCTGATTTTTTTGGTATTTTCACCAGGCATGTCAATGGCCATATTCCTCCCACGGACAACAGGTGTCTCCCCGGGTGCCTGACTTAAACAAACCACCTCACCATCAGAATCCTCCTGGTCAATTTCCTCCCCAGCGCCAGCAACACCCATATCCTCCTCATCCTGGTGTACTTCAACACTGACATCTTCAATCTGACTATCAGGAACTGGACTGCGGGTGCTCCTTCCAGCACTTGCAGGGGGCGTGCAAATGGTCGAAGGCGCATGCTCTTCACGTCCAGTGTTGGGAAGGTCAGGCATCGCAACCGACACAATTGGACTCTCCTTGTGGATTTGTGATTTCGAAGAACGCACAGTTCTTTGCTGTGCTTTTGCCAGCTTAAGTCTTTTCATTTTTCTAGCGAGAGGCTGAGTGCTTCCATCCTCATGTGAAGCTGAACCACTAGCCATGAACATAGGCCAGGGCCTCAGCCGTTCCTTGCCACTCCGTGTGGTAAATGGCATATTGGCAAGTTTACGCTTCTCCTCCGACGATTTTATTTTAGATTTTTGAGTCCTTTTTTTACTGATATTTGGTGTTTTGGATTTTACATGCTCTGTACTATGACATTGGGCATCGGCCTTGGCAGACGACGTTGATGGCATTTCATCGTCTCGGCCATGACTAGTGGCAGCAGCTTCAGCACGAGGTGGAAGTGGATCTTGATCTTTCCCTATTTTTGGAACCTCAACATTTTTGTTCTCCATGTTTTAATAGGCACAACTAAAAGGCACCTCAGGTAAACAATGGAGATGGATGGATACTAGTATACTTATGGATGACGAGCGACTGCCGACACAGAGGTAGCTACAGCCGTGGACTACCGTACTGCGTCTGCTAGTATAGACTGGATGATAATGACATAAAAAATATATATATATCACTACTGCAGGACAGGTATATATTGTATAATGACGGACCTGCTGGACACTGTCAGCACTGCAGACTCCTAAACTACTAGTATGAAGAAGATAGAAAAAAAAAAACCCACCACAGGTAGGTATACAATTATGGACGAGCGACTGCCAGTGCCGACACAGAGGTAGCTACAGCCGTGGACTACCGTACTGCGTCTGCTAGTATAGACTGGATGATAATGATATAAAAAATATATATATATCACTACTGCAGGACAGGTATATATTGTATAATGACGGACCTGCTGGACACTGTCAGCACTGCAGACTCCTAAACTACTAGTATGAAGAAGATAGAAAAAAAAAAAACACCACAGGTAGGTATACAATTATGGACGAGCGACTCCCGACACAGAGGTAGCTACAGCCGTGGACTACCGTACTGCGTCTGCTAGTATAGACTGGATGATAATGATATAAAATATATATATATATATCACTACTGCAGGACAGGTATATATTGTATAATGACGGACCTGCTGGACACTGTCAGCACTGCAGACTCCTAAACTACTAGTATGAAGAAGATAGAAAAAAAAAAAACACCACAGGTAGGTATATAATTATGGACGAGCGACTGCCGACACAGAGGTAGCTACAGCCATGGACTACCGTACTGCGTCTGCTAGTATAGACTGGATGATAATGATATAAAAAATATATATATATCACTACTGCAGGACAGGTATATATTGTATAATGATGGACCTGCTGGACACTGTCAGCACTGCAGACTCCTAAACTACTAGTATGAAGAAGATAGAAAAAAAAAAAACCACCACAGGTAGGTATACAATTATAGACGAGCGACTGCCGACACAGAGGTAGCTACAGCCGTGGACTACCGTACTGCGTCTGCTAGTATAGACTGGATGATAATGATATAAAAAATATATATATATCACTACTGCAGGACAGGTATATATTGTATAATGACGGACCTGCTGGACACTGTCAGCACTGCAGACTCCTAAACTACTAGTATGAAGAAGATAGAAAAAAAAAAAACACCACAGGTAGGTATACAATTATGGACGAGCGACTGCCGACACAGAGGTAGCTACAGCCGTGGACTACCGTACTGCGTCTGCTAGTATAGACTGGATGATAATGATATAAAAAATATATATATATCACTTCTGCAGGACAGGTATATATTATATAATGACGGACCTGCTGGACACTGTCAGCACTGCAGACTCCTAAACTACTAGTATGAAGAAGATAGAAATATAATGAATGACGGACCTGCTGGACACTGTCAGCAGAATACGTTTATAGAATAAAAAAAAAACACACCACACGAGTGTTTAACTTTTTCAGGCAGACAATATACTGGTGGTCACTGCTGGTCAGTCACACTGGCACTCTGGCAGCAAAAGTGTGCACTGTTAAATATGTACTCCTGCTATAACTGCTCCCCAGTCTCCCCCACAATTAAGCTGTGTGAGCAGTGAGCACTACTCAGCACAGTCAGATATACATAGATGATATTATCATGCAGCACACTGAGGCTGAGCACAGATATGGTATGTGACTGTGTATCGTTTTTTTTCAGGCAGAGAACGGATTATATTAAATAATAAATAAAACTGGTGGTCACTAGTATAACTATCAGCAAAACTCTGCACTCTCTGAGTACTCCTAATGCTCCAGTAAATCAAGTGTCTCACTCTCTATCTAAACGGAGAGGACGCCAGCCACGTCCTCTCCCTATCAATCTCAATGCACGTGTGAAAATGGCGGCGACGCGCGGCTCCTTATATAGAATCCGAGTCTCGCGATAGAATACGAGCCTCGCGAGAATCCGACAGCGGGATGATGACGTTCGGGCGCGCTCGGGTTAGCCGAGCAAGGCGGGAAGATCCGAGTCTGCCTCGGACCCGTGTAAAAAGCGTGAAGTTCGGGGGGGTTCGGTTTCCGAGAAACCGAACCCGCTCATCACTAGCTAGGAGTGGAGGGGGGAGACATGGAACACAGAGGGGGCACACACACACACTTACTTAAAGTTTGGAGGGTAGGAGACATGGCTGGCAGACAGTGACACCTGCTGCAGCCAGCAGCATGAGGAGTCGGATGGAGGCCGGGTGCCGCCGCGGCATTGGGAACGAGGTGGAGAGCGGGCAGCGCGGCGGGGGACGGGGAGAGAGAGAGAGAGCGTCCTGACGCGCGTACAGGAAGGAGGGGGCGTGGTCAGAACAGAGGCCGCTCAGCCGCTGTATGCGCGTGAGGACGCTCTCTCTCTCTCCCCTTCCCCCGCCGCGCTGCACCGCTCTCCACCTCGTTCCCAACACCGTGGCGGGACCCGGCCTCCATCCCGGTGCCGGTATGTGTAGGGGGGGGCGTTCGCCCTAATCGCCCCCCGCTAAATCCGCCACTGAGATGGGGCGAGATTTTGATTTGGGAGGAGAGTGTCCAAACTGAAATTTAAATTGCAGCGTAAAAATAAAGCTATCCAGTATTTGTGGGTAACATGCAAAAGCAGCTGGTATTTATCCGGCATGCAAAGATACTGTAATACATGTATTTGCAACCCTTGCATTGCAACATGGTTTGTTCAGGTGTGCAGTTATACCGCTTTCACACTGCATAGTGCATGGTACGCAACCAGGATTTTGTACATGGGTCCTTCCCAGGTGCGACCCGGCTGAGACCTCCTTCAGACTGGCGTTCTAACCTGACTTATTGCCAGGTTGGGACGTCACCGCAGATGCACCCCAAGCCAGCACTAGGAGATAGGATCATCTCCAAGCGATGGCTCTTCCTATGGTGTGAACGTGTCCGAGGTCACATCAACCTGGCTTACCCATTCACACTGCACCGTAAGCCAGGTAACTTCAACAGGGTGCTTTCACACTGCACAATGGGGGTCATTCCGACCCGATCGCTCGCTGCAGTTTATTGCAGCGAACGGGTCGGATCTGCGCATGCGCCATAAGTTGTTCCCTTATGATCCCTTATGATCGCCTCTGCCTGATTGACAGGCAGAGGCGGTCGTTGGGCGGGAGGGGGTGGAATGGCGGCGTTTGGCCGCCATTATGGGGGCGTGGTCCGGCCAATGCAGGCGTGGTCGGACCATACTGGGGTGGACTAACGTCACACGCAGCCGCTGCAACCAGGGACAGCGACAAGCAACTCCCGGCCAGCCGCAGGAGCTGCGCTGACCGGGAGTTATTCAGCAAGTGCAAAAGCATCGCCGCTGTGCGATGCTTTTGTACTTGTGCGGGGGGGGGGGGGGACACAGACATGCGGGGTGGACTAGCCCTGTGCTGGGCGTCCCCCCGCATGTCTAAGAACATGATTGTAGCTGTGCTAAATTTAGCACAGCTACGATCAACTCGGAATGACTCCCAATATCCAAGGTTGCTGCAGGTTCACGTGCAATAATCTGGGATATTTATGGCAGTGTGAAAGGGATATTACTTGATCTTTTTTGCTTTACTCCGTCCCAACTCAGAATCAGGTCCATACAATTTTTAGTGTGTTGGATTGTATTATTTAAATGTAAATAAATACAGTAACTGCTCTGCTCTAGGCTGATTGTAAATCAGAATTTCCACACAATTTCACTGTGGGCCAATCCACAGATGTAGAAAAAATACATTTTGCTTCCATTTAGAAGGCTTGGGAGAGACCCATATAAGATTGACAAGGGGGGTCATTCCGAGTTGATCGTAGCTGTGCTAAATTTAGCACAGTTACGATCAGGCACTCAGACATGCAGGGGGACGCCCAGCACAGGGCTAGTCTGCCCCGCATGTCAGTGCTGGCCCGCCCCCTGCACGGTCCGGCCACTCCTGCGTTGGCCAGACTGCGCCCCCAAAATGGCGGCCAAACGCCGCCGTGCCACCCCCTCCCGCCCAGCGACCGCTTCTGCCTGTCAATCAGGCAGAGACAATTGCTAAGGAAGGACAGCCTATGGCCGTCCGGCATGCGCCGGCGCACTGTGGCACCGGCGCATACGCAGTTCTGACCCGAGCGCTGCACTGCAATAAACTGCAGCGAGCGATCGGGTCAGAATGACCCCCAATATCTGTTAGTGTGACCACCACTGCATTAAGGGCTCTGACCAACATTGAGAGATGTGCTGAAGAATCTGTTCCGAAAATCAGTATTCACTCTTAGAGGTCGTTTTATCACCATCCACATCATCGTATAGATGTATCAATAATCGCATGCAGGGACAGAGCTTACAAGAAAGTTTTGTCCATGCAAATGCCCTCCGCAGCATCCTCATACATACCCCCACCTACCCCGTCGCAAGTACTCCCCCCTGCACCGAGACTCAACCCACCGGTTTTTATACTTACCAGTCTAGGAGAGCTGCTGGGCATCGGATCCAGTGCGCTGCTGTGACCTCCAGTGCTGTAAAGTGAGCTGAAGTCTTGCAGCATCATTTTACTGCACTGGGGGTTACAGCAGCGCACAGAAGGACCTGATGACCAGCACTGACCCCCGGCTCTTGGCACTGGGGGCAGGGAAAGCTGTGCAGATAAAGGGACATCGAATTGAGTCCTGTAATAACGCCAGCTGAAGCAGGTATAATTATCACAAGGCTCATTGCAGGTTTTATTTCACTATTATTTTTTTTTGTAAATTTGCTCAGATCGCATTTCCCATTATAAGTATGGGAAATGCAATCTGATTACTAAAAAAAAAAAAAAAAGTGAATTAAAGGGTTTGGAGCAGTTTTTCACAAAAATTGTTCCAAAAGCCCTTTAAAACATTTGAGTGAAACTAAAATAATGTGAAAAAGACGTGAAAACACTCTTTATCTATTTTTTTTAGTAAAAAATAATGTTAATAAGTAGGCCCCTTGGTCACATGGAGCAAGTCTGGCTGTGCGTGCACAAACATTGGCCCTCATTCCGAGTTGATCGGTCGCAAGGCGATTTTAGCAGAGTTGCTCATGCTAAGCCTACGCCTACTGGGAGTGTATCTTAGCTTCTTAAAATTGCGACCGATGTATTCGCATTATTGCGATTACAAACTACTTAGCAGTTTCAGAGTAGCTCCAGACTTACTCTGCCTGTGCGATCAGTTCAGTGCTTGTCGTTCCTGGTTGACGTCACAAACACACCCAGCGTTCGCCCAGACACTCCCCCGTTTCCCCGGCCACTCCTGCGTTTTTTCCGGAAACGGTAGCGTTTTTTCCCGCACGCCCATAAAACGGCCTGTTTCCGCCCAGTAACACCCATTTCCTGTCAATCACATTACGATCGCCGGAGCGATGAAAAAGCCGTGAGTAAAAATACTATCTCCATTGTAAAATTACTTGGCGCAGTCGCAGTGCGAATATTGCGCATGCGTACTAAGCGGAATTTCACTGAGATGCGATGAAAAATACCGAGCGAACGACTCGGAATGAGGGCCATTGTGTAAATCGTCTCGAAGGACACATCACAAACACATTGGCCCTCATTCCGAGTTGTTCGCACGCTAGCCGCTTTTCGCAGCAGTGCACGCGCTAAGCCGCCACCTCTGGGAGTGAATCTTAGCTTAGCAGAATTGCAAACGAAGTATTCGCAATATTGCAAAAAGATTTTTCTTTGCAGTTTCTGAGTAGCTCGAGACTTACTCTTCCAGTGCGATCAGTTCAGTGCTTGTTGTTCCTGGTTTGACATCACAAACACACCCAGCGTTCGCCCAGACACTCCCCCGTTTCTCCAGCCACTCCCGCGTTTTTCCCAGAAACGGCAGCGTTTTTTCACACACTCCCATAAAACGGCCAGTTTCCGCCCAGAAACACCCACTTCCTGTCAATCACACAACGATCAGCAGAACGAAGAAAAAACCTCGTAATGCCGTGAGTAAAATACCAAACTTCTTAGCAAATTTACTTGGCGCAGCCGCAGTGCGAACATTGCGCATGCGCAGTTAGCGGAAAATCGCACCGATGCGAAGGAAAAGAATGAGCAAACAACTCGGAATGAGGGCCATTATAAACATACCAGTGAAGTGCACATGGCTGTCTATTGGAGGCGGTTGATTGATCAGAAAATCATAGAACATACTCTACTTGCCATGTCCCTTCTACCCCTTTAACATTGGAAAGACAGCTGTATGCACGGCAACCTCATAACTCCACAGACATCATTGCACCCTGCAGTTCACCTGTCAAAATTAAAAGGAGAGAGGGATGTGAATATAGACTGTGTGTAGTGTACTAGGCCTTATGTCCTTAGGATTTGCTGTGCCCTGGGCTCTTAAAATGAGCGGATTCGGTTTTACTCGGTTCTCAAAACCTAATCTTATTGGCTATCCAAAACACGTGACATCAGTGAGCCAATAAGATTCGGTTTTGAGAACCGAGTAAAACCAAATAAAACCGAATCCGCTCCTCACAACATTCAGCTTAAGCTCAAACAAGCAGGGTGTGCCATAACAGTTTCTGTGTATAGTGCTGGTTACATTTGTATGGAGCAGAGTTTCCGTACACACCAGAGGATGCTTTACAACTATGAACAGCTCGCATGTTGGGAGGTATGCTTAACCAGTGGGGGATTTTATTGAAGATAAAGCAGATACAGCTATACTCACTGTTATACACACTGGTAGTCGGAGCGGAGCATAAGCGGCGTGGGGTGTCGTATAGCAAATCAGCCAGTGAGTGTATGTAAGTAACAGGTAACGGTGCTGGATGCTGGAACAGCGTCTAAAACAGCAAGTCTTCTGTGCCCTTTCACACATGCTCATTACCAGCTTTGGGTGCCATCTTGGTACAAGGAATGAAGATTCTTCGGAGAAGCAGCAGCATGGAGTCAGTGCAGTAGCGCACTCCACTTTGAACTTATTTATCGCAGTATTATGAAATTAAGGATCACCAGGATTTAACAAAATTGAGTGCAAGTACAGGTGCTTCCCTACCTGCGATGTGCTAGAAGTAAAGTGATCACTAATGCAATCACTTACGGGTTCGGGACACACTTGTGCTGCTGTTCATGCTTGGTCATCAGACGGGTTGGTATCGATTCGATATCCCAACGGTTGGAATGACGGCTGTCAAAATGCTGAAAGCTGCATCCTGACGTTTAAAATACCGACATAAACTAATTAATTAAGCTAGCCCTGATCCCTAACCCCCTCTAACCCTATCCCACCTTTCCCACAGCCTAAACCTAACCCTCCCTCCCTGCAGCCTAACCCTAATCCTCCCCAGGGATGCGTAACCCTAACCCTCCCTCCCCACAGCCTAAACTTAACCCTCCCTTCCCCGCAGGCTTGCTCTCCCTGGGGGTGACTAACCCTAACCCTCCCTATCCTGCAGCCTAACCCTAGCCCTCTCCCCACATACTAAACCTCCAACATCTGCTGCCATACCCAGTAGATGGGTGTGTATACCTTGTCTATGTTCAGAATCTGACATGGTCAGAATGTGACATCCAGGAGATCTACATATTCAAAATTACAAAATTATGCAAGGGGACGCTAAAAATGTCGACAGCTCTATTTTACTATAACCCTAACTGCAGCGAATCCTTATTCTTAACCCCAGCCTAACCCTAACCGCAACCTTACCCAATCTGCAGACTAACTATGGAGTTACTTCAGGTTGGATCGCAAATCGCGATCCAGACGGAATTTTTGCATCTGCCCAGCGAGCGCATGTGCAGGGCCCCTGTAAATACGAATGCCTCTGCCTAATTGACAGGCATAGGCGTTTGCAGGGCGGGAGGGTGGTGGCAACGCTCCGTTTCCAAGGCAGAGACAGAGCATTGAGAAGGCGGCGGTGGGGAAACAGAGGCGTGGCGATGCAAATGGGGGGCGTGGTGTGGGAGCGGTGTGGGCGTGATTGGGGCAGCTGCGTGATGTCACACGCAGCCGATCCGATCAAAAAGATGGCGACTGCCCTCCTGCCATCGCAGCCAGGCTGCGCCGGCAGGTGGCTTCCCTGCTTTCTGCGACCATGCACTAATTGCGGCGCAGTTGCAATTAGTCTGGTTTGCAGATGGGGGTGCGGTGGTTAGCATGTTGGGCGGCCTTGCCCTGCGATGAGCAGCCATCAGTATGTAAGGCAAAGAATTTCAAATTCTGCTAAAAAAAGCTGCACTTGCAATCCTTACTAAATAGGGTCCTATATTCCCAACCGCAGCCTATCTCTAACCGCAACCTAACGTAACTGCAGCCCTATTCCTAACCGCAGTTACACTCTAACCGCAACCTAACCCTAACTGTAGCCTTATTCCTTTTCCTAACCACAGCCTAACCCTAACTGTAGCCCTATTCCTATCCGCAGCCTAACCCTAACTGCATCCTAACTCTAACTGCAGCCCTAACTCTATACTTAACCTCAGCCTAACACTAGCTGCAGCCTAACCCTAACTGCAGCCTAACCCTAACAGCAACCTAACCCTATTCCTAACCACAGTTTAACCCTAACCGCAACTTAAACTTAAATGTAGCCTTATTCCTATTCCTAACCGCAGCCTTACCCTAACGGCAACCTAAACCTAACTGCAGCCCTATCCCTGTTCCTAGCCGCAGCCTACCCTTATCATAACCAAACCCTAACTGCAGCTCTAATCCTTTTCCTAACAGCAGCCTAACCCTAACCACAGCCTAACCCTAACTGCAGCCTTACTGTATTTCTAACTGCAGCCTAACCCTAACAGCAACCTAACTGTATTCCTAATCACAGCCTCACCCTAACTGCAGCCCTAATCCTGTTCCTAGCTGTAGCCTAACCCTTACCACAACCAAACCCTAACTCCAGCCCTACCCATGGGCCTAATGCAGACCTGATCGGTGATGTGCGTTTTCACACAGCAGCCGATAAGGTCTGAACTGCGCATGCACCACAGTGCGCCGGTGCATGCCAGACTGCCGACGGCCGTCTCAGCCCTGCGATCGTCTCTGCCTGAGTGACAGGCAGAGGCGCTCGTTGGCAGGGAGGGGGCGGGCCGGCGGCATTTGGCTGCCATTTTAGGGGCACGGCCCGGGCAATGCAGGCGTGCCTGGACTGTGCGGGCCACAGCGACTGTGTGACGTCACACGCAGCCGCTGCAACTCTCACAGTGACGAGTAGCTCCCTGCCAGCGCGCAGAGGCTGCGCAGGTGGGGAGCTACTCTTCAAGTACAAAAGCATTGCTGCTGTGCGATGCTTTTGTACTTGTGCGACGGGCAGGACCTGACATGCGGGGCGAACTAGCCCTGTGCTGGGCGTCCCCCTGTATGTCAGGGAAGCTGATCGTAGATGTGCTAAATTTAGCACATCTACGATAGGGTATGAATTAGGCCCCATGTTCCTAGCTGTAGCCTAACCCTTACCACAACCAAACACTAACTGCAGCCCTAACCCTAACCGCAACCTAACACTACTGTAATTACAGCCCTAATCAGAGCGCTCATATGTTCATAATGTAGACATGTAAAATGTCAACATTATAAATATGTCAGTATTGGGAACCTTTCAGCATCACAGTGTCTGAAGGACGAGTATCTATAGACCCCTGTAGTCTCAATGTCACAAGAATACTTACTGCTTGCAAAATCCTAAAAACACCCCAGAACATAATCACTGTTACTGAAATAGAAGAGCTGTAAATCCATATGCAGTGAGTAATAGTGACATGCTGGTGGTAATACACTACAGATAGAAATATTTTGCAAAATGATTACATTTTCTGCTTAATGTCTTTTTGATTTTCTTGTTAAATGAAAAATGCAGCAACGGTACCTTCATATGATTTGCGAAGAATCAGCACTTTTATTCTTTTCGCCTTCATCTGACAAATGACCATGGTAATGCTTTGCCCTGCTAGGGACCGCATACATTGTAGCATAAGCTGCTTTGGACAGTTCCAGCACTTTGAGCGATGACTACTGAAACATTTATTTCAGTGACATGCCACCAGTCCTATCACTGATCTCCTTTGTCTTTTTGATAACATTTATTAGTCGGGAAGTGGTTAAAATACCTCTAGTCAGGATCCCGGTGGTCACAATGCCAACACCGGTATCCCAACTAGCGGAGAAATGCCGCCACCAGAATACCGACGACACAGACTATTCTCCCTCTGTGGGTGTCCATGACACCCATAGAGGGAGAACAGAATCTGTGATGAGCGCGCAGTGTGGCGAGCGCAACAAGCCCGCAAGGGGCTTCCTAGCGCTCACCCTGCTGCCAGCATTACGGTTTTGCCAAAACCACCCCCACGTGTTTTGCTTTTGGTTTTGAATCTGTATTTGTTTAAAAAAAAAACCTGATAAAATCACAGAATTTGGGCCTGTTTTTATTCTTACAGTATCATTAACCTCAAAAACATTCATTTCCAATAATTTCCAATTACGGTCAATTTTGACCACCTCACAGCTCACAATACTGTTTCCAGGAGGGTGGGGGCTGCTAGGAGGGGAGAAGGCTGGAGGGAGATGTAGTTCTCCTTGCTGCTGACTCACTTGGGGGTCTCACACACACACAACACTTGGGGGACATACACACACCTGACAGGTGGTCACAGGGGTCTCGCACACACTCGCACATACTTAAACACACCACCACTGCAGAAGACCAGCTTATCGGGATGAAGAGGAAGATGACAGGGCTTCAGAAGGTTAATATTGAAGAACTAATGAAGCTAATTGGAAACTTCCAATTTCTTAATTAATCATTAGGGAGGGGGTGTCAAGGAGGGTCCAGAGCAAGTCCTGCCACGTTTTCCTAAAAATAACAATTTAAGGAAAAATCAGACTTGCTCCGAGTGCTGCGAGAAAATAGACGCAGTGATCTCTATAGACATTCTATAGAAATCACTGAGGTTCATTTTCTGTCCTTTAAATGAATAGGAAAAACACAAGTGAATATGACTCTATGGGGGTCATTCCGAGTTGATCGTAGCTGTGCTAAATTTAGCACAGCTTCGATCAGGCACTCAGACATGCGGGGGGACGCCCAGCACAGGGCTAGTCCGCCCCGCATGTCAGTGCCGGCCTTCCCCCGCAGAAGTGCAAAAGCATCGCACAGCGGCGATGCTTTTGCATGTGAGGAGTAACTCCCGGCCAGCTCCTGCGGCTGGCCGGGAGAAACTCTTCGCTGCCCCTGGTCGCAGCGGCTGCGTGTGATGTCAAGCAGCCGCTGCAGGCCTGCCCCCGCACGGTCCGGCCACGCCTGCGTTGGCCGGACCGCGCCTCCAAATGCCGCCGTGCCGCCCCCTCCCGCCCAGCGACAGCCTCTGCCTGTCAATCTGACCTGATCGCTGTGCTGCGATAAACTGCAGTGAGCGATCGGGTCGGAATGACCCCAATGTCTGTTGCAATTGGATCTAGAAAAACTTTATGGGAAGACATAGGTGGTCATTCCGGGTTGTTCGCTAGCTGCATTCGTTCACTGTGCAGCAATGAGGCAAAAAATCGGCACTTCTGTGCATGCGGCGCAATGCGCACGCGTGACGTACTATTACAACGAACGATGTCGTTTCACACAGGGTCTAGCGAAGCTTTTCAGTCGCACTGCTGGCCGCAGAGTGATTGACATGAAGTGGGCATTTCTGGGTGTCAACTGACCGTTTTCAGGGAGTGTTGAAAAAAACGCAGGCGTGGCTGGGTGAACGCAGGGCGTGTTTGTGATGTCAAAACAGGAACTGAACAGTCTGAAGTGATCGCAAGCACTGAGTAGGTTTTGAGCTACTCTAAAACTGCACCAAAAAAATTTTCAGCCGCTCTGCGATCCTTTCGTTCGCACTTCTGCTAAGCTAAAATACACTCCCACTGGGAGGCGGCATAGCGTTTGCACGGCTGCTAAAAACAGCTAGAGAGCGATCAACTCGGAATGACCACCAAAGTCTATTTCTAAAGAACTTACAGAAGAGCACTATTGTATGACCATTCAGAGTAACTTTTTGTTTTTCCATTGCATTTTTTGTATTACTGCAGATAGTGAGAAGAGCCAGGGTTAGGTCATTGTATTTCATTTTAAAAATCTCTAGAGAGTTTATTGAAAAATGTAACCTTTACTGTTTTTTAGTTTGACATTTTATATACTCTGGTTTCTAATTGTTGCGCAATATTTATTATTTTCAAATCATCTTTTAACTTCAAGTGCACATATTGGTCTTGATGGTGGGGATATGGTAGCTTTGCTTTATTGATTCATTTTTATGAATACCATCATTTCTATATTTTGGGTGGTAACTGACTGTGCTTTTCTGGTGGGAAACATTATGTTTTACTGGCTGGCGGGATGTCGGCTGTCCATATCCCGTCAGCGGCATCTCGCCCACCAGAATGCCGACAGCAGCGCAAATGAAAAGCTTTGCCTTGCGGGCTCGGCGGCTCGCTGCGCTCACTGCAGGACCTATTCTCACTCCATGGGTGCCGTGGGCACCCACGATTGGGAATAGCCCTGGTGAGCTGTGATTCCGGCTGGCGGCATTGTCGGCTGTCCAGATTCCGGAGTTGGTATCCTGATCGCAGGGATCCCGATAGTCGTTAATTGAACGGATCCCTTCTGGTGCAGTTTCACCAGCAGCACTGAACACAAGTTAATAAAATAGCTAACAAAAAGAAACAAACATGCTTTCTAGCACTGTGCTGCCTTATCTTAAAACAAGGCTACACCAAGTCAGTAACCTAGATAAAAACTTATATGCAAGGACTTCCGGTTCGGGCTCCCATGTGAACGGGTGCCTGGTGTGAGAGCTCCGCTGCTACCCCAGCCAGCACAGCATGCAGCGCCGCGTAAGTGGCTCTAATCCTGGCGGTTCCCGTAGCTTAGGTGAGTGGAAAGCTTCCTCCACCATATGGAGAAGTTCCTCACCTCTCCCATGCCGGCAAAGCAGCAGAGATTCCGCTCTGAGCGGCGGCGGGCAGAATCCAATATGGCCGTGGCACCGGACTCACTGGAGGGTACACAGCCGCTGGATGACGGTTGTCAGCCTGCCTCCCCTGACCCTGCAGCTCCGGTCTCGTATGGAGATGTGGTGAAAGCAATTCAGGTAACGATGGGGCCCCTCATGGACACGCACGCTGCTAAACTGACGCATTAAGTCTCAGCTGAAGCAGCTGTCCCAGAGAGTATTATCCACTGAGCAAAGATTAGGGGAAGTATTCCAAGATGTGGCGGAATTGAAAACAAATGCTGACACTACGCAGAAATCTTATTACCAAGTTATGAATAAATTAGACGACCTGGAAAACAGGTCGAGGAGAAATAACCTCAGGATCATGGGTTTAGCAGAATCCCTTAAAGGGCCAGACCTGTACCGTTTTTTTACAAGTGTCCCTCCCGGAGTTGTTGGAAATTCAAGAAGTGTGCACAGACATGGGGGGTCATTCCGAGTTGTTCGCTCGTTGCCGATTTTCGCTATATTGCTATTAGTCGCTTACTGCGCATGCGCAAGGTTTGCAGAGCGCATGCGCTTAGTTATTTTACACAAAAGTTAGGTATTTTACTCACGGCATAACAAGGATTTTTCATAGTTCTGGTGATCGTACTGTGATTGACAGGAAGTGGGTGTTTCTGGGCGGAAACTGGCCATTTTCTGGGAGTGTGCCAAAAAACGCTGGCGTTTCTGGGAAAACGCGGGAGTGTCTGAAGAAACGGGGGAGTGTCTGGGCGAACACTGGGTGTGTTTGTGATGTCAAACCAGGAACGAAACTGACTGAACTGATCGCAATGTAGGAGTAAGTCTGGAGCTACACAGAAACTGCTAAGAAATTTCTATTCGCAATTCTGCTAATCTTTCGTTCGAAATTCTGCTAAGCTAAGATACACTCCCAGAGGGTGGCGGCATAGCGTGTGCAATGCTGCTAAAAGCAGCTAGCGAGCGAACAACTCGGAATGAGGGCCATGGTAATGGAGAGGGCCCACCGCCTGTGTCCGCCCAGAACGGGTCAGAATGTGAGGCCACGTGTGGTGATTTTTCGCTGTTTAAACTTTCTTCACAAAGAAGCTATCTGGTCTGCTTCCAGGAGACACAGGGCTCTCTCATGGGATGGTGGTGACATTTGTCTTTTTCAAGATTACTCCGCAGAAGTATCCAGAGCTCGCAGGGACTTCTCTCAGATTTGCTCACGCCTGGCACAGGAGGGCAGAAAGTTTGCACTGCTGTACCCCGCACGTTTTCGGCTCTTTGAGGGGACTCTTTTCGGGACTTTTCCAATGCAGCTGACGCTGCTGGAAATCGGGACATTCGTCTTCCCCTAATTCTCCACGTTCCACTTCATAGGCCCTGAGTCGGGGATTGCATGCGGTACCTGTTGGATGGCCTGGGGTTCCGGTCAGGACTGTTCATTTGCTGGACATTTGTATGGTATCCACGAGCTGGGAATTTCTGCCTGAAAGTTTATCATCTAGTTTGAAATGTATCTGACACCCTCTTTTTCTTAGCCTGTTTATTCTGTTTAGTTGGGCTGGGGGGAAGCTGGGATTTTAATTTATCTCTTTGAATGTCGCTAATGGCTGGGGTGTGCTAGGGGTTAGCATGCCATGTTTGAAGTTAGCCTTACGGGTTATATATGGCTGGAAGTTCTTATTTCTTGGACAGAAGAGGTGCGTTGTTGCCTCATGTCCTGGTATGTTTCTTTTTTCTATGTGTTGTTACCCTATTTGTGTCTTGTCCTGTCTCCCTTGTATGTCTGCTCAAGTGTCGCGATGGAATAAGCAGCGGTGGCTGGACCACTGATTCCGTTATGCTCTCGTCATTACTTCAATGATATTGTTTAGATAGGTTGCATGTCTTCTTTAACAATTAGCACGTGGAATGTGGGGGTATTAACTCCCCGGCTAAGAGGAAAAAGATCCTTATGTATTTGAACAAGTTCCGTATGGATATAGCGTTTTTATAGGAAACGCACCTCCTCCCTCTAGAGATTGCCAAACTTAACACATTTGGGTGGTCGGTATTGGCCTCTGCATCATACACCTCTATGGCCCGGGGGGTGGTCATCTTACTTAGACAGTCATTGTCTCATAATGTTCATTCTGTGCATGTTGACCCGCAGGGTTGGTATGTTATTGTAGACGTTACAGTGGATTGCACACGCTTATTACTATGCAACATATATGCTCCGAATAACCATCCCAAAGCATTTTTCTTAGATGTGCTAAGCAAATTGTATGGTCATACTGATTCTAATATTGTGTTAGGGGGGATTTCAATGTGGTTTCGTCCCCTGTCTTAGATAGGAATTTGGTTGCGGGTTGGGGGACTAGCTCCGCGAAAGTTGGTGTCCCGTATATGGCACACCGGCTGCGGGTGGTGGATGTGTGGAGGGCGTGCTATCCGTTGGAATGGGATTATTCTTGCTTATCTGCTGCTTATGGCACGCTCTCCCGCATTGACTACCTGCTGTTGTCGGAACATATGTTCCCTAAAGTAATGGATGCTAGGATCGAAGCTATTGGCATCTCTGATCATGCTCTGTGCTGGATGAAACTATCGGTGCAAGTAGACATGGGTCCAGTGAGGCAATGGCGTTTCCCGGCACATCTGGCTAATTCATCGAATTTAGTAACATGTTGGAAGCAGCATGGTTAGATTACAAGAGTAATAATGCTAGTTTCGAGTCTGAGAAGCCTCTGACGTTTTGGCAGGCATCTAAGCCCGTTATGAGAGGGGTTATTCTGTCTTATTGCGCTCACAGAGATAGACAATTAGATGGCTCATACTTGGAAGCCCAGGCTGACTTGACAATTGCCTTCCAAAGGTTTAAGCAATCCTCGACCCCAACTGATAGGGCTGATTACAATAATAAAAAGGCAATTTTTGAGACATATTCTGAACCATTTGGAAGCCAAACATACCTTTTATAGGAATGCCTCCTTTTACAGGTATGGTAATAAACCGGGTAAATTGTTGTCCTTTTTATTGAAAGGGCGTCACTCTTCTTCGGTAATTAAATCCCTCCGCACGAGTGACGGTACTAGAGTCAGGACTAATGCCAAGATTACTGAGGTGCTGAGTTCTTTCTATTCCCAATTGTATTCTCAGCCTTTTAGTAATTTACCCAATAGAGAGACTTTTTGGGCTAATCTCAATTTACCTCAGATGTCTGACGCTCAAGCCTCTTCCCTCATGGCACCTATTACGGTGGAGGAGGTGGAGAGGGTGATTAAGGCACTAAAGACTGGAAAGACACCGGGACCGAACGGCCTCTCCAACGACTATTACAAAATCCTATTGCCCCATATCCGTGACACATTGCAGGTATTTTTTAAAGAGTTGCTTTCGGGTCAGGCTTTACCTAGCTTCTTTAACTCAGTGTTCCTTAGGGTGCTGCCAAAGCCGGGTAGGGATCCGGAACTCCCGGAATCATATAGGCCCATCTCCCTGCTCAACACGGACTATAACTTATTTACAAAGATATTAGCCGACAGGATGAAACTTATTTTGCCCTCTATTGTACACCCAGATCAGTCGGGATTCATTTGGGGCTGTCAGGGTGTTGTCAATATCAGAAAAGTCTTAACAGTGATGCAGGGGTTACAGTCTTCCTCAGATAATGACACCAATGTTATCCTATCACTTGATGCCGAAAAGGCATTAGATATGGTGACTTGGGACCATTTATTTGATACCCTACATAGGTTTGGGGCCCTGTCTGCCTTTGTAGATGTGCTGACCCGCTTATACAAAGGGTTCACTACGGTATGCCGGCGGTCGGGCTCCCGGCGACCAGCATACTGGCGACGGGAGCCCGACCGCCGGCTTACCGACAGTGTGGCGAGCGCAAATGAGCCCCTTGCGGGCTCCCTGCGCTCGCCACGCTACGGGCACGGTGGCGCGCTACGTGCGCCACGCTATTTTATTCTCCCTCCAGGGGGGTCATGGATCCCCACGAGGGAGAATAAGTGTCAGTATGCTGGCTGTCGGGATCCCGGCGCCGGTATACTGTGCACCGGGATCACGACAGCCGGCATACTGAAGACCACCCTATACAAAGACCCTGCCACACAGGTGTTCGGAAATGATTATATTTCTTCCACCTTTTACATTCAGAGAGGTACTCACCAGGAGTGCCCCTTGTCCCCACTGCTTTTCGCTCTGGCCCTGGAGCCGCTGGCGATAGCTCTCCGAGGCGCATCTTCCTTTAGAGGCATTTACGTTGGCAGACTGGAGGTCAAGATAGCATTGTTTGCTGATGATATGTTGCTATTTATCTCTGACCCCAGCAACTCAATAGGACCTATTGTCTCCATCATTGACGGCTTTGGATCTTTTACAGGTTACAAAGTTAATCGATGCCTCTATCGGGAGATGCGTCTTCTTTTAATGATCACCCTGTTTTATCTCAGTTTCCTAGGACCCAGAGGGCTCTTAAGTATTTGGGGATAATGATTATCACGTCACTGGAATTGTTGTATACAGTTAATGTAGTACCGGTCCTGACGGCTATCCGCGATCTCCTGAACGGGTGGGTTAACTTGCCTCTGTCTTTGCTGGGTAGGGCCGCTGTCCTTAAAAGCGTGGTGTTTCCGAAGCTCTCATATATACTGCAGATGTTGCCATTACGCCTTACAAAAAAGGACTGCAAATCTGTAAATTCCATGTTCTCTAGATTTCTACGGGGAGGGAGGAAGCCTAGAATTTCTTATGCTAAACTTCAGCTGACACGTGCGGAGGGGGGGTTGGGGATTCCAGACTTGGAAGTGTTCAGTAGAGCAGTGATGTTCCGTTATGTCACGGACTGCTTATGGCAGCGTTCCTGTTTCACCAATTACACATTGGAGGAGGAACTGTTTTCCCCCTTTTCCCCCAGCGCTCTCCTTCACACCCCAAAAAACAAACTGCCGGTAGCTTTCAGGACGAATATTATTCTTTCTGATACTCATGGAGCCTGGCACTTTTCCAATTCTAAATTACATAGACACCCAACCTCCTCCCGCTACACAACTTTCTGGGGGAACCCTTGCTTTAGTCCTAGGCTGGAAAATGCTAATTCCAAGCAGTGGAGGAAGCGGGGAATCTCGTCTACTAGAAACGTATTTGACCCTGTGGGCGACATATGCTGTCCTTTGAGGAATTGAAATCCAGATACGGTATATCGAATTCCAATTTCTACATGTACTTGCAAGCCCGACATTTTATCACTACTATGGCCATCTCTATGTCCTCTCTGGACATCCCGGGTCCGATAATTGCCCTCCTCACTCTCACGAATGTCTCTACCTATCGATTATCATATTATTATGGTCATCAGAGCCGGCCATAGGCATAGGCAAACTAGGCAATTGCCTAGGTCATTTGATATGCCTAGGGGCATCAGCAGCTTCTGCTAATTAAAATGATATGTGGCATGCCTATATTCTGTGTGTAGCATTTCATATGCAGATGCAGTCTCACACAGTATATAGGCATGCTGCATATAATTTTAATCAGCAGAAGCTGCTTGTGCATCCTAGCCACATAGCAATGCAAATAAGATGCATTTTCATAAAAAAGGTGCCCGACGTTAGCATTGAGGCAAGATTTATGAGGACACATCTGTAGCCAAGCAGAGGCAGAGGTCACAGTGTTAGTGGCAGTGTGAGTGCTGTGTGCATGTGAGTGGGTTGGTTGTGCAGTAGTGTTCAGAATATGTGTAAGGAGCTTTATGTTTATCATATAAAAATGCATTAATAATGTGCAAGGGGCACTATGTATGTCACTATGTGTATAAGGGCATTAATAATGTGCGGCATATGTGTAAGGGACATTATGTGTAAAAGGGCATTAATAAAGGTTGTCATAATGTGTAAGGCACATTTTGTTTATAAGGCCATTAATAATGTGTCTCATATGTGTAAGGGGCATTACTGTGTGGCATTATGTGTATAGGGTGCTCTACTGTGTGGCGTTGCGTATATAAAAAGGTCACTACTATGTCGTCTAATGTGAATAAAGAGCAATACGGTGTGGTGTACTGTGAATAAGGAGCAATTCAGTGTGATGTAATGTGAATAAGGGGCTCTACTGTGAGGAGTAACGTTTATAGAGTCTGTGCGCCAAATGTGCGAACTGTTCTTATTTAAAATATAGGGGGGTACAAACACCAAAATAAGGACTGCTATGGGTGAGGGGTGATGGTGCTGGGAAAGAGGTGCAAGCTCAGAGGCAGAACCAGCGGTGGTGCTAGGGAACACCATCCAAAATCTTGCCTAGGGCATCATATTGGTTAGGGCCGGCTCTGATGGTTATATACGGGTGGCGCAGGCAGAAAAGCTATGGAACTGTATGGTTTCTAATTGGGAGGGGGATATACCGGGCTTCCCGGCTCAGCCAATCGTATTGAGATCCTGTCAGTCTACATTTAAATATTTGCACTCTGCTCAGCTTCAGGAAGTATATATTAAGTTACTACATATGGCTTATATTGCTCCAGCCCAAAGAGCGCATATGATTCCAGACGGGACTAGTGAATGCTTAAAATACCATGTGTCACGGGCTTCCTTTTTTCATTGTTTTTGGGCATGTGGGAAAATTGCTACGTTTTGGAACAAAGTCATTGTCTTCATAAACCAAACTCTCTCATTAAGGGTTTTCAGAGACCCCATAGCTTGTCTATGTAACTGTTTTGAGGGCTGGCCTCTTGGTCCCGACAGGAGGCGAGTAGTGCCCATTCTCACGGTCATTCTCACGGTGGCTAACAAAGTTATTTTGAATCCCTGGACGAAAAAGTCGTCTCCCTCTTTAGGGGAATTAAAAAATCTACTTCTCCGTGTTCTTTACTTTCAACGTCTAGCCACCTTACCAGACATTGAGAGGGGCGTTGCTCGCTTTTATTCGAAATGGGGGCTTTACATTGACAGTTTAGATGTGGATACGCAGGACCCTATTGAAAGGCTCTTTGAAAATACTCCTTGGATTGTAGATGCTAATTGATATATATATATGCACCTTGATGTTTTAGGTTGATGAGGTCATGGATTGTATATACCTTATGTGCTCCACGCGACTACGCAGTGCACTGTCTTGTCTTGTCTCCCCCTCCCCCCCCCCCCCTCTCTTCTTGTGTTTCCCTTCATCATTTTCTGATGTTTATTAGTGGTTTATATTTGTTTATAATGTTTGTGTGCAGGATATACAGAATTGTTTGACACGAGATACTGGGTATTACGATACTCACAGTTCTAGGATTGTGGGGATGTATGTATTTCTGTATATCCTGTATTGTTGGACTTACCACTGTATGTAACTTTCTACCTTATGAAAATAATAAAATAATAAAATAGTTTTACAAAAAAAAAAAAAAAAACTTATATGCATAAAAACAACAGACGTTTAAGGTCCCCCAGGAAAAGTCCCAATCACATCACCATTTGGACAATCAATGTCCAACTCATGATTTGATGTCCTTGTATAATGGTACCGGTGCCTTCAGATTGCCACATTAAGCCAATGGCCCACTAGGAAGAGTCCCGATGTTGTCACTATTTGGACAATCGATGTCTGACCCACGCTATAATATCCTTCTGTGATGGTATGCTGCTACATGCTTTTAGTCCAGACAGATTGCAGTCATCTTTTAAACACATATCTCAAAACTACTTTTAAGTATTTTTATTGATTTTCAATCAGTGTGGGGCAGCACTTTACAGTGGCAGCCAGCGTTGGGACCAAGTGTCAACTCCCAGTGTATGAAATGTGGCAGTGTGAGGTAGAGATGTGTACCCAATAGGACACATCAGGGGCCAGGGCTAGGACATTAAAAGTGTGTCTGCTCCCAGAGATGGTCAGGAAGTGGTTGTGGCACATTTAAATTTGGTACTGCTCGCAAGTTAGTCACAATTCATGGACCGGAGGCCATTAAGCGACAGCATTTTTAATTTGGAACCAGACGCAAGCTAATCATGGGTCATGGACCAGTATCTAACCAGGGGTGTCCAGTTGCATTTTAAATGTTATGCAGGCCACAAGCCAATCACAGCTCGTGGACCGGCTGGCAATCAGAGGCGGCCGGTGGCATTTTGAATTTGCTAGGTTGCTGACATGTGAGCCATGGATTTGCTCACGACCAGTGCCAAATTCAAAATGCTGCCAAGAAGCAGAAGACGGGCCAACGGCCAAAGACAGAAGCTGAGTAGACTTCTGCAGTGGTGGAAATGAAAAACACTAAATAAAGCTCTGTACTATAGCTTCTCCCAGTGCCACGGCAAGCAGCTTTGGTCACCTAAACTTATTTACCCCTCCCTTGACATCCATTCTTGTTGGGCACTAAGCCCGTGGGTGAAGTCAATCTTCTGACCTGTGATGCATGTTAGGTAGAAAGCCAGGACCCCTTGTAGGTGACACTGGGCAGTAGGCCCAGGTCACTGAGTCATTACTTAGGCAGGCCCAAGGCCTCCTGATTTTTCCATACCCCACCACCTGTTTTGAATGTATAATTCTCATCAATTGGGGTTATTCCGAGGCCACTTGAGCATTAGTAATGGTCATCTATTACTGATGACATAGCAGCATATGGCTCAAAGCTTGGGTACTATGTGTGTGGAGTTTACATGCTCTCACCTCTCCCTGTGTTGCGTGGGTTTCATCTCACAGTATAAAAACATACTGGTATGATAATGTTAAGGTGTTTATTTGGCTAACTTCAGCTGGATGATGTGAATGTGTAAAAGAAAGATCTGTAAAAGGCTGTATAGTATGTTCCGCTATATAAATAAATGTGTGCACAAACGCTAGAAATCACACATTTTATATTTACTTTCTGTAACATATTAGTCACTGATACCACCATCAACATGTAAGAAATATGTTACACAGTCCATTTTGGGAATAACAGAACATAAAGTGTGTTTGGTCTTTTAGTCCAGATTTCCAAGTGGCTCTTAGTCATCTGTTTCAATGTTTTCCTATTTGTTTTTCTTCTAATCCGCACAACAGATGAGTTTCATCTCTTCCTTTTGTCTGTGTTGTGTACAACCATTCAGAGTTTCCTCCATCTGCTTTATTTCCTGTCAAGTCATTTGCGGAGATGACCGAGGCAGACGTGATATGTAGTGACGTGACCTCAGCCTTTCCTGTCTGGTGGCTGACAGAAGAAAAGTCGGCAGATCTGGAAAAAGTTTTAATAGGATGATTCTGACATGAGCCCATCTCTGGTACTATCAGGGGAAAATGGATCAGAACGAAACAATAAACTAAATTGTCCTGCTCTCTGCTGCAGAACACTTAAGTACGACTCTTTGCTACGTATCTTCCTGCCATTAAATTTGATGTGTAACATAAGTTCATGTTCAGTAAAATAACATGTATTTCTGGAGCAGCCTGATTAGCCCTGAATCACATCCTGTATGTCTGCTTCCTATCCATAATCCACAGACTAAACAGCTGAAAGTTGTAGTCAGCTAAGTTCAGTGCAAGGATCTGTAGGCCAAAGATTTCCCCTTGAGAAACAAGCAAGGAACATACTGCACAGGAAGGTAGAGAGGTTCACTCTACATAAAGGGAATTAGTAGAAGCCAGCAAGCTCATCCAAATAGCACACACTGGGGACTAGCGTACTGTGTTCAATCTGCAACTAGTTGTACTGTAGGCCATGGAGTCTTTTATTACTAAACATATTAATAGGTGGCCTATTCATAACACTGTCACTGACGAAACACAACTACGGAAATAGGAAAAATACTGGAATTGTTGTCTAAATAAGTACTGTACTGTGAGCTGTAGATGTTGCATGACTTACTGTAAGCTGCTTGGGGGTCATTTTAAGGAAACTTGGCCACAACAATTGTGATCAGATGGCTAGTGCGGTGTGTGCATGTTTCAACAGGGGATACTTGTTTAGGCCAATTAAAGTTTTTAACTTTATTGCAGATTGGAAATTTGATCAAACTGAAATGTAAAAAAAAAAAAACTATAAAAAGTTGCTTATTAGAGTTTAAAAGGTTGTTTTTTTGTAGTATTTTTTACTTTGTATTTATTTAAACACTATGGGGATCATTCCGAGTTGATCGCTAGCTGCCGTTGTTCGCAGCACAGCAATCAAGCTAAAAATCTGCATTTCTGCGCATGCGTACGGGCCGCAGTGCGCATGCGCGACGTACTTTCACACAAAACTATGCAGTTTCACACAAGGCGAGCGACGCTTTTCAGTCGCTCTGCTGATCGTAGAGTGATTGACAGGAAGTGGGTGTTTCTGGGTGGTAACTGGCCGTTTTCCGGGAGTGTGCTAAAAAACGCAGGGGTGTCAGGTAAAAACACAGGCGTGCCTGGGGAAACGGGGGAGTGGCTGGCCGAACGCAGGGCGTGTTTGTGGCGTCAGGAACCAAACAGTCTGAAGTGATTGCAAGTAAGGAGTAGGTTTGCAGCTACTCTGAAACTGCTTGAAAAAATGTCAGCAATATTCTGCGATCCTTTCGGTAGCACTTCTGCAAAGCTAAGATACACTCCCTGAGGGCGTCTGCTTAGCGTTTGCACTGCTGCTAAAAGCAGCTAGCGAGCGATCAACTCGGAATGAGGGCCTATGTTTGGATGCAATAACTGTTCATGCAGAAAATGTTAAATTTACTACACAGTTAAGTCTGACCAAGCTCAAATACCTGGCCAACATGTTTTTATTTAACGGGCGTAAATGCAAATTATTCTTTTGCATGAGCAGAAAATACTGCCTGGTTTTGCATGTAACAAAGTTTAATTTTCACATTGTGATTTAGGGGCCTATTTATCCAGCCCTTTTTACCTAAATCCTGTGGAAACTGCAGTTTTTGCAGAATTTTAAGCACCAGGGTTATTTAACAATAGTCTAATGTAGGAGATATCAGAGATAATTCTTTAATTGTAATAATAACTAGAGATGAGCGGGTTCGGTTCTCTGAGAACCAAACCCCCCTGAACATCACGTACCGAGTCCGGATCCGAGTCTGGTTCGTGTTTTCCCGCCAGACTCGGAAACCAGAACGAGGCAAAACGTCATCATCCCGCTGTTGGATTCTCGCAGGGTTTGGACTCCATATAAGGAGCCGCGCGTTGCCTCCATTTTCACTCCTGTCCTGGAGAGTGTAGCGAGAGGATGTGTCTCCTAAGTGTCTGTGCAGGAAAGTGGCATGACGCGTGGGTGGGGTGGTGACCTGCTCTTTTGTATCATTCCAGTGGTGCTGTCTTGTGCTGCATCAGTCCAGTGGTGGTGTGTTGTGCTGCATCAGTTTAGTCACAGTGGTGGTGTCCTGTGCTGCAATAAGTCCAGTGCTGCTGTATAAATCCAGTCCAGTGGTGCTGTCTTGTGCTGCATCAGTCCAGTGGTGCTGTCTTGTGCTGCCATACGTCCAGTGGTGGTGTCCTGTGCTGCCATAAGTCCAGTGGTGGTGTCCTGTGCTGCCATAAGTCCAGTGGTACTGCCATATAAGTCCAGTGGTGCTGCCGTATAAGTCCAGGGGTGCTGCCGTATAAGTCCAGCGGTACTGCCGTATAAGTCCAGGGGTACTGCCATATAAGTCCAGTGGTGCTATATAAGTCCAGTCCAGTGGTGCTGTCTTGTGCTGCATCAGTCCAGTGGTGGTGTCTTGTGCTGCCATACGTCCAGTGGTGGTGTCCTGTGCTGCCATAAGTCCAGTGGTGGTGTCCTGTGCTGCCATAAGTCCAGTGGTACTGCCATATAAGTCCAGTGGTGCTGCCGTATAAGTCCAGGGGTGCTGCCGTATAAGTCCAGCGGTACTGCCGTATAAGTCCAGGGGTACTGCCATATAAGTCCAGTGGTGCTATATAAGTCCAGTCCAGTGGTGCTGTCTTGTGCTGCATCAGTCCAGTGGTGGTGTCTTGTGCTGCCATAAGTCCAGTGGTGGTGTCCTGTGGTGCTGCCGTATAAGTCATGGGGTACTGCCGTATAAGTCCAGGGGTACATCCTCATAAGCCCAGCGGAACTGCCGTATAAGTCCAGTGGTACTGCCATATAAGTCCAGTCCAGTGGTGCTGCTGCATAAGTCCAGGGGTACTGCCGTATAAGTCCAGGGGCACTGCCGTATAAGTCCAGTCCAGTGGTGCTGCCGTATAAGTCCAGGGATACTATCGTATAAGTCCAGGGGTACTGCCGTATAAGTCAGGGACGTGCAGTCAGGGGAGGCAGTGCCTCCCCTGTCATTAATGATTACAGTAATACACAGAAGATACTTATGACACAAAGTGTCATAAGTATATGACTTACATTACTGTAATCAGTTTTACAGTGCTAAAGCTGGTTTAAATTAGTTTCGGAGGCACCATGAGCGGTGCCTCCCGAAGGCAATGATAAAGGGTCAGAAACGGGGGCGGCGCCAAACAATGGGCAGTAAAAGGCCCATTTAAAAAAAGCGCTGTAAGCGGCACGAGTATGAGTGCCTCAGTGACAGGGGCGTGCTTGCAGGCCATGTGAAAGCCCGCCCCTGTCACTGAGGCAGAAATGATTGGGCACCAGGTTCAGAGCTCTCCCTGGTCCAGCCCACTTTCACCACAGGGACTCCTTATTGTTCACCCCCAGAGAGGCCGCAGCTGCTCCCGCTCACCTCTCACAGCCGGGAGTAGCCGCTCTCACTGCCGCGCAGATTGTCCATTCGAGGTAAGCGCCGGCATAACAATTAAGGGGGGGCGCCGCAGCCAGACATGCAGTACTCATGAGTGAGCCTCCGCTATCATCGGCTGCTCCGCCCCGCCGCTGTACTACCAGCGCAGCCAGAGAGCCATCTCGTGGTGTCCGTGCTGAACGCTGCTGTGTATTAACCATGGGCTGCCCTGCGCTCTGTGTTTCAGAGCTCCGGGCAGCCCATGGTCTGTACACAGCAGCGCTCAGCATGGAGAAGTGCGCACTGTGAAGGAAGGGGAGGGGGGGCAAATGATCCATGACCAGGGGGGGAAAGGGGTTGGGTGGGGGGAGATTACCATGTGGCTATGTGCTGGGGTATAAAGGGATATGTGGCCATGTGCTGGGGTATAAGGGGATATGTGGCTATGTGCTGGGGTATGTGGCTATGTGCTGGGGTATAAAGGGATATGTGGCCATGTGCTGGGGTATAAGGGGATATGTGGCTATGTGCTGGGGTATAAAGGGATATGTGGCCATGTGCTGGGGTATAAAGGGATATGTGGCCATGTGCTGGGGTATAAGGGATATGTGGCCATGTGCTAGGGTATAAGGGGATATGTGGCCATGTGCTGGGGTGTAAAGGGATATGTGGCTATGTGCTGGGGTATAAAGGGATATGTGGCTATGTGCTGGGTATAAGGGGATATGTGGCTATGTGCTGGGGCATAAAGGGATATGTGGCCATGTGCTGGGGTATAAGGGGATATGTGGCTATGTGCTGGGGTATAAGGGGATATGTGGCTATGTGCTGGGGTATAAAGGGACATGTGGCTATGTGCTGGGGTATAAAGGGATATGTGGCTATGTGCTGGGGTATAAAGGGATATGTGGCTATGTGCTGGGGTATAAGGGGCCTGCAGCTGTAATCCGCTTCCATACTTCCAGGTAGACTCTCCGCTGCTGTCCTTAACCCCGGGCATCTCTGCTGCCCAGACTTAACGGGCATTGGCGGCAGCATCGGACTGGGAATTAGCTGTAGCTGGCGGTGACTTTAGCAGGCATTGGCAGCTGGCGTGGGTGGCAGTACAGTAGCGGGCTCTGGCGCCAGCTATAGTGCTGGTAGCGGGCATGCCTCACCAGCCACTGACCTCACCGCACGCCACTGGTATAAGTCCAGTCCAGTGGTGCTGCTGTATAAATCCAGTGGGGCTGCCGTATAAGTCCAGCACAGTGGTCCTGTGGTATAAGTCCAGTCCAGTGGAGCTGCCGTATAAGTCCAGGGGTACTGCAGTTTAAGTCCAGGGGTACTGCCATATAAGTCCAGTCCAGTGGTGCTGCCGTATATGTCCAGTGGTGCGGCCGTATAAGTCCAGTCCAGTGGTGCTGCTATATAAGTCCAGTCCAGTGGTGCTGCCGTATAAGTCCAGTGGTGCTGCCGTATAAGTCCAGGGGTACTGCCGTATAAATCCAGTGGTACTGCCGTATAAATCCAGTCCAGTGGTGCTGCCGTATAAGTCCAGTGGTGCTGCCGTATAAGTACAGTGGTCCTGACATATAAGTCCAGGTGTACTGCTGTATAAGTCCAACAATATTGTGCGTGCATTACATCTGGGCAAATTTCAGCATGTCCCATGTTTTGCAATTTATTTGGTGGTGCAGAATTTTTTATAAAATGACAGGGGCGTGCAGGAGATGCTTTCGGTGGTCCGAAAAATTGCGAGCCACTTTCGACATTCAGCCACTGCGTGCCACTCATTGCACCTCTTTTTCTTCTTTGCATGATGTGCTGTTTGGGGCCTAGTTTTTAAAAGTTCCATCCTGTCTAACACTGCAGTGCCACTCCTAGATTGGCCAGGTGTTTGTGCCGCACACTTGTGTCGCTTAGCTTAGTCATCCAGCAACCTTGGTGCACCTCTTTTTTTCTTTGCTTCATGTGCTGTTTGGGGCCTAGTTTTTAAAAGTGCCATTATGTCCGCCACTGCAGTTGCACTAATAGATGGGCCAGGGGTTTGTGCCGCCCACCTGTGTCGCTTGGCAAAGTCATCCAGCTACCTCGGTGCAACCTTTTGGCCTAAAAACAATATTGTGAGGTGCGAGGTGTTCAGAATAGACTGGAAATGAGTGGAAATTAATGTTATTGAGGTTAATAATACCGTAGGATCAAAATTACCCCCAAATTCTGTGATTTTAACTGTGTTTGTGTTTTTTTCAAAAATCATCCAGATCCAAAACCAAAACCCGAAAGGGTGGTTTTGGCAAAACTAATCCAGATCCAAAACACAAGCGGGAATCCAGATCCAAAACCAAAACACAAAACCTGAAAAGTGTCCGCCGCACATCTTTATACAGTGTGTGTGTGTGTGTGTGTGTGTGTGTGTGTGTGTTCAAAAGCATCTCTAATAATTAGTGATGAGCGGGTTCGGTTTCTCGGAAACCGAACCCCCCCGAACTTCACCCATTTTACACGGGTCCGAGGCATACTCGGATTCTCCCGTATGGCTCGGTTAACCCGAGCGCGCCCGAACGTCATCATCCCACTGTCGGATTCTCGCGAGATTCGGATTCTATATAAGCAGCCGCGCGTCACCGCCATTTTCACTCGTGCATTGGAAATGTTACGGAGAGGACGTGGCTGGCGTCCTCTCCGTTTATTCATTGTTGAGTTGATGCAAATATTTGTGCTTGCTTATATCATTGTGGGGACTGGGGAGCAGCTTTATATTAATATAGGAGTACAGTGCAGAGTTTTACCACCAGTTTTATCCATTCTCTGCCTGAAAAAAACGCTCCTTATCTGTGCTCAGTGTGCTGCAAATATCTGTGCTCACACTGCTTAATTGTGGGGACTGGGGAGCAGCTGTATTATATAGCAGGAGTACAGTGCAGAGTTTTGCTGACAGTGACCACCACCAGTATACTTTGCCTGAAAAACACTCCATATCTGTGCTCACAGTGTGCTGCTTTATTGTGGGGACTGGGGACCACCAGTATAATATTATATAGGAGGAGTACAGTGCAGAGTTTTGCTGACCAGTGACCACCAGTATATAATATATAGCATTACGGTACAGTAGGCTACTGCTGTACCTACCTCTGTGTCGTCAAGTATACTATCCATCTACATTCTATACCTGTGGTGCATTTCAGTTGTGCAGTTTGCTGACACAGTGACCACCAGTATATATAGCAGTACGGTACGGAAGGCCACTGCTGTACCTACCTCTGTGTCGTCAAGTATACTATCCATCTACATTCTATACCTGTGGTGCATTTTAGTTTTTCAGTTTGCTGACACAGTGACCACCAGTATATATAGCAGTACGGTACGGAAGGGCACTGCTGTACCTACCTCTGTGTCGTCAAGTATACTATCCATCTACATTCTATACCTGTGGTGCATTTCAGTTGTGCAGTTTGCTGACACAGTGACCACCAGTATAGATAGCAGTACGGTACGGAAGGCCACTGCTGTACCTACCTCTGTGTCGTCAAGTATACTATCCATCTACATTCTATACCTGTGGTGCATTTTAGTTTTGCAGTTTGCTGACACAGTGACCACCAGTATATATAGCAGTACGGTACGGAAGGCCACTGCTGTACCTACCTCTGTGTCGTCAAGTATACTATCCATCTACATTCTATACCTGTGGTGCATTTTAGTTTTGCAGTTTGCTGTCACAGTGACCACCAGTATATATAGCAGTACGGTACGGAAGGCCACTGCTGTACCTACCTCTGTGTCGTCAAGTATACTATCCATCTACATTCTATACCTGTGGTGCATTTTAGTTTTGCAGTTTGCTGACACAGTGACCACCAGTATAAATAGCAGTACGGTACGGAAGGCCACTGCTGTACCTACCTCTTTCGTCAAGTATACTATCCATCTACATTCTATACCTGTGGTGCATTTTAGTTTTGCAGTTTGCTGACACAGTGACCACCAGTATATATAGCAGTACGGTACGGAAGGCCACTGCTGTACCTACCTCTGTGTCGTCAAGTATACTATCCATCTACATTCTATACCTGTGGTGCATTTTAGTTTTGCAGTTTGCTGACACAGTGACCACCAGTATATATAGCAGTACAGTACGGAAGGCCACTGCTGTTCCTACCTCTGTGTCGTCAAGTATACTATCCATCTACATTCTATACCTGTGGTGCATTTTAGTTTTGCAGTTTGCTGACACAGTGACCACCAGTATACTATATATAGCAGTACGGTACGGAAGGCCACTGCTGTACCTACCTCTGTGTCGTCAAGTATACTATCCATCTACATTCTATACCTGTAGTGCATTTTAGTTTTGCAGTTTGCTGACACAGTGATCACCAGTATATATAGCAGTACGGTACGGAAGGCCACTGCTGTACCTACCTCTGTGTCGTCAAGTATACTATCCATCTGCATTCTATACCTGTGGTGCATTTCAGTTGCGCAGTTTGCTGACACAGTGACCACCAGTATATATAGCAGTATGGTACGGAAGGCCACTGCTGTACCTACCTCTGTGTCGTCAAGTATACTATCCATCTACATTCTATACCTGTGGTGCATTTTAGTTTTGCAGTTTGCTGACACAGTGACCACCAGTATATATAGCAGTACGGTACGGAAGGCCACTGCTCTACCTACCTCTGTGTCATCAAGTATACTATCCATCTACATTCTATACCTGTGGTGCATTTTTGTTTTGCAGTTTGCTGACACAGTGACCACCAGTATATATAGCAGTATGGTACGGAAGGCCACTGCTGTACCTACCTCTGTGTCGTCAAGTATACTATCCATCTACATTCTATACCTGTGGTGCATTTCAGTTGTGCAGTTTGCTGACACAGTGACCACCAGTATATATAGCAGTACGGTACGGAAGGCCACTGCTGTACCTACCTCTGTGTCGTCAAGTATACTATCCATCCATACCTGTGGTGCATTTCAGTTTTGCACAGTTTGCTGACCACCAGTATATAATATATAGCATTACGGTACAGTAGGCCACTGCTCTACCTACCTCTGTGTCGTCAAGTATACTAGCTTAGTCACACAGCGACCTTAGTGCGCCTCTTTTTTTCTTTGCATCATGTGCTGTTTGGGGACAATTTTTTTTAAGTGCCATCCTGCCTGACACTGCAGTGCCACTCCTAGATGGGCCAGGTGTTTGTGTCGGCCACTTGTGTCGCTTAGCTTAGCCATCCAGCGACCTCGGTGCAAATTTTAGGACTAAAAATAATATTGTGAGGTGTTCAGAATAGTCTGGAAATGAGTGGAAATTATGGTTATTGAGGTTAATAATACTATGGGATCAAAATGACCCCCAAATTCTATGATTTTAGCTGTTTTTTAGTTTTTTTTTTAAAAAACACCCGAATCCAAAACACACCCGAATCCGACAAAAAAATTTCGGTGAGGTTTTGCCAAAACGCGTCCGAATCCAAAACACGGCCGCGGAACCGAATCCAAAACCAAAACACAAAACCCGAAAAATGTCTGGTGCACATCACTACTAATAATAACAACAACTATGAATTAATGAATTATTTAGCACTACAGACCACAGTCCCCATTATTCTCAATTCTCGTCATTTGACCGCAATTTTTGATGCTTGTCCCCATAGAATACCACCAACCTCAGATTGGCTGTTGTGCGTATCTAGACATCACTCGTCATATGTTTTTGCTAAATGAGACTACTGAGCATGTGTAGTGTCAGAAAAGGCAGTGACGCGATAGCAATATCAGAGCTGTTGTCCCAGCAACAGATCTTTAAAAAATACACCCCCCACTAAATTCCTTAGTGTTGCTGCTTTAGGAATGCTCATTTCTCTGACGTCCTAGTGGATGCTGGGAACTCCGTAAGGACCATGGGGAATAGACGGGCTCCGCAGGAGACAGGGCACTCTAAAAGAAAGATTAGGTACTATCTGGTGTGCACTGGCTCCTACCTCTATGCCCCTCCTCCAGACCTCAGTTAGATTTCTGTGCCCGGCCGAGCTGGATGCACACTAGGGCTCTCCTGAGCTCCTAGAAAGAAAGTATATGTTAGGTTTTTTATTTTACAGTGAGACCTGCTGGCAACAGGCTCACTGCAACGAGGGACTAAGGGGAGAAGAAGCGAACCTACCTGCTTGCAGCTAGCTTGGGCTTCTTAGGCTACTGGACACCATTAGCTCCAGAGGGATCGACCGCAGGACCCGTCCTTGGTGTTCGTTCCCGGAGCCGCGCCGCCGTCCCCCTTACAGAGCCAGAAGCATGAAGATGGTCCGGAAAATCGGCGGCAGAAGACTTCAGTCTTCACCAAAGTAGCGCACAGCACTGCAGCTGTGCGCCATTGCTCCTCATACACACTTCACACTCCGGTCACTGAGGGTGCAGGGCGCTGGGGGGGGGGGCGCCCTGAGCAGCAATAAAAACACCTTGGCTGGCAAAATAATCACAATATATAGCCCCAGAGGCTATATATGTGATAATTACCCCTGCCAGAATCCATAAAAAAGCGGGAGAAAAGTCAGCGAAAAAGGGGCGGAGCTATCTCCCTCGGCACAATGGCGCCATTTTCTCTTCACAGTGTAGCTGGAAGACAGCTCCCCAGGCTCTCCCCTGTAGTTTTCAGGCTCAAAGGGTTAAAAAGAGAGGGGGGGCACTAAATTTAGGCGCAATATTGTTTATACAAGCAGCTATTGGGGAAAATTCACTCAGTGATAGTGTTTATCCCTACATTATATAGCGCTCTGGTGTGTGCTGGCATACTCTCTCTCTGTCTCCCCAAAGGGCTGTGTGGGGTCCTGTCCTCAGTCAGAGCATTCCCTGTGTGTGTGCGTTATGTCGGTACGGCTGTGTCGACATGTTTGATGAGGAGGCTTATGTGGAGGCGGAGCAGATGCCGATAAATGGGATGTCGCCCCCTGTGGGCCGACACCAGAGTGGATGGATAGGTGGAAGGTATTAACCGACAGTGTCAACTCCTTACATAAAAGGCTGGATGACGTAACAGCTATGGGACAGACGGCTTCTCAGCCCGCACCTGCCCAGGCGTCTCAAAGGCCATCAGGGGCTCAAAAACGCCCGCTCCCTCAGATGGCAGACACAGATGTCGACACGGAGTCTGACTCCAGTGTCGACGAGGTTGAGACATATACACAATCCACTAGGAACATCCGTTACATGATCCCGGCAATAAAAAATGTGTTACACATTTCTGACATTAACCCAAGTACCACTAAAAAAGGGTTTTAGGTGTGGGGAGAAAAAGCAGGCAGTGTTTTGTTCCCCCATCAAATGAGTGAATGAAGTGTGAAAAAGCGTGGGTTCCCCCGATAAGAAACTGGTAATTTCTAAAAAGTTACTGATGGCGTACACTTTCCCGCCAGAGGATAAGTTACGCTGGGAGATATCCCCTAGGGTGGATAAGGCGCTCACACGTTTGTCAAAAAAGGTGGCACTGCCGTCTTAGGATACGGCCACTTTGAAGGTACCTGCTGATAAATAGCAGGAGGCTAGCCTGAAGTCTGTATTTACACACTCAGGTACTAGACTGAGACCTGCAGATAGTGCTGCTGCAGCGTGGTCTGTAACCCTGTCAAACAGGGATACTATTTTGCGAACATAAGACGTCGTCTTATATATGAGGGATGCACAGAGGGATATTTTGCCGGCTGGCATCCAGAATTAATGCAATGTCCATTCTGTCAGGAGGGTATTAGAGACCCGACACGGGACAGGTGATGCTGACTTTAAAAGACACATAGAGCCTTATAAGGGTGAGGAATTGTTTGGGGATGGTCTCTGGGACCTCGTATCCACAGCAACAGCTGGGAAGAAATTTTTTTACCTCAGGTTTCCTCACAGCCTAAGAAAAGCACTGTATTATCAGGTACAGTCCTTTCGGCTTCAGAAAAGCAAGCGGGTCAAAGGCGCTTCCTTTCTGCACAGAGACGAGGGAAGAGGGAAAAAGCTGCACCAGTCAGCCAGTTCCCAGAATCAAAATTCTTCCCCCGCTTCCTCTGAGTCCACCGCATGACGCGGGGGCTCCACAGGCGTAGCCAGGTACGGTGGGGGGCCGCCTCAAAAATTTCAGCGATCAGTGGGCTCGCTCACAGGTGGATCCCTGGATCCTTCAAGTAGTATCTCAGGGGTACAAGCTGGAATTCGAGGCGTCTCCCCCCCGCCGTTTCCTCAAATCTGCCTTGCCGACAACTCCCTCAGGCAGGGAGGCTGTGCTAGAGGCAATTCACAAGCTGTATTTCCAGCAGGTGATAGTCAAGGTGCCCCTACTTCAACAAGGACGGGGTTACTATTCCACACTGTTTGTGGTACCGAAACCGGACGGTTTGGTGAGACCCGTTTTAAATTTGAAATCCTTGAACACATACATAAAAAAATTCAAGTTCAAGATGGAATCGCTCAGGGCGGTTATTGCAAGCCTGGAGGAGGGGGATTACATGGTATCCCTGGACATCAAGGATGCTTACCTACATGTCCCCATTTACCATCCTCACCAGGAGTACCTCAGATTTGTGGTACAGGATTGCCATTACCAATTCCAAACACTGCCGTTTGGACTGTCCACGGCACCGAGGGTCTTTACCAAGGTAATGGCAGAAATGATGATACTCCTTCGAAAAAAGGGAGTTTTAATTATCCCGTACTTGGACGATCTCCTTATAAAGGCGAGGTCCAAGGAGCAGTTGTTGGTCGGAGTAGCACTATCTCGGGAAGTGCTACAACAGCACGGATGGATTCTATACATTCCAAAGTCACAGCTTGTTCCTACCACACGCCTACTGTTCCTGGGGATGGTTCTGGACACAGAACAGAAAAAAGTGTTTCTCCCGCAGGAGAAAGCCAAGGAGCTGTCATCTCTAGTCAGAGACCTCCTGAAACCAAAACAGGTATCGGTGCATCACTGCACACGAGTCCTGGGAAAAATGGTAGCTTCTTATGAAGCAAAATTCCATTCGGCAGGTTCCATACAAGAACCTTTTAGTGGGACCTCTTGGACAAGTGGTCGGGATCGCATCTTCAGATGCATCGGCTGATAACCCTGTCTCCAAGGATCAGGGTATCTCTACTGTGGTGGCTGCAGAGTGCTCATCTTCAAGAGGGCCGCAGATTCGGCATACAGGACTGGGTCCTGGTAACCACGGATGCCAGCCTTCGAGGCTGGGGGGCAGTCACACAGGGAAGAAATTTCCAAGGACTTTGGTCAAGTCAGGAGTCGTCCCTACACATAAATATTCTGGAACTGAGGGCCATTTACAATGCCCTAAGTCTGGCAAGGCCTCTGCTTCAAAACCAGCCGGTACTGATCCAATCAGACAACATCACGGCAGTCGCCCATGTAAACCGACAGGGCGGCACAAGAAGCAGGATGGCGATGGCGGAAGCCACAAGGATTCTCCGATGGGCGGAAAATCACGTCTTAGCACTGTCAGCAGTGTTCATTCCGGGAGTGGACAACTGGGAAGCAGACTTCCTCAGCAGACACGACCGACACCCGGGAGAGTGGGGACTTCATCCAGAAGTCTTCCAACAGTTGGTAAACCGTTGGGAAAGGCCACAGGTGGACATGATGGCGTCCCGCCTAAACAAAAAACTAGATATTGCGCCAGGTCAAGGGACCCTCAGGCAATAGCTGTGGACGCTCTAGTGACACCGTGGGTGTACCAATCGGTTTATGTATTCCCTCCTCTGCCTCTCATACCAAAGGTACTGAGAATAATAAGAAAACGAGGAGTAAGAACGATACTCGTGGTTCCGGATGGGCCAAGAAGAGCTTTGTTACCCAGAACTTACAGAAATAATATCAGAGGACCCATGGCCTCTACCGCTCAGACAGGATCTGCTACAGCAGGGGCCCTGTCTGTTCCAAGACTTACCGCGGCTGCGTTGGACGGCATGGCTGTTGAATTCCGGATCCTAAAGCAAAAGGGCATTCCGGAGGAAGTCATTCCTACGCTGATAAAAGCCAGGAAAGAAGTAACCGCAAACCATTATCACCGTATTTGGTGAAAATATGTTGCGTGGTGTGAGGCCAGGAAGGCCCCAACAGAGGAATTTCAGCTGGGTCGTTTTCTGCACTTCCTACAGTCGGGAGTGACTATGGGCCTAAAATTGGGTTCCATTAAGGTCCAGATTTTGGCTCTGTCGATTTTCTTCCAGAAAGAACTGGCATCACTGCCTGAAGTTCAGACTTTTGTAAAGGGAGTGCTACATATTCAGCCCCCTTTTGTGCCTCCTGTGGCACCGTGGGATCTCAACGTGGTGTTGAGTTTCCTGAAATCACATTGGTTTGAGCCACTTAAAACTGTGGATCTGAAATATCTCACGTGGAAAGTGGTCATGTTATTGGCCTTGGCTTCGGCCAGGCGTGTGTCAGAATTGGCGGCTTTGTCATGTAAAAGCCCTTATCTGATTTTCCATATGGATAGGGCAGAATTGAGGACTCGTCCCCAGTTTCTCCCTAAGGTGGTATCAGCTTTTCACTTGAACCAACCTATTGTAGTGCCTGCGGCTACTAGGGACTTGGAAGATTCCAAGTTTCTGGACGTAGTCAGGGCCTTAAAAATGTATATTTCCAGGACGGCTGGAGTCAGGAAAACTGACTCGTTTTTTATCCTGTATGCACCCAACAAAATGGGTGCCCCTGCTTCTAAGCAGACTATTGCTCGCTGGATTTGTAGCACAATTCAGCTGGCGCATTCTGCGGCTGGATTGCCGCATCCTAAATCAGTAAAAGCCCATTCCACAAGGAAGGTGGGCTCATCTTGGGCGGCTGCCCGAGGGGTCTCGGCTTTACAACTTTGCCGAGCTGCAACTTGGTCAGGGGCAAACACGTTTGCAAAATTCTACAAATTTGATACCCTGGCTGAGGAGGACCTTGCGTTCTCTCATTCGGTGCTGCAGAGTCATCCGCACTCTCCCGCCCGTTTGGGAGCTTTGGTATAATCCCCATGGTCCTTACGGAGTTCCCAGCATCCACTAGGACGTCAGAGAAAATAAGATTTTACTCACCGGTAAATCTATTTCTCGTAGTCCGTAGTGGATGCTGGGCGCCCATCCCAAGTGCGGATTGTCTGCAATACTTGTATATAGTTATTGCCTAACTAAAGGGTAATTGTTGAGCCATCTGTTGAGAGGCTCAGTTATATTTCATACTGTTAACTGGGTATAGTATCACGAGTTATACGGTGTGATTGGTGTGGCTGGTATGAATCTTACCCGGGATTCAAAATCCTTCCTTATTGTGTCAGCTCTTCCGGGCACAGTATCCTAACTGAGGTCTGGAGGAGGGGCATAGAGGGAGGAGCCAGTGCACACCAGATAGTACCTAATCTTTCTTTTAGAGTGCCCAGTCTCCTGCGGAGCCCGTCTATTCCCCATGGTCCTTACGGAGTTCCCAGCATCCACTACGGACTACGAGAAATAGATTTACCGGTGAGTAAAATCTTATTTTTTGGAATGACACTGCATTTTTATTTTAATTAAATATGCCCCCTAGAGTCCATCTACAGTATGAAGTGCACCCAGTTCTAAATCTGCATTCACATTTCAAATGTGCCCTCTCTGCAGCCAACATACTTTTGGCTAACTCTAAATGCAGGGTGAAAATCACATTAATATAGTACAGGTTCAAAATTAGGTGGACTGTCTCAAGTCCAACTTCCTATCATTTTGCCGTTTGCCAACAGTCCAGTAAAATACTCCCCCCCGCCCCCCCCCCCCCCCCCCCTCTTGAAATACAGGTTATTTTCTCTAACGTCCTAGTGGATGCTGGGGACTCCGTCAGGACCATGGGGAATAGCGGCTCCGCAGGAGACAGGGCACATCTAAAGAAAGCTTTTAGGATCACATGGTGTGTACTGGCTCCTCCCCCTATGACCCTCCTCCAAGCCTCAGTTAGGTTTTTGTGCCCGTCCGAGCAGGGTGCAATCTAGGTGGCTCTCCTAAAGAGCTGCTTAGAAAAAGTTTTTTTAGGTTTTAAATCTCAGTGAGTCCTGCTGGCAACAGGCTCACTGCATCGAGGGACTTAGGGGAGAGATTTTCAACTCACCTGCGTGCAGGATGGATTGGAGTCTTAGGCTACTGGACATAGCTTCAGAGGGAGTCGGAACACAGGTCATCCTGGGGTTCGTCCCGGAGCCGCGCCGCCGATCCCCCTTACAGATGCTGAAGATCGGAGGTCCGGAAACAGGCGGCAGAAGACTCTTCAGTCTTCATGAAGGTAGCGCACAGCACGGCAGCTGTGCGCCATTGTTGCTACACACTTCTCACTGACCAGTCACGGAGGGTGCAGGGCACTGCTGGGGGCGCCCTGGGCAGCAATATTAAATACCTTTAGTGGCAAAGAATACATCACATATAGCCATTAAGGCTATATGTATGTATTTAACCCAGGCCAGATTTCTCAAAACCCGGGAGAAAGGCCCGCCGAAAAGGGGGCGGAGCTTATTCTCCTCAGCACTCAGCGCCATTTTCCTGCTCAGCTCCGCTGTGAGGAAGGCTCCCAGGACTCTCCCCTGCACTGCACTACAGAAACAGGGTAACAAAGAGAAGGGGGGCATAATTTGGCGATATTTATATATTAAAAGCGTTTATAACAAAAACAACACCTTTTAGGGTTGTTTATATACATTTATAGCGCTTTTGGTGTGTGCTGGCAAACTCTCCCTCTGTCTCCCCAAAGGGCTAAGGGGGTCCTGTCTTCGATTAGAGCATTCCCTGTGTGGCTGCTGTGTGTCGGTACGTGTGTGTCGACATGTATGAGGACGATGTTGGTGTGGAGGCAGAGCAATTGCCGGTAATGGTGATGTCACCCCCTAGGGAGTCGACACCGGAATGGATGGCTTTAGTTATGGAATTACGTGATAATGTTAGTACATTACAAAAGTCAGTAGACGAAATGAGACGGCCGGAAAACCAGTTAGTACCGGCTCAGGCGTCTCAGACACCGTCAGGGGCTGTAAAACGTCCCTTACCTCAGTCAGTCGACACAGGTACCGACACAGATGAATCTAGTGTCGACGGTGAAGAAACAAACGTATTTTCCAACAGGGCCACACGTTATATGATTACGACAATGAAGGAGGCTTTGCAGATCTCTGATACTGCTGGTACCTCAAAAAGGGGTATTATGTGGGGGGTGAAAAAACTACCTGTAGCTTTTCCAGAATCAGAGGAATTGAATGACGTGTGTGATGAAGCGTAGGTTAACCCAGATAGAAAACTGCTAATTTCTAAGAAGTTATTGGCATTATACCCTTTCCCACCAGAGGTTAGGACGCGCTGGGAAACACCCCCTAGGGTGGATAAGGCGCTCACACGTTTATCAAAGCAAGTGGCGTTGCCGTCTCCTGATACGGCCGCCCTCAAGGATCCAGCAGATAGGAGGCTGGAAACTACCCTGAAAAGTATATACACTCATACTGGTGTTATACTGCGACCGGCAATAGCCTCAGCCTGGATGTGCAGTGCTGGGGTAGTGTGGTTGGATTCCCTGACTGAAAATATTGATACCCTGGATAGGGACAGTATTTTATTGACTCTAGAGCAATTAAAGGATGCGTTTCTTTATATGCGAGATGCTCAGAGGGATATTTGTACTCTAGCATCAAGAGTAAGTGCGATGTCCATATCTGCCAGAAGAAGTTTATGGACGCGACAGTGGTCAGGTGATGCGGATTCCAAAAGGCATATGGAAGTATTGCCATATAAAGGAGAGGAATTATTTGGGGTCGGTCTATCGGATCTGGTGGCCACGGCAACTGCCGGCAAATCCACTTTTTTACCTCAGACCCCCTCCCAACAGAAAAAGACACCGTCTTTTCAGCCGCAGTCCTTTCGCTCCTATAAAAACAAGCGGGCAAAAGGACAGTCTTATCTGCCGCGAGGCAGAGGAAAGGGTAAGAGAGGGCAGCAAGCAGCCCCTGCCCAGGACCAGAAGCCCGCCCCGGGTTCTACAAAGCCATCAGCATGACGCTGGGGCTTTAAAAGCGGACTCAGGAGCGGTGGGGGGTCGACTAAAGATTTTCAGCAATCAGTGGGCTCGCTCACAGGTGGACCCGTGGATCCTGCAGATAGTATCTCAGGGTTACATGTTGGAGTTCGAAAGGTCTCCCCCTCGCCGGTTCCTAAAGTCTGCTTTACCAACGTCTCCCTCAGAAAGGACGACGGTATTGGAAGCCATTCACAAGCTGTATTCTCAGCAGGTGATAGTCAAGGTACCCCTCCTACAACAGGGAAAGGGGTATTATTCCACACTATTTGTGGTACCGAAGCCGGACGGTTCGGTAAGACCTATTCTAAATCTGAAATCCTTGAACCTGTACATACAGAAATTCAAGTTCAAGATGGAGTCACTCAGAGCAGTGATAGCGAAACTGGAAGAAGGGGACTTCATGGTGTCCCTGGACATAAAAGATGCTTATCTGCATGTCCCAATTTACCCCTCACACCAAGGGTATCTCGGGTTCGTGATACAAGACTGTCATTATCAGTTTCAAACGCTGCCGTTTGGTTTGTCCACGGCCCCTCGGGTCTTTACCAAGGTAATGACCGAAATGATGGTTCTTCTACGAAGAAAAGGCGTATTAATTATCCCTTACTTGGACGATCTCCTGATAAGGGCAAAGTCCAGAGAACAGCTGGAAGTCGGTGTAGCACTAACCCAAGTAGTGCTTCAGCAACACGGGTGGATTCTGAATCTTCCAAAATCTCAATTGACCCCGACAACACGTCTGCTGTTCCTGGGAATGATTCTGGACACGGTTCAGAAAAAGGTGTTTCTCCCGGAGGAGAAAGCAAAGGAGTTATCCGAACTTGTCAGGAACCTCCTAAAACCAGGAACTGTGTCAGTACATCAATGCACAAGAGTCCTGGGAAAGATGGTGGCTTCTTACGAAGCAATTCCATTCGGCAGATTCCATGCACGAACATTTCAGTGGGATCTGCTGGACAAATGGTCCGGATCGCATCTGCACATGCATCAGCGGATAACACTGTCACCAAGAACAAGGTTGTCTCTCCTGTGGTGGTTGCAGAGTGCCTATCTGTTAGAGGGCCGCAGGTTCGGCATACAGGACTGGGTCCTGGTGACTACGGATGCCAGCCTACGGGGCTGGGGAGCAGTCACACAGGGAAGAAACTTCCAGGGTGTGTGGTCAGACCTGGAGACGTCTCTTCACATAAATATACTGGAGCTAAGAGCGATATACAAGGCTCTAAGCTTGGCAAAACCGCTGCTTCAGGGTCAGCCGGTGTTGATCCAGTCGGACAACATCACGGCAGTCGCCCACGTAAACAGACAAGGCGGCACGAGAAGCAGAAGAGCAGTGACAGAAGCTGCAAGGATTCTTCGCTGGGCGGAAAATCATGTCATAGCACTGTCAGCAGTGTTCATCCCGGGAGTGGACAACTGGGAAGCAGACTTCCTCAGCAGACACGACCATCACCCGGGAGAGTGGGGACTTCATCCGGAAGTTTTCCACATGATTGTGAACCGTTGGGAAAAACCAAAGGTGGATATGATGGCGTCTCGCCTCAACAAAAAACTGGACAGATATTGCGCCAGGTCAAGAGACCCTCAGGCAATAGCTGTGGACGCTCTGGTAACACCATGGGTGTACCAGTCAGTGTATGTGTTTCCTCCTCTGCCTCTCATACCAAAGGTACTGAGAATTATTCGGAAAAGGGGAGTAAGAACAATACTAGTGGCTCCGGATTGGCCAAGAAGAACTTGGTATCCGGAACTTCAAGAGATGCTCACGGAGGATCCGTGGCCTCTACCTCTAAGAAGGGATCTGCTTCAGCAGGGACCTTGTATGTTCCAAGACTTACCGCGACTGCGTTTGACGGCATGGCGGTTGAACGCCGGATTCTAAAAGAAAAGGGCATTCCAGAGGAAGTTATTCCTACCTTGATTAAGGCTAGGAAGGAAGTGACCGCACAACATTATCACCGCATTTGGAGAAAATATGTTGCGTGGTGTGAAGCCAAGAAGGCCCCAACGGAAGAATTTCAATTGGGTCGATTCTTACATTTCCTGCAGGCAGGATTGTCTATGGGCCTCAAATTGGGGTCTATTAAAGTTCAAATTTCGGCCTTATCAATCTTCTTCCAGAAGGAATTGGCTTCAGTGCCTGAAGTACAAACTTTTGTCAAGGGTGTACAACATATACAGCCCCCGATTGTGCCCCCAGTGGCACCGTGGGATCTAAACGTAGTTTTGGATTTTCTCAAATCTCATTGGTTTGAGCCTCTCAAATCTGTAGATTTGAAGTATCTTACATGGAAAGTAACCATGCTACTGGCCCTGGCTTCAGCCAGGAGAGTTTCAGAGTTGGCGGCTTTATCGTACAAAAGCCCATATCTGATTTTCCATTCGGACAGGGCAGAACTGCGGACACGTCCTCATTTTCTCCCTAAGGTGGTTTCGGCTTTTCACTTGAACCAGCCTATTGTGGTGCCTGCGGCTACTAGCGACTTGGAGGACTCCAAGTTACTGGACGTTGTCAGAGCATTAAAAATATATATTTCAAGGACAGCTGGAGTCAGAAAATCTGACTCGTTGTTTATATTGTATGCACCCAACAAGATGGGTGCTCCTGCGTCGAAGCAGACGATTGCGCGTTGGATCTGTAGCACAATCCAGCTTGCACATTCTGTGGCAGGCCTGCCACAGCCTAAATCTGTAAAGGCCCACTCCACAAGGAAGGTGGGCTCATCTTGGGCGGCTGCCCGAGGGGTCTCGGCATTACAACTTTGCCGAGCAGCTACGTGGTCAGGGGAGAACACGTTTGTAAAATTCTACAAATTTGATACCCTGGCTGAGGAGGACCTGGAGTGCTCTCATTCGGTGCTGCAGAGTCATCCGCACTCTCCCGCCCGTTTGGGAGCTTTGGTATAATCCCCATGGTCCTGACGGAGTCCCCAGCATCCACTAGGACGTTAGAGAAAATAAGAATTTACTTACCGATAATTCTATTTCTCATAGTCCGTAGTGGATGCTGGGCGCCCATCCCAAGTGCGGATTGTCTGCAATACTTGTACATAGTTATTGTTACAAAAATCGGGTTATTATTATTGTTGTGAGCCATCTTTTCAGAGGCTACTTCGTTTGTTATCATACTGTTAACTGGGTTCAAATCACAAGTTGTATGGTGTGATTGGTGTGGCTGGTATGAGTCTTACCCGGGATTCAAGATCCTTCCTTATTGTGTACGCTCGTCCGGGCACAGTACCTAACTGAGGCTTGGAGGAGGGTCATAGGGGGAGGAGCCAGTACACACCATGTGATCCTAAAAGCTTTCTTTAGATGTGCCCTGTCTCCTGCGGAGCCGCTATTCCCCATGGTCCTGACGGAGTCCCCAGCATCCACTACGGACTATGAGAAATAGAATTATCGGTAAGTAAATTCTTATTTTATCCTCATTAATAATCATGAGCATCATTTATTTTGTGTTGAAGCTGTATTTTACTTTGTGGAAATGCCCTACTCTATCGAAATGTTTCCCATTAAATGTATTGGACAAGAATTGATCTCCAGTTCTGTGCTAGTCCAAAGTCCTTTTTTAGAGTGGAAATGGCACATTGCCCCTCCACACAGCAGAGAATTCCCCTAATAATGGGGGTAATTCCAAGTTGATCGCAGCAGGAAATTTTTTTAGCAGTTGGGCAAAACCATGTGCACTGCAGGGGGGCAGATATAACATGTGCAGAGAGAGATAGATTTGGGTGTGGTGAGTTCAATCTGCAATCTAAATTGCAGTGTAAAAATAAAGCAGCCAGTATTTACCCTGCACAGAAACAAAATAACCCACCCAAATATAACTCTTTCTGCAAATGTTATATCTGCCCCCCCTGCAGTGCACATGGTTTTGCCCAACTGCTAAAAAATATCCTGCTGCGATCAACTTGGAATTACCCCCAGTGTACCCCCTCTACCAGATTATTTCTTCACAAACCATGTGCTGCACTGCATCTCTTCTCACCTCCTTCCAACACCTGGTTCAAAATCTTGCAGACAGCGCACTTTGGCTTTAGCTGATATCTAGGTGCACATGTGCAAATCAAGGCATAACATCAGCAAAGTGAATTTACTTTATCTCCTGTTTTACACTTCATAAATTAGTGCTAGTGCCATTAGTCAAATGCAATCCAGGCTACAGTGAAATGGCAGCTGGTGGTGGAGTGACAGTGGCTCTCACTGACACAAGAAGATTAAAAACTGCTTAGTGACCCTTGTCAAGTATGCCCTATGTCAGAAGTTCTCAAACGCAGTCCTCAAGGCACGCAAACGGTCCAGGTTTTAAGTTTATCCATGCTTGGCCACAGGTGACTTAATTAGCACCTCAGTCAATTTGATTTAACCATCTGTGCTGAGCCTTGGATATACCTAAAAACTAGGGATGTGCACTTGAAATTTTTCGGGTTTTGTGTTTTGGTTTTGGGTTCGGTTCCGCGGCCGTGTTTTGGGTTCGACCGCGTTTTGGCAAAACCTCACCGAATTTTTTTTGTCGGATTCGGGTGTGTTTTGGATTCGGGTGTTTTTTTCAAAAAACCCTAAAAAACAGCTTAAATCATAGACTTTGGGGGTCATTTTGATCCCAAAGTATTATTAACCTCAAAAACCATAATTTCCACTCATTTTCAGTCTATTCTGAATACCTCACACCTCACAATATTATTTTTAGTCCTAAAATTTGCACCAAGGTCGCTGGATGATAAGGTCGCTAAGCGACCCTAGTGGCCGACACAAACACCTGGCCCATCTAGGAGTGGCACTGCAGTGTCACGCAGGATGGCCCTTCCAAAAAACCCTCCCCAAACAGCACATGACGCAAAGAAAAAAAGAGGCGCAATGAGGTAGCTGTGTGAGTAAGCTAAGCGACCCTAGTGGCCGACACAAACACCGGGCCCATCTAGGAGTGGCACTGCAGTGTCACGCAGGATGGCCCTTCCAAAAAACACTCCCCAAACAGCACATGACGCAAAGAAGAAAAAAAGAGGCGCAATGAGGTAGCTGTGTAAGTAAGATAAGCGACCCTAGTGGCCGACACAAACACCTGGCCCATCTAGGAGTGGCACTGCAGTGTCACGCAGGATGGCCCTTCCAAAAAACACTCCCCAAACAGCACATGACGCAAAGAAGAAAAAAAGAGGCGCAATGAGGTAGCTGTGTGAGTAAGATAAGCGACCCTAGTGGCCGACACAAACACCTGGCCCATCTAGGAGTGGCACTGCAGTGTCACGCAGGATGGCCCTTCCAAAAAACACTCCCCAAACAGCACATGACACAAAGAAGAAAAAAAGAGGCGCAATGAGGTAGCTGTGTGAGTAAGCTAAGCGACCCTAGTGGCCGACACAAACACCTGGCCCATCTAGGAGTGGCACTGCAGTGTCACGCAGGATGGCCCTTCCAAAAAACACTCCCCAAACAGCACATGACGCAAAGAAGAAAAAAAGAGGCGCAATGAGGTAGCTGTGTGAGTAAGATAAGCGACCCTAGTGGCCGACACAAACACCTGGCCCATCTAGGAGTGGCACTGCAGTGTCACGCAGGATGGCCCTTCCAAAAAACACTCCCCAAACAGCACATGATGCAAAGAAGAAAAAAAGAGGCGCAATGAGGTAGCTGTGTGAGTAAGCTAAGCGACCCTAGTGGCCGACACAAACACCTGGCGCATCTAGGAGTGGCACTGCAGTGTCACGCAGGATGGCCCTTCCAAAAAACACTCCCCAAACAGCACATGACGCAAAGAAGAAAAAAAGAGGCGCAATGAGGTAGCTGTGTGAGTAAGCTAAGCGACCCTAGTGGCCGACACAAACACCTGGCCCATCTAGGAGTGGCACTGCAGTGTCACGCAGGATGGCCCTTCCAAAAAACACTCCCCAAACAGCACATGACGCAAAGAAGAAAAAAAGAGGCGCAATGAGGTAGCTGTGTGAGTAAGATAAGCGACCCTAGTGGCCGACACAAACACCTGGCCCATCTAGGAGTGGCACTGCAGTGTCACGCAGGATGGCCCTTCCAAAAAACACTCCCCAAACAGCACATGACGCAAAGAAAAATGAAAGAAAAAAAGAGGTGCAAGATGGAATTGTCCTTGGGCCCTCCCACCCACCCTTATGTTGTATAAACAGGACATGCACACTTTAACCAACCCATAATTTCAGTGACAGGGTCTGCCACACGACTGTGACTGAAATGACGGGTTGGTTTGGACCCCCACCGAAAAAGAAGCAATTAATCTCTCCTTGCACAAACTAACTCTACAGAGGCAAGATGTCCACCTCATCATCATCCTCCGATATATCACCGTGTACATCCCGCTCCTCACAGATTATCAATTCGTCCCCACTGGAATCCACCATCTCAGCTCCCTGTGTACTTTGTGGAGGCAATTGCTGCTGGTCAATGTCTCCACGGAGGAATTGATTATAATTCATTTTAATGAACATCATCTTCTCCACATTTTCTGGAAGTAACCTCGTACGCCGATTGCTGACAAGGTGAGCGGCGGCACTAAACACTCTTTCGGAGTACACACTTGTGGGAGGGCAACTTAGGTAGAATAAAGCCAGTTTGTGCAAGGGCCTCCAAATTGCCTCTTTTTCCTGCCAGTATAAGTACGGACTGTCTGACGTGCCTACTTGGATGCGGTCACTCATATAATCCTCCACCATTCTTTCAATGGTGAGAGAATCATATGCAGTGACAGTAGACGACATGTCCGTAATCGTTGTCAGGTCCTTCAGTCCGGACCAGATGTCAGCATCAGCAGTCGCTCCAGACTGCCCTGCATCACCGCCAGCGGGTGGGCTCGGAATTCTGAGCCTTTTCCTCGCACCCCCAGTTGCGGGAGAATGTGAAGGAGGAGATGTTGACAGGTCGCGTTCCGCTTGACTTGACAATTTTCTCACCAGCAGGTCTTTGAACCCCAGCAGACTTGTGTCTGCCGGAAAGAGAGATCCAAGGTAGGTTTTAAATCTAGGATCGAGCACGGTGGCCAAAATGTAGTGCTCTGATTTCAACAGATTGACCACCCGTGAATCCTTGTTAAGCGAATTAAGGGCTCCATCCACAAGTCCCACATGCCTAGCGGAATCGCTCCCTTTTAGCTCCTCCTTCAATGCCTCCAGCTTCTTCTGCAAAAGCCTGATGAGGGGAATGACCTGACTCAGGCTGGCAGTGTCTGAACTGACTTCACGTGTGGCAAGTTCAAAAGGTTGCAGAACCTTGCACAACGTTGAAATCATTCTCACTGCGCTTGAGACAGGTACATTCCACCTCCTATATCGTGCTCAATTGTATAGGCTTGAATGGCCTTTTGCTGCTCCTCCAACCTCTGAAGCATATAGAGGGTTGAATTCCACCTCGTTACCACTTCTTGCTTCAGATGATGGCAGGGCAGGTTCAGGCATTTTTGGTGGTGCTCCAGTCTTCTGTACGTGGTGCCTGTACGCCGAAAGTGTCCCGCAATTCTTCTGGCCACCGACAGCATCTCTTGCACGCCCCTGTCGTTTTTAAAAAAATTCTGCACGACCAAATTCAAGGTATGTGCAAAACATGGGACGTGCTGGAATTTGCCCATATTTAATGCACACACAATATTGCTGGCGTTGTCCGATGCCACAAATCCACAGGAGAGTCCAATTGGGGTAAGCCATTCCGCGATGATCTTCCTCAGTTGCCGTAAGAGGTTTTCAGCTGTGTGCGTATTCTGGAAACCGGTGATACAAAGCGTAGCCTGCCTAGGAAAGAGTTGGCGTTTGCGAGATGCTGCTACTGGTGCCGCCGCTGCTGTTATTGCGGCGGGAGTCCATACATCTACCCAGTGGGCTGTCACAGTCATATAGTCCTGACCCTGCCCTGCTCCACTTGTCCACATGTCCGTGGTTAAGTGGACATTGGGTACAACTGCATTTTTTAGGACACTGGTGAGTCTTTTTCTGACGTCCGTGTACATTCTCGGTATCGCCTACCTAGAGAAGTGGAACCTAGATGGTATTTGGTAACGGGGGCACACTACCTCAAGAAATTGTCTAGTTCCCTGTGAACTAACGGCGGATACCGGACGCACGTCTAACACCAACATAGTTGTCAAGGCCTCAGTTATCCGCTTTGCAACAGGATGACTGCTGTGATATTTCATCTTCCTCGCAAAGGACTGTTGGACAGTCAATTGCTTGGTGGAAGTAGTAAAAGTGGGCTTACGACTTCCCCTCTGGGATGACCATCGACTCCCAGCAGCAACAACAGCAGCGCCAGCAGCAGTAGGCGTTACACGCAAGGATGCATCGGAGGAATCCCAGGCAGGAGAGGACTCGTCAGAATTGCCAGTGACATGGCCTGCAGGACTATTGGCATTCCTGGGGAAGGAGGAAATTGACACTGAGGGAGTTGGTGGGGTGGTTTGCGTGAGCTTGGTTACAAGAGGAAGGGATTTACTGGTCAGTGGACTGCTTCCGCTGTCGCCCAAAGTTTTTGAACTTGTCACTGACTTATTATGAATGCGCTGCAGGTGACGTATAAGGGAGGATGTTCCGAGGTGGTTAACGTCCTTACCCCTACTTATTACAGCTTGACAAAGGCAACACACGGCTTGACAAATGTTGTCCGCATTTCTGGTGAAATACTTCCACACCGAAGAGCTGATTTTTTTGGTATTTTCACCAGGCATGTCAACGGCCCTATTCCTCCCACGGACAACAGGTGTCTCCCCGGGTGCCTGACTTAAACAAACCACCTCACCATCAGAATCCTCCTTGTCAATTTCCTCCCCAGCGCCAGCAACACCCATATCCTCCTCATCCTGGTGTACTTCAACACTGACATCTTCAATCTGACTATCAGGAACTGGACTGCGGGTGCTCCTTCCAGCACTTGCAGTGGGCGTGCAAATGGTGGAAGGCGCATGCTCTTCACGTCCAGTGTTGGGAAGGTCATGCATCGCAACCGACACAATTGGACTCTCCTTGTGGATTTGGGATTTCGAAGAACGCACAGTTCTTTGCGGTGCTTTTGCCAGCTTGAGTCTTTTCAGTTTTCTAGCTAGAGGCTGAGTGCTTCCATCCTCATGTGAAGCTGAACCACTAGCCATGAACATAGGCAAGGGCCTCAGCCGTTCCTTGCCACTCCGTGTGGTAAATGGCATATTGGCAAGTTTACGCTTCTCCTCCAACAATTTTATTTTATATTTTGGAGACCTTTATTTACTGATATTTGGTGTTTTGGATTTTACATGCTCTGTACTATGACATTGGGCATCGGCCTTGGCAGACGACGTTGCTGGCATTTCATCGTCTCGGCCATGCCTAGTGGCAGCAGCTTCAGCACGAGGTGGAAGTGGATCTTGATCTTTCCCTAATTTTGGAACCTCAACATTTTTGTTCTCCATATTTTAATAGGCACAACTAAAAGACACAGAGGTAGCTACAGCCGTGGACTACCGTACTGTGTCTGCTGCTAATATAGACTGGATGATAATGAGATGAAATCAATATATATTATATCACACTAGTACTGCAGCCGGACAGGTAGATATATTTATTATGTAATGACTGATGACGGACCTGCTGGACACTGTCAGCTCAGCAGCACCGCAGACTGCTACAGTAAGCTACTATAGTAGTATGTATAAAGAAGAAAGAAAAAAAAAACCACGGGTAGGTGGTATACAATTATGGATGGACGAGCGACTGCCGACACAGAGGTAGCTACAGCCGTGGACTACCGTACTGTGTCTGCTGCTAATATAGACTGGATGATAATGAGATGAAATCAATATATATATATATAATATCACTAGTACTGCAGCCGGACAAGTAGATATATTTATTATGTAATGACTGATGACGGACCTGCTGGACACTGTCAGCTCAGCAGCACCGCAGACTGCTACAGTAAGCTACTATAGTAGTATGTATAAAGAAGAAAGAAAAAAAAAACCACGGGTAGGTGGTATACAATTATGGATGGACGAGCGACTGCCGACACAGAGGTAGCTACAGCCGTGGACTACCGTACTGTGTCTGCTGCTAATATAGACTGGATGATAATGAGATGAAATCAATATATATATATATATAATATCACTAGTACTGCAGCCGGACAGGTAGATATATTTATTATGTAATGACTGATGACGGACCTGCTGGACACTGTCAGCTCAGCAGCACCGCAGACTGCTACAGTAAGCTACTATAGTAGTATGTATAAAGAAGAAAGAAAAAAAAACCACGGGTAGGTGGTATACAATTATGTATGGACGAGCGACTGCCGACACAGAGGTAGCTACAGCCGTGGACTACCGTACTGTGTCTGCTGCTAATATAGACTGGATGATAATGAGATGAAATCAATATATATATATATATATATATATATATATATATAATATCACTAGTACTGCAGCCGGACAGGTATATATATTTATTATGTAATGACTGATGACGGACCTGCTGGACACTGTCAGCTCAGCAGCACCGCAGACTGCTACAGTAAGCTACTATAGTAGTATGTATAAAGAAGAAAGAAAAAAAAAACCATGGGTAGGTGGTATACAATTATGGATGGACGAGCGACTGCCGACACAGAGGTAGCTACAGCCGTGGACTACCGTACTGTGTCTGCTGCTAATATAGACTGGATGATAATGAGATGAAATCAATATATATATATATATATAATATCACTAGTACTGCAGCCGGACAGGTATATATATTTATTATGTAATGACTGATGACGGACCTGCTGGACACTGTCAGCTCAGCAGCTCCGCAGACTGCTACAGTAAGCTAGTATAGTAGTATGTATAAAGAAGAAAGAAAAAAAAAACCACGGGTAGGTGGTATACAATTATGGATGGACGAGCGACTGCCGACACAGAGGTAGCTACAGCCGTGGACTACCGTACTGTGTCTGCTGCTAATATAGACTGGATGATAATGAGATGAAATCAATATATATATATATAATATCACTAGTACTGCAGCCGGACAGGTATATATATTTATTATGTAATGACTGATGACGGACCTGCTGGACACTGTCAGCTCAGCAGCACCGCAGACTGCTACAGTAAGCTACTATAGTAGTATGTATAAAGAAGAAAAAAAAAAAACCACGGGTAGGTGGTATACAATTATGGATGGACGAGCGACTGCCGACACAGAGGTAGCTACAGCCGTGGACTACCGTACTGTGTCTGCTGCTAATATAGACTGGATGATAATGAGATGAAATCAATATATATATATATATATATAATATCACTAGTACTGCAGCCGGACAGGTATATATATTTATTATGTAATGACTGATGACGGACCTGCTGGACACTGTCAGCTCAGCAGCACCGCAGACTGCTACAGTAAGCTACTATAGTAGTATGTATAAAGAAGAAAGAAAAAAAAAAAACCACGGGTAGGTGGTATACAATTATGGATGGACGAGCGACTGCCGACACAGAGGTAGCTACAGCCGTGGACTACCGTACTGTGTCTGCTGCTAATATAGACTGGATGATAATGAGATGAAATCAATATATATATATATAATATCACTAGTACTGCAGCCGGACAGGTATATATATTTATTATGTAATGACTGATGACGGACCTGCTGGACACTGTCAGCTCAGCAGCACCGCAGACTGCTACAGTAAGCTACTATAGTAGTATGTATAAAGAAGAAAGAAAAAAAAAACCACGGGTAGGTGGTATACAATATTATATATATATTATATACAATTATATATATATATATATATATATATATATATTAAACTCACTGGTGGTGATTATTAAACTGGTGGTCAGGTCACTGGTCACACTATCAGCAACTTGCAAGTAGTACTCCTAAGCAGACAATCACAATATATATTATACTGGTGGTCAGTGTGGTCACAATGGCAGTGTGGCACTCTGGCAGCAAAAGTGTGCACTGTACGTTATATGTACTCCTGAGTCCTGCTCTCAGACTCTAACTGCTCCCCACTGTCAGTGTCTCCCCCACAAGTCAGATAATACAGTCACACTATCTATCACTTCAGCAAGTAACTACTAGTACTCCTCCTAATGCTCCCCAAAATTACTACTGTGTCTCTCTCTACTGTCTCACTCTCTTCTCTATAAACGGAGAGGACGCCAGCCACGTCCTCTCCCTATGAATCTCAATGCACGTGTGAAAATGGCGTCGACGCGCGGCTCCTTATATAGAATCCGAGTCTCGCGATAGAATCCGAGCCTCGCGAGAATCCGACAGCGGGATGATGACGTTCGGGCGCGCTCGGGTTAACCGAGCAAGGCGGGAAGATCCGAGTCGCTCGGCCCCGTGTAAAAAAAACTGAAGTTCGGGCGGGTTCGGATTCCGAGGAACCGAACCCGCTCATCTCTACTAAAAACTAGAGATGAGCGGGTTCGGTTCCTCGGAATCCGAACCCGCCCGAACTTCAGGGTTTTTTACACAGGGCCGAGCAGGCTCGGATGCTCCCGCCTTGCTCGGTTAACCCGAGCGCGCCCGAACGTCATCATCACGCTGTCGGATTCTCGCGAGGCTCGGATTCTATATAAGGAGCCGCGCGTCGCCGCCATTTTTCACACGTGCATTGAGATTCATAGGGAGAGGACGTGGCTGGCGTCCTCTCCGTTTATAGAGATTCGAGAAGAGAGTGAGACAGTCTCACTAGAGAGAGACACAGTAGTAATTTTGGGGAGCATTAGGAGGAGTACTACTACTACTAGTACTTGCTGAAGTGAAGTGATAGATAGTGTGACTGTATTGTATTATCTGACTTGTGGGGAAGACACTGACAGTGGGGAGCAGTTAGAGTCTGAGAGCAGGACTCAGGAGTACATACTACATATAACGTACAGTGCACACTTTTGCTGCCAGAGTGCCACACCAGTATAATATATATTGTGATTGTATGCTTAGGAGTACTACTTGCAAGTTGCTGATAGTGTGACCAGTGACCTGACCACCAGTTTAATAATCACCACCAGTTTAATTAATATATATATATATATATATATAATTGTATATAATTAATATATATATAATATTATAATTGTATACCACCTACCCGTGTTTTTTTTTTTTTCTTTCTTCTTTATACATACTACTATAGTAGCTTACTGTAGCAGTCTGCGGTGCTGCTGAGCTGACAGTGTCCAGCAGGTCCGTCATCAGTCATTACATAATAAATATATATACCTGTCCGGCTGCAGTACTAGTGATATTATATATACATATATATATTGATTTCATATCATTATCATCCAGTCTATATTAGCAGCAGACACAGTACGTTAGTCCACGGCTGTAGCTACCTCTGTGTCGGCACTCGGCAGTCCATCCATAATTGTATACCACCTACCCGTGGTTTTTTTTTTCTTTCTTCTTGATACATACTACTATAGTAGCTTACTGTAGCAGTCTGCGGTGCTGCTGAGCTGACAGTGTCCAGCAGGTCCGTCATCAGTCATCATTACCTAATAAATATATATCTACCTGTCCGGCTGCAGTACTAGTGATATTATATATACATATATATATTGATTTCATATCATTATCATCCAGTCTATATTAGCAGCAGACACAGTACGTTAGTCCACGGCTGTAGCTACCTCTGTGCCTGCAGTCGCTCGTCCATCCATAATTGTATACCACCTACCCGTGGTTTTTTTTTTCTTTCTTCTTGATACATACTACTATAGTAGCTTACTGTAGCAGTCTGCGGTGCTGCTGAGCTGACAGTGTCCAGCAGGTCCGTCATCAGTCATCATTACCTAATAAATATATATCTACCTGTCCGGCTGCAGTACTAGTGATATTATATATACATATATATATTGATTTCATATCATTATCATCCAGTCTATATTAGCAGCAGACACAGTACGGTAGTCCACGGCTGTAGCTACCTCTGTGTCGGCACTCGGCAGTCCATCCATAATTGTATACCACCTACCCGTGGTTTTTTTTTTTTCTTTATTCTTGATACATACTACTATAGTAGCTTACTGTAGCAGTCTGCGGTGCTGCTGAGCTGACAGTGTCCAGCAGGTCCGTCATCAGTCATCATTACCTAATAAATATATATCTACCTGTCCGGCTGCAGTACTAGTGATATTATATATACATATATATATTGATTTTATATCATTATCATCCAGTCTATATTAGCAGCAGACACAGTACGGTAGTCCACGGCTGTAGCTACCTCTGTGTCGGCACTCGGCAGTCCATCCATAAGTATACTAGTATCCATCCATCTCCATTGTTTACCTGAGGTGCCTTTTAGTTGTGCCTATTAAAATATGGAGAACAAAAATGTTGAGGTTCCAAAATTAGGGAAAGATCAAGATCCACTTCCACCTCGTGCTGAAGCTGCTGCCACTAGTCATGGCTGAGACGATGAAATGCCAGCAACGTCGTCTGCCAAGGCCGATGCCCAATGTCATAGTACAGAGCATGTCAAATCCAAAACACCAAATATCAGTAAAATAAGGACTCCAAAACCTAAAATAAAATTGTCGGAGGAGAAGCGTAAACTTGCCAATATGCCATTTACCACACGGAGTGGCAAGGAACGGCTGAGGCCCTGGCCTATGTTCATGGCTAGTGGTTCAGCTTCACATGAGGATGGAAGCACTCAGCCTCTCGCTAGAAAAATGAAAAGACTCAAGCTGGCAAAAGCAGTAGCACCGCAAAGAACTGTGCGTTCTTCGAAATCCCAAATCCACAAGGAGAGTCCGACTCCAATTGTGTCGGTTGCGATGCCTGACCTTCCCAACACTGGACGTGAAGAGCATGCGCCTTCCACCATTTGCACGCCCCCTGCAAGTGCTGGAAGGAGCACCCGCAGTCCAGTTCCTGATAGTCAGATTGAAGATGTCAGTGTTGAAGTACACCAGGATGAGGAGGATATGGGTGTTGCTGGCGCTGGGGAGAAAATTGACCAGGAGGATTCTGATGGTGAGGTGGTTTGTTTAAGTCAGGCACCCGGGGAGACACCTGTTGTCCGTGGGAGGAATATGGCCACTGACATGCCTGGTGAAAATACCCAAAAAATCAGCTCTTCGGTGTGGAAGTATTTCAACAGAAATGCGGACAACAGGTGTCAAGCCGTGTGTTGCCTTTGTCAAGCTGTAATAAGTAGGGGTAAGGACGTTAACCACCTCGGAACATCCTCCCTTATACGTCACCTGCAGCGCATTCATAATAAGTCAGTGACAAGTTCAAAAACTTTGGGTGACAGCGGAAGCAGTCCACTGACCAGTAAATACCTTCCTCTTGTAACCAAGCTCACGCAAACCACCCCACCAACTCCCTCAGTGTCAATTTCCTCCTTCCCCAGGAATGTCAATAGTCCTGCAGGCCATGTCACTGGCAATTCTGACGATTCCTCTCCTGCCTGGGATTCCTCCGATGCATCCTTGCGTGTAACGCCTACTGCTGCTGGCGCTGCTGTTGTTGCTGCTGGGAGTCGATGGTCATCCCAGAGGGGAAGTCGTAAGACCACTTTTACTACTTCCACCAAGCAATTGACTGTCCAACAGTCCTTTGCGAGGAAGATGAAATATCACAGCAGTCATCCTACTGCAAAGCGGATAACTGAGGCCTTGGCATCCTGGGTGGTGAGAAACGTGGTTCCGGTATCCATCATTACTGCAGAGCCAACTAGAGACTTGTTGGAGGTACTGTGTCCCCGGTACCAAATACCATCTAGGTTCCATTTCTCTAGGCAGGCGATACCGAAAATGTACACAGACCTCAGAAAAAGAGTCACCAGTGTCCTAAAAAATGCAGCTGTACCCAATGTCCACTTAACCACGGACATGTGGACAAGTGGAGCAGGGCAGGGTCAGGACTATATGACTGTGACAGCCCACTGGGTAGATGTATGGACTCCCGCCGCAAGAACAGCAGTGGCGGCACCAGTAGCAGCATCTCGCAAACGCCAACTCTTTCCTAGGCAGGCTACGCTTTGTATCACCGGTTTCCAGAATACGCACACAGCTGAAAACCTCTTACGGCAACTGAGGAAGATCATCACGGAATGGCTTACCCCAATTGGACTCTCCTGTGGATTTGTGGCATCGGACAACGCCAGCAATATTGTGTGTGCATTAAATATGGGCAAATTCCAGCACGTCCCATGTTTTGCACATACCTTGAATTTGGTGGTGCAGAATTTTTAAAAAAACGACAGGGGCGTGCAAGAGATGCTGTCGGTGGCCAGAAGAATTGCGGGACACTTTCGGCGTACAGGCACCACGTACAGAAGACTGGAGCACCACCAAAAACAACTGAACCTGCCCTGCCATCATCTGAAGCAAGAAGTGGTAACGAGGTGGAATTCAACCCTCTATATGCTTCAGAGGTTGGAGGAGCAGCAAAAGGCCATTCAAGCCTATACAATTGAGCACGATATAGGAGGTGGAATGCACCTGTCTCAAGCGCAGTGGAGAATGATTTCAACGTTGTGCAAGGTTCTGCTGCCCTTTGAACTTGCCACACGTGAAGTCAGTTCAGACACTGCCAGCCTGAGTCAGGTCATTCCCCTCATCAGGCTTTTGCAGAAGAAGCTGGAGACATTGAAGGAGGAGCTAACACGGAGCGATTCCGCTAGGCATGTGGGACTTGTGGATGGAGCCCTTAATTTGCTTAACAAGGATTCACGGGTGGTCAATCTGTTGAAATCAGAGCACTACATTTTGGCCACCGTGCTCGATCCTAGATTTAAAGCCTACCTTGGATCTCTCTTTCCGGCAGACACAAGTCTGCTGGGGTTCAAAGACCTGCTGGTGAGAAAATTGTCAAGTCAAGCGGAACGCGACCTGTCAACATCTCCTCCTTCACATTCTCCCGCAACTGGGGGTGCGAGGAAAAGGCTCAGAATTCCGAGCCCACCCGCTGGCGGTGATGCAGGGCAGTCTGGAGCGACTGCTGATGCTGACATCTGGTCCGGACTGAAGGACCTGACAACGATTACGGACATGTTGTCTACTGTCACTGCATATGATTCTCTCACCATTGAAAGAATGGTGGAGGATTATATGAGTGACCGCATCCAAGTAGGCACGTCACACAGTCCGTACTTATACTGGCTTGAAAAAGAGGCAATTTGGAGGCCCTTGCACAAACTGGCTTTATTCTACCTAAGTTGCCCTCCCACAAGTGTGTACTCCGAAAGAGTGTTTAGTGCCGCCGCTCACCTTGTCAGCAATCGGCGTACGAGGTTACATCCAGAAAATGTGGAGAAGATGATGTTCATTAAAATGAATTATAATCAATTCCTCCGTGGAGACATTGACCAGCAGCAATTGCCTCCACAAAGTACACAGGGAGCTGAGATGGTGGATTCCAGTGGGGACGAATTGATAATCTGTGAGGAGGGGGATGTACACGGTGATATATCGGAGGATGATGATGAGGTGGACATCTTGCCTCTGTAGAGCCAGTTTGTGCAAGGAGAGATTAATTGCTTCTTTTTTGGTGGGGGTCCAAACCATCCCGTCATTTCAGTCACAGTCGTGTGGCAGACCCTGTCACTGAAATGATGGGTTGGTTAAAGTGTGCATGTCCTGTTTATACAACATAAGGGTGGGTGGGAGGGCCCAAGGACAATTCCATCTTGCACCTCTTTTTTCTTTAATTTTTCTTTGCGTCATGTGCTGTTTGTGGAGTGTTTTTTGGAAGGGCCATCCTGCGTGACACTGCAGTGCCACTCCTAGATGGGCCAGGTGTTTGTGTCGGCCACTAGGGTCGCTTATCTTACTCACACAGCTACCTCATTGCGCCTCTTTTTTTCTTTGCGTCATGTGCTGTTTGGGGAGTGTTTTTTGGAAGGGCCATCCTGCGTGACACTGCAGTGCCACTCCTAGATGGGCCCGGTGTTTGTGTCGGCCACTAGGGTCGCTTATCTTACTCACACAGCTACCTCATTGCGCCTCTTTTTTTCTTTGCGTCAAGTGCTGTTTGGGGAGTGTTTTTTGGAAGGGCCATCCTGCGTGACACTGCAGTGCCACTCCTAGATGGGCCCGGTGTTTGTGTCGGCCACTAGTGTCGCTTATCTTACTCACACAGCTACCTCATTGCGCCTCTTTTTTTCTTTGCGTCATGTGCTGTTTGTGGAGTGTTTTTTGGAAGGGCCATCCTGCGTGACACTGCAGTGCCACTCCTAGATGGGCCCGGTGTTTGTGTCGGCCACTAGGGTCGCTTATCTTACTCACACAGCTACCTCATTGCGCCTCTTTTTTTCTTTGCGTCATGTGCTGTTTGGGGAGTGTTTTTTGGAAGGGCCATCCTGCGTGACACTGCAGTGCCACTCCTAGATGGGCCCGGTGTTTGTGTCGGCCACTAGGGTCGCTTATCTTACTCACACAGCTACCTCATTGCGCCTCTTTTTTTCTTTGCGTCATGTGCTGTTTGGGGAGTGTTTTTTGGAAGGGCCATCCTGCGTGACACTGCAGTGCCACTCCTAGATGGGCCAAGTGTTTGTGTCGGCCACTAGGGTCGCTTAGCTTAGTCATCCAGCGACCTCGGTGCAAATTTTAGGACTAAAAATAATATTGTGAGGTGTGAGGTATTCAGAATAGACTGAAAATGAGTGGAAATTATGGTTTTTGAGGTTAATAATACTTTGGGATCAAAATGACCCCCAAATTCTATGATTTAAGCTGTTTTTTAGGTTTTTTGGAAAAAAACACCCGAATCCAAAACACACCCGAATCCGACAAAAAAAATACGGTGAGGTTTTGCCAAAACGCAGTCGAACCCAAAACACGGCCGCGGAACCGAACCCAAAACCAAAACACAAAACCCGAAAAATTTCCGGCGCTCATCTCTACTAAAAACTGGACTGTTGGGGTGCCTTGAGGACTGCGTTTGAGAACCTCTTCCCTATGTGCCTCATTCAGTGTCCTACTACATTAGACACTCAGAAAAAGATTACAGTAGACCATCAGGTAATAAGTCATATGTTTTTGCTGGGAATGATGCATGTGTGTCTTGGAAGAAGGTATCCTTGGTATATTACTAAGGGGCATTGCTGGTACAGGTTGAGTATCCCATATCCAAATATACCAAAATGCAGAATATTTCGAAATACGGAATTCTTTGAGTGAGAGTAAGATAGCGACACCTTTGTTTTTTGATGGCTTAATGTACACAAACCTTGTTTAATACACAAAGTTATTAAAAATATTGTTTCTGCTTCGGGGTACACTGGGCTCCACAAGGAATGGACAATGGGGTGTAGAGTAGGATCTTGATCCGAGGCACCAACAGGCTCAAAGCTTTGACTGTTCCCAGAATGCATAGCGCCGCCTCCTATATCACCCTGCCTCCCTGCACAGGATCTCAGTTTTGTAGTTGGTGCTGCAGTAAGCAGGCACTTAACAGAGGGGCTGCTCCAGGCAGCCCTAAGAAGAGCTTTTTTTCTGAGGAAAAAAGTGAAGACTTCAAGGGCAGCAGCAGTGTTACATGTCAGTGGACATTCACGGCTGCAGCTCCAGCTCTCCCCAGCGGCGCTGTACACTCCCGAGCCCTGGTTGCCGGGTAACTACAGCAGGAGGCTCCGGTTTTCTTCTTGTCAGGCACACACGACGGGGGCTCTCCAGGATCGCGTGGCCGCGCTTCGGGAGGTGGTAAGTGGGTCCCGCTTGTGGGACCCGGTTTTTATTGCGATCCGGCGTGGTCAGTGGGAGGCGGGCCGCGCGCGCTGGTGGTGGACACTGTGGCAGTACAGGTGATCCCACTAGATCACCAGGGCATGGGACAGGTCAGGTTTTCTCTATAAACCGTTTTATTAGAGCCCACAGTACCCGGTGGTTTTGCCAGCAGGGGGATAGAGCTTGGACCTGAAGCCCCTCCCCCAGCCCCAGGGCGCCATTTTCTGCAAATGTTCCCGCCCTGGAGCTGCATATCTGTCTCTCCCTCACTCCCTGGCAGTGTCTGCGGCACCATTATCCCTCAGCTCACTGTTCCTGGGAATGCTTGGGCAAATCCTCCTATGTAAAGCCGCCTGGTTGTCAGTGCTGTGACTTTACAAGACACTTAAGTATTCTACCTGCCTTTTTTAGTCAGTGTTAGTTAAGAAAGAGTGCACTTAGTCAGGGTTTCCTAGTACAATTACCCTGTGATATACATGTGTATTGTTATATCTATTGTTATATAGCTGTGTAAGCTAGTCCAGTGCAGTATTATTGTTAGTAATAACCTCTGCATTGTACAGACTGTGACTATTTGTGTGTGCATTTGATAGCTGAGTGGTGTCCATTTCGTGTCTTTCACTCAACCGGCTATCCCTATATTCTATAACCTGAGGGGCCTTGGTGCGTCAGGTTTTATCTAATATAGGATTTTCACAAAGATATACTGTATTACGTATTTTTCTCTGTGATTTAGTCACCATATCTCTCCTTTATCTCTGCTGGTGCTGACAACACTGCGCAGGGGTATGGGCTAGAGGTATTGTGCTGCTGACAAATTGTACTATGTTACCTGATACTGCAAGTTATATCATGTCTGCTTCTGAGGGTAACGGTTCTGGGGCTGAACACACTGCCGGTGTTGCTGAAGCCGCAGATACCTATGAGGAGAATATAGCAGCTTTGCGTTCTGGTTCTGGGGGCTCCTTGCACCCCAGTGGGACGGTGGCAACGGGGGCAAATAATGACACAACGTGGGCCGCTTTTTCCGCGCTTCTGCATACGCTAGTTCATAAACTAACACCCCCTATGGGACCCCCAATGCCGGTGCAACCATTTGTGGTCCCTGCAGCTAACCCGCCGTATCTGCACAAATAAAGAAGTTGAACCAGTCCTTGACTACTAAAAAGTCTGACCGTCGCTTGCCTACGTCCAAGGGGTCCTCTAAGCGAGCGCTTGTCTCCTCACAATCCACTGCTGTCACTGACACCTCGTCGGATGAAGACGGCACTTACACTGACCCCACAGGTTCTGACTCAGAAACGGCTGATGGGGAGGGTGGTTCACATGTGGATGTTCCTGATCTTTTGGAGGCTATTAAGTTAATTTTACAGATTACGGATGATCCAGAGCCATCCGTTCCTCCTAAGAAACAAGATAGGTTCAAGCGTCAGAAGGTGATTAAACAAGTTTTACCTTACTCTGACCACCTAATTGATATACGTCAGGAACCCTGGGAAAACCCGGGTACGAAGTTTGTGCCTCAAAAGAAGATGCTGGCTCGCTATCCCCTCGCGCCGAAGCTGTCTAAGAATTGGGAAACGCTTCCTCCAGTGGACTTACATGTGGCTAGGATGGTGGTTTCCTCAGCTCTACCGGTCACCACCGTCACGTCTCTAAAAGAGCCTACGAATAAACGTGTGGAGGGTTGTCTAAAAGCGATTTACACCCTCACGGGTGCTGCACAAAGGCCCACTATTGCAGCTACTTGGGCTGCAGAGGCCATTGAAGCATGGGCCTTGGAGTTAGATGCTGAAATCTCCTCTGACCATGCTAGACAATGCTTGTCTTATATTGTCACAGCTTCTCGTTATATTAAAGAGGCGGCTTCTGATGCCGGTATCCTGGCAGCCAAGGCCTCTACTACGTCAGTCCTGGCTCACCGGATATTGTGGCTGAGATCCTGGTCTGTGGATCTGGACTCTAGAAAAACCCTGGAGGTACTCCCTTTTAAGGGAGATATTCTGTTTGGGGACGATTTAAATAAGATTGTGGCTGACTTGGCTACTGCCAAAACTGCCTGTCTGCCAAGTACTGCTCCTTCTGTGTCGAAGGCTAAAGGTACTTCCTTTCGCCCCTTTCGTCCTTCAGGTAAAGCAAAAGGTCAGGCGTACAACAAGCAGGCCCGCACTTCCAAACCTGGTAAGCCTAAGCCCAAAAGAGCCTGGGCGGCCCGTAAGCCAGCTTCCAAGAGATAAGCCTGCCGTATGACGGGGCGGGCCTCCCTCTGGGGGATCCCAGGGTGGTGGGCCGGCTTCTAGGGTATACCCAGGAATGGTTGAAGACCACTTCAGATGCCTGGGTACGGGAAGTCGTCACTCGAGGTTACGCCATAGCCTTCAAAAACCGACCCCCTCATCGATTTTGCCAGACAGATGTCCCGTTGGACAAGACAAAGTCAAACACTCTACATTCGGTGGTACAGACCCTCCTGGATACAGGAGTCATAATACAGGTGCCTCTTGTGCAGAGGGGCCGGGGGTACTATTCTCCGCCGTTTCTAGTCCCGAAACCGAATGGGTCCTCCCGGCCCATTCTCAACCTCAAGGCATTGAACAGGTTTGTGAAGGTTTCCAAGTTCCGGATGGAAACCCTTTGCTCTATAGTTCTGGCCTTGGAACCTGGAGACTTCATGGTCTCCCTGGATATACAGGATGCTTACTTGCATATTCCTGTAGCAGTGTCTCATCAGCAATACCTGAGATTTGCGATTGGCAACTGCCATTACCAGAATCGGGCGTTACCTTTTGGTTTAACAACGGCTCCACGAGTCTTTACAAAAGTCATGGCGGTGATGACGGTGGTACTCTGCCGTCAAGGGGTCAGGATACTGCCGTATTTGGACAACTTGTTAATCCTGGCAAATTTCCCAGAACTTCTCCTGCGTCATCTAGATATGACGGTCCGGTTTCTGCAAGCCCACAGGTGGCTCATCAACTGGAAGAATTCATCCCTGATCCCTGCTCAGAGCATGGTGCATCTGGGAGCACTATTGGACACTCACAACCAGCGTTTGTTTCTGTCTCAGGAGAAAGTCCTGAAACTTCAGGACAGGATTCGTTGCTTCCTATCTCGTCCGCAAGTGTCTGTACATTCGGCGATGCAGGTGCTGGGCCTCATGGTGTCAGCATTCGACATGGTGGAGTACGCTCAATTTCACTCTCGCCCTCTCCAGAGGCTGATTCTAGCCAAATGGGACGGCCTGCCTCACCGGATCAGGTCTCAAATGATCTCATTGACTCCGGAGGTTCATCTGTCGCTGCTCTGGTGGCTCCGGGACCAACAACTATGCAGGGGCCGTCCGTTCTGGATATCTGACTGGGTCCTGTTGACGACAGATGCCAGTCTAAGAGGTTGGGGCGCGGTGCTGGAGCAACACTCCCTTCAGGGGCGGCGGACCAAGGAGGAGTCCCTCCTCTCGATCAATATTCTGGAGTTGCGGGCAGTCTTCAATGCCTTGAACCTAGCCCAGCATTTAATTCAGAACCGTCCTGTTCAAGTACAGTTGGTCAACGTCACCACAGTGGCTTACATAAATCATGAAGGCGGCACTCGAAGCTGCCTAGCAATGAAGGAAGTCTCACGGATTCTACAGTGGGCAGAACGCCATCTACCGGCCATATCGGCAATATTCATTCCGGGAGTCCTGAATTGGGAAGCAGACTTTCTCAGTCGTCAGGACGTGCATGCCGGCGAGTGGGGCCTCCATCCAGAAGTGTTTCAACTCCTAGTGGAAAGGTGGGGCCTTCCAGACCTAGATCTGATGGCGTCTCAACACAATCACAAGGTTCCGGTCTTCGGAACAAGGACAAGGGATCCTCAAGCAGCATTCGTGGATGCGCTGGCGGTACCGTGGAGGTTTCGGCTGCCGTACCTGTTCCCTCCGGTGTCACTCCTGCCCAGGGTAATTCAGAAGTTCAAGCAAGAAAAAGGAATTCTGCTTCTCATAGCTCCAGAGTGGCCCAGACGGCACTGGTTCTCATACCTGCAAGGCCTATCGTCAGAGCGTCCAATTCTACTTCCACAACGCCCAGACCTCCTCGTTCAGGGCCCCTGTGTCTACCAGGACCCAGCCCGGCTGTCTTTGACGGCGTGGCTCTTGAAGCTTCCATCTTAAGGGCTAAAGGGTTTTCTGAGGCGGTCATTCAAACTATGTTGCGGGACTGGAAACCGGCTTCTGCTCGGATTTACTATAGAGTCTGGCATTCTTACTTTGTTTGGTGCGCATCTAACGATTATGACGCTTCCAAGTTTAGTATAGCTAAGTTGTTGGCTTTTCTTCAGCAGGGTCTGGACTTAGGCCTGCGTCTGGCCTCCCTCAAGGTTCAAATATCTGCCTTGTCGGTGTGGTTTCAAAGAAAAATTGCGACCTTACCTGATGTGCATACCTTTACTCAGGGCGTGTTGCGTATCCAACCTCCCTATGTCCCGCCTGTGGCTCCTTGGGACTTGTCGGTGGTTTTGGAGGCGTTACAAGAGTCTCCGTTTGAACCTCTTGGTTCAGCTGACCTTAAGTGGCTTTCCCTTAAGGTGGTGTTTCTGCTGGCTATTGTTTCAGCTAGAAGAGTGTCGGATTTGGGTGCCTTGTCCTGTAGTTCCCCATATCTGATATTTCACCGTGACCGGGCGGTTCTTAGGACTCGTCCTGGCTATCTACCTAAGGTGGTTTCTTCATTCCACCTTAATCAGGAGATTGTAGTTCCGGCACTTGTTTCTCCTGATCTGTCTCCCAAAGAGTGGTCTTTGGATGTGGTACGGGCTCTCCGTATCTGTGTGAAGAGAACTGCTCCTATTAGGAAATCTGATTCTCTTTTTGTTGTGTTTGGGTTTCACAAACTGGGCTGGCCTGCTCACATGCAAACTCTGGCTAGATGGATTAGAATGGTGATTGCACATGCCTATGTGAAGGCTGGTCTCTCTGCTCCTGATCACATTAAGGCCCATTCTACTCGGTCTGTTGGACCTTCTTTTTTGGCGGCCCAACGTGGTGCGACCCTTGAACAATTGTGCAAGGCGGCTACGTGGTCCTCTGTGAACACGTTCATAAGGTTCTATGCCTTCGATACTGCTGCTTCCCAGGATGCTTCCTTTGGACGCCGGGTTCTTGTGCCCGCTACAGTGCGTCCCCTCCCATAAGGAACTGCTTTAGGACATCCCCATTGTCCATTCCTTGTGGAGCCCAGTGTACCCCACAGCAGAAAACGAGTTTTATGGTAAGAACTTACCTTTGTTAAAACTCTTTCTGCGAGGTACACTGGCTCCACAAGGCGCCCACCCTGACGCACTTAGATTCTTTGGGTTGGTATGGCATTAGCCGCTGACACGTCTCCTGACGTGAGAATGCGGTGTTGTGGCTACTAACCGTTGTCGTCTCTTTTCCTGCTACTGCATTGGACTGGTTAACTAAAAACTGAGATCCTGTGCAGGGAGGCGGGGTGATATAGGAGGCGGCGCTATGCATTCTGGGAACAGTTAAAGCTTTGAGCCTGTTGGTGCCTCGGATCAAGATCCTACTCTACACCCCATTGTCCATTCCTTGTGGAGCCCAGTGTACCTCGCAGAAAGAGTTTTAACAAAGGTAAGTTCTTACCATAAAACTCGTTATTAAATCACCTTCAGGCTGTGTGTATAAGGTGTGTATGAAACATAAATGCATTCTGTGCTTAGACTTGGACCCCATCACCATGATATCTCATTATGGTATGCAATTATTCCAAAATACGGAAAAATCCGATATCCAAAATACTTCTGGTTCCAAGCATTTTGGATAAGGGAGACTCAACCTAATTATGTATTATTTTTAGTGTCACTACAGAGAGAGATGGGGTACAGGTCGGTGCAGTGTGATGGAGGATAAATTGGTAAAACATGTATTACCAGGTAAATACCGTATGTTGGGATGCATACTTTGAAGAGAACAATACATTCCCTGTAAGTACAGCTTCCATTATATTTTGAACTAATTAAACTCCATCCAAAACAAATGTATCTATATTTTTGGCTGGAGTTATCCTTTTGTGAATACAGTCAAACATATACACGCATTGTACAACACAAAACACATGGTTCCGTAAAGACACACAGGGACAAATCTAGTTTTCAGGAAACACATTTGGTTGTAATCATAAACATTTGTGATAAATATCTATTCCCTGCATGATGATGGCCACCTGTGTAGATGGCTCAGCATCCTCTATTGTAAAGCAGGCCTTCTAACTTCCATAACCTATTAGTTAACTGATAGCCGCTAAAGGAATACATTTATTTGGTGATTAATAAATGGCTCTCTTATGCAATAAAGCAGTGGTTCCTGAGCATGTTATATGCCTGTAAGAAGTGAAGCCCATATACTTTAGTTTAGCTTCCTACAACACATCAGGCCTATATAATTCTGCAGTTTACAAAGCATTTTCTCAAACCATTATGTGTTTCCTGTAGGACTACTAATTTGATAATTGCAAAATCACTGCTTGCCAGCCAAACACCCGAGAGAGCAATAATGTTTTTATTCCTTATTAAATGGATCAGTCTGGGACTGTCATGCACACATAACTTGCCTCTAGGTGCAATCTAACCCCTGCACATCTCACCACAGTGAAGGAAGCTTGATGCTGGCTCTGTCTCCGTACTCCGGCCACTCGCCAGTGTCTCCCAGTGTTCCATTTTATGGGGTGAAAATATCAATGCTTTTCCTGAAACTTTAATGGTAATAAAACTTTCCAGAAATCAGTAATGCTCTATGGATCGGGTGGTTACTCCTCATAACAGCTAAAAATAGAACAATGTTTAAACTTAAACATGAATAATGATCCAACTTTTAATAAAAACCTTCTGAAACTTATTTTACATTCTCAATATCATTAAATACAATTGAATACCTTAAAAACTATAACAGAAATCCTATTCACTGTTCAGTTGTTTTGTTTGTGATAGGTGCCAAGGAAGATATCCGTGTGTTAAGACATGCTGAGGTCATATAAGGCATGCCAATGCCAATGTTCAGGGACTTTTTGCTACTGTGCATGTGTATTCCTAAAGCTCTTATGGTGCATGCGTTACGTTCTGTGTATGCCCAGAGGCACAGTTGCAATTGAAACGCATGGTAACAGAAATGTACTGGAAATGTGCTGGGTGTTACAGGGTGGTGACAGGGTTGTGGCTATTCAGACGCATGGAGATGGTTCATGTTATGGGCATCTTATGGGTGTTTTACAGTATAGAAGTGTTGCGGGTGTTGTGTCCAGGGCAGCCATCAGGAGGGTTCTGTGGGGACTGGAGTCCTGAGCCCTTACAGAGAGGGAACCCACCCCTGGTTCCTACTGCCAATAACTGTAGAAATGTACCAGGCTGCACAACAACAGGGGGCTGATGCCCAGGAAATACTTCTTAAAACAAGCCTTCCCTGTGCATCAGCTCTCCATGAATCATTCCTGTAGGTCCGCAGGTCTATGACATCACATATGGGCGGAGAGTTGCAGTCCCGGGACTCACAATTTCTGATGGAAAGCCCTGGTTGTGTCGCTGAACTGGTTGCATATACGTGATCGGTCACATAGGAGGACATACATTGATGGAAAAGCTGCACCTACCATAGGGCTATTTGCAAGATTTGATCATGCGACCAATGTTGGCTTCTAAAGACGCAGCAGGCGATATCACAGCTCCTGCAGATGCTCAAGGTGGGCATCCCAGTCCTTGCACAGTCAGACACAGTACATCAGGGGTAGGGCTGATACTAACTTATAATCACAGGCATGACTAAAGCAAATGTCGCTAATGCGGGAGCGCAGTAGTGCGTGAATCATGCCCATAATATCTAAAATGAAGATTTCTGAGCACATCCAATTAGAAGTTACATTTCTCTGGTGTACTGTAGTCTCTGTACACTATTTGGGGCTAATGTAGATCTGTGTAATATGTGCATTTCCGCACATGCATAATGATGCATATGTGATGATGATGATGATGATGACTTTTAGCAATTCTGGGAAGCAGCTTCTTATTGGCTGACTGTGGATTGACCTCTCCAGCTGATCAAAAATACTAACATCAGGGCAGTAGTTGGCGACACCTAGTGCGGCCAAAAGACCCCCCCAAAAGAAAATGGGGGTGACTTTGTGTAAAGAAGGCGTGGCCTCATAGGAGCCCTGGTGGCAACAGTAAAGAGGGAGTGGCTTCGCAGGGCAAGCCCACGATTACATCCCTCCAGCACTGCCAGCTCCTGTCACTGTGGAGTCGGCATTTTGGTGTCACCCCACTTGAGCTGCCACTGCAACATGGCTAAATTATAAGAAGTCACGACAATCTATTCTAGAGATGTGCGGCGGACACTTTTCAGGTTTTGTGTTTTGGTTTTGGATCTGGATCTCTGTTCGTGTTTTGGATTTGGATTGGTTTTGCCAAAATCACCCTTTCGGGTTTTGGTTTTGGATCTGGATGTCTTTTGAAAAAAACATAAAAACAGCTAAAATCACCACATTTGGGGGTAATTTTGATCATACGGTATTATTAACCCCAATAACATTCATTTCCACTCATTTCCAGTCTATTCTGAACACGTCACACCTCACAATATTGTTTTTAGGCCAAAAGGTGGCACCGAGGTTGCTGGATGACTAAGCTAAGCGACACAAGTGGGCGGCACAAACACCTGGCCCATCTATGAGTGGCACTGCAGTGGCAGACAGGATGGCAGATTAAAAAAATAGGCCCCAAAGAGCACACATTGCAAAGATAAAAAGAAGGCATAAGATGGACTTGTCCTTGGGCCCTCCCACCCACCACCCTTATGTTGTTTAAACAGGACATGCACAGTTTAATAAACCCATCATTTCAGCGACAGGTGGTCCTCCTGGAAAAAGCTCACGAGTTCTCCGAAACATAGCTAGCTACAAACATACCACCTCCTTCTTTGATGACTTTTCACATTATGAGAAGAGGCAAGAGGAAGAGGACAGTGTCAAGAAAGTGATTAAGAATTAGAGAGGCACACGCAATCAGGAACAACACACAGGCTATCACCTCCACTCCTATATTGGTGTGGAACGGAAAGATCTTCAACCAAGCAAATATATAATTACCACATTACTGGACAAACTGAAAAACTAGGGGCCAAAGCCTCCGAATTTGTACCCCCTTCTCCATTTTCATGGATTACGATAATCTTGGATTTAATGCTGGGATGCAAATAACTGTTGAATACCACGGGATCAAGATTGGATATTTTCCTCTTCACGGAGTCTGGAGACTTATTTTGTGAAAATCTGATGGGTTTCTTTTTTTCCATTTTTTTATTGCACTTTTATTTACATATTTTGTGGCGGATGCCTTATTTTCGTTTTTCATAGCTCCCAGTTACACGCATGTAAGAATTCCTGTGTGTCCCAGTTAAACGCATGTGAGCATACCTGTGTGTCTTGTTAATTTTATTCATATTTTATTTTTAAATAAAGCAGCCCCTTAGATGTTTTAGCAGCCCCTCCTGAGCCCCCACAGTAGCCCCGGATGGGGCAAGTTGAGTTTTGGTGGGTTCGGTACAGTACTAAGCAGGACTGTGCAGTGAAATTTTTGTTATTCAGCCCCTGTCCTAGTGGAGCTTACCACTCTACAGTCGAAAATCATTTCATACTATAAGTAGACTGTGGGCGTAAGCAATGCTAACCTCTTTGCCCACAGCATGCCTCAGCCTTGCAGGACAGACATCTTCCTGGCTGTAAGTCACCATGAGACTCCATACTGGGCCTTACTCAGTAACTGTTTGTGCCTCACAGGAGCTCCTGGCCCATCTAGTGCTGCAGTGCAATGGAAAGCTGATGCAATGCAAGATCACTGAAACTCTGTTCTTCTAACACCGCAAGGTCTTGTGATTACCCTACGCAGCCCTTAGGAAAACATAGAAACATAGAATTTGACGGGCGATAAGAACCACTTGACCCATCTAGCCTGCCCCTTATTTTTTACATTATTTTTTATATCTAACCTTGTTTGATCCTCATTTCTTTGTAAGGATATCCTTATGTCTATCCCATGCATGTTTAAATTGCTCTACTGTCTTAGCTTCTACCACCTCTGATGGGTGCTATTCCACTTGTCCACTACCCTTTCTGTGAAGTAATTTTTCCTCAAATTTCCCCTGAACCGCCCCCCTCCAGTCTCAGTGCATGTTCTCGTGTCCTATAGCTTCTCTTCATTTAGAGAATGTTTCCCTCCTGGACTTTGTTAAAACCCTTGATATATTTGAAAGTTTCTATCATGTCCCCCCTTTCCGTACTTTGCTCCAAACTATACATATTGAGATTTCTTAGTCTTTCTGGGTATGTTTAGTGATGTAGGCCATGCACCATTTTAGTTGTCCTTCTTTGTACAGTTTGTAATGTATTAATATCCTTTTGAAGATATGGCCTCCAGAATTGAACACAGTAATCTTGATGCCCCTGGACTTAAACGGCAGTGGGGCAGCACCCTGGACTGATAGAGCAGAGGGGCAGCACCCCATATAGGGCAGCACCACTAGAATGATGTGGCAAAGAAAAGACGTGCAAGATGGAATTGTCCTTGGGCCCTCCCACCCACCCATATGTTGTATGAACAGGACATGCACACTTTAACAAACCAATCATTTCAGCAGCAGAGTCTGCCACATGACTGTGACTGAAATTATTGGTTTGTTTGGTCCTCCAACAAAAAAGAAGCAATTAATTTCTCCTTACACAAACTGGATCTACAGAGGCAAGATGTCATCTTCATTATCATCCTCCTCATCCTCACCCCCTTCAGTGTTTACATCCTCATCCTCACAGAGAAATAATTCCACACCGAAGAGATGGATTTTGGGGTATTTTGCCCAGGCATAACAATGGGCTTTTTCATCCCATGGCCAACAACTGTTTCCATTGGTGCCTTATTCAACAAACCACATCACCATCAGAAACCTCATCATCAACTTCCTCCTCAGCACCAGCTACACCAATATCCTCCTCATCCTGGTGTACTTCTATAGTGACTTCCTCAATCTCAATATCAGCAACTGGACTGGCGGTGCTCCTCCCAGCACTTGCAGGGGGTGTGCAAATGGTGGTAGGAGCCTCCTCTTTTCATACAATCTTGAGAAGGTCAGGCCTAGATATTGCAACCGCGGACACACTTGGACTCTCCTTGGGAATTTGTGATATCTCTGACGCACAGTTGTTTTTTTCCTGTGCTTTAACAAGCTTTATTTTTTTTATTTTTTTTTGATAGGGAGGAGGGCTTCCATCTTTATGAGAAGCTGAACCACCAGTCATGAACATAGGCCAAGGCCTTCGCCCTTTCTTTCCACTTCGTGTCCTGAATGGCATATTGTCAATTTTACGTTTCTTATCAGATAATTTCATATTTTGTTTGGATCTTAATTTTTGCTTCTTGGTTTTTAAATGACCTCTATGACATTGGGCATCGGCCTTAGCAGACGACGTTGATGGGATTGCATCATCAATGTCATGACACTGGCAGCAGCTTCAGCACTAGTAATAGGAACTGGAAGTGGTTCCTGATCTTCCACTATTTTTTAATCCAAATTTTTGTCTCCATTTCACAGAACAGCACCCCATTATTATTACAGCACACAGCACACTGCCCCTTTATTTTCACAGCACCCCTGTAATTTTACAAGACCGGGCCAGTTTACTTTTATTTTAACAACAGCACCCCTGTATTTTTACAGCATACAGGACAGGGCCAGTGTAATTTTATTTTAACAACAGCACCACTGTATTTGGTCCAGTGTACTTTATTTTAACAACAGCACCCCTATATTTTTACATAATACAGGACCAAAAAGATTCTCTGGAGATAAGTACACTCCAAAAATCCCGGCGCAAGTTAATCAATAATAATTATTAATTTTTATTAATTAGCCACTTGCTGCACGCACTAAAGGATTAGCTAGATCCTCAAACAATTCAAGACAAAAAACACAAGGTAAGTGGTGCGCTAGTGTGTGTATGTATATACCTTTAAATTCAAAGGTTTAGGTGTCTGCTTATACTCACAACAGAAATAACCATGGAATCTGCTTTAAAATAAATCAATTCATCTTTACTTCAATTAATAAACAATATGTTACACTTAAAAAGTTATAAAATCAAGGGATTGGTTTGTATACCACACACTCATTTAGGGAGCATCAAATATTCTCAAGCGCTGTATGATTATTATTAACAACAATGTACCTCTTTAGACACTAAACAGACTATTGGCAATCTGCTAGATAATGTGTCAAGCTGTAACCATTCACTGACAGTTCTACACGGAAAAAAGTCTCTCCTATTCTCCTGCTCCTGGCGTCCCAGTGCAGAGAAATGCTGCTGTATAAATGTTTACCCGAGCTTACGGGAATAGCTGATAATGCAGTCACCTGGAGAGAGGTATATTCCTGTGATTGTCAGTGTAATTGACCACCGCCCGCACTAAAGTGCAATCTCAGTTCTGGCTGGCGGGTCTAAAATTAATAGCTCCCAATTACCGCTTTCTTATGTGGCCGCTGGACTTAGCACAGTCACGGTCCTGGCTTGCGGGTAAACGGAGCTCCAGTTAGCGCTTGTGGCGAGGCTGTTTGTAGAAGGTGCTCGTGCGATGCTTCCGTCAGTGTGTGGCAGCAAACGGGGATATGACGTCAACGCGTTTCGTCCCGTCATAAATCGGGACTTCCTCAAGACTGGAGCCACAAGCGCTAACTGGAGCTCCGTTTACCCGCAAGCCAGGACCGTGACTGTGCTAAGTCCAGCGGCCACATCAGAAAGCGGTAATTGGGAGCTATTAATTTTAGACCCGCCAGCCAGAACTGAGATTGCACTTTAGTGCGGGCGGTGGTCAATTACACTGACAATCACAGGAATATACCTCTCTCCAGGTGACTGCATTATCAGCTATTCCCGTAAGCTCGGGTAAACATTTATACAGCAGCATTTCTCTGCACTGGGACGCCAGGAGCAGGAGAATAGGAGAGACTTTTTTCCGTGTAGAACTGTCAGTGAATGGTTACAGCTTGACACATTATCTAGCAGATTGCCAATAGTCTGTTTAGTGTCTAAAGAGGTACATTGTTGTTAATAATAATCATACAGCGCTTGAGAATATTTGATGCTCCCTAAATGAGTGTGTGGTATACAAACCAATCCCTTGATTTTATAACTTTTTAAGTGTAACATAATACAGGACCAGTGTACTTTTATTTTAACAACGGCACCCCTGTATTTTTACAGCATACAGGACCAGTGTACTTTTATTTTATGAACAGCACCCCTGAATTTTTACAACATACATGACAGGGCCAGTGTACATTTATTTTCACTGCACCTTTGAATTTTTACAGCATATAAGACAGGGCCAGTGTACATTTATTTTAACAACAGCACCCCTGTATTTTTACAGCATACAGGACCAGTGTACTTTTATTTTAACAGCAGCACCCCTGTACTTTTACAGCATACAAGACAGCGCTAGTGTACATTTATTTTCACTGCACCCCTGAATTTTTACAGCATACAAGACAGGGTCAGTGTACATTTATTTTCACTACACCCCTGAATTTTCACAGCATACAAGACAGGGCCACAACCCCTGTATTTTCACAGCATACAGGAGGACAGTGCCCCTGCCCTTGTACAACACAGTAACACCTAGGACAGCAACACCCATGTACAGCTGCAACACCCCTAGCAACACATGAAACATAAGTGGCAGCCAGGACAGCACCCCTAACATCACAGGGACACCACAGTGATAGGGCAGCACCCCTACAGAGCACACACTGACCCCACCTGATGCCACCACCCACAGAGAGAGACAGAAGTCTCCCTCCCTCAATCTCCAAGTCTGAAGTGAAAATGGCGGTGACACGCGGCTGTTTATATGGGAACCAAAACCCGCTAGAATTCAACAGCAGGATGATGACGTTTTGCCTCCTTCTGGTTTCCGAGTCTGGCGGGAAGTCCCGAGCTGGACTCAGTTCCTGGCTCGGAAAGTGAAGTTCGGGGAGATGGCATCTCTAATCTATTCACATTGCTTAAATTACATTTTCACTTTCTGTAAACTACTGCAAGAAATAAAACTTCATTTTTAATGGGGAAAACAATTGTTTGTATTTAATATCTGCTGTATTTGGGTTTATATTCAATTACATTATGGGGGTTATTCTGACCCGATCGCATGCTGCAGTTTATCGCAGCGACGCGATCGGGTCAGAACTGTGCATGCGCCGGTGCCACAGTGCGCCAGCGCCACAGTGCGCCGGCACTATGATTGCCTCTGCCTGATTGACAGGCAGAGGCGGTCGCTGTGCGGGGGGGGGGGGAATGGTGGCGTTTGCAGGGCTACGATCAACTCGGAATGATCCCCTATATACGGACAATGCAGCGTCGGCAATTATTAAAAACTGTTCTGACAATATTGTTTCTTGTGTATATAATGGGATCGGTATGAAATGCAGGCGGACGGGATCCAGCTGTCATGATCCTGACAGCGGGATCCCATCCGCCGCAATGCCGACAGCGGGGTGTGCGCTAGAAAGCCCCTTGTGGGCTTGCTACACTTGCCATGCTGTGGGCACAGTGGCTCGCTGTATTCGCCATAGGTTCATCCACAGAGGGAGAATAGCCTGTGTCGCCGGTATTCCGGTGGCGGCATTTCACCGCTAGGCGGGATCTCGGCATCGGCATTGTGACCACCGGGATCCCGACTAGCAGTATTTTGACCGCTTCCCTATATAACACTTCATCACACTATTATATTGTGCACAAATAGTTTATTCAGAGTTGTACAGTATTGCAGTAGCAGCTGTGATCACAGTTGCTGTGTATGTGCGGAAATATGCTAATGACAGTCTAAAGACTCCCCGCCTATACTAGCGTGCGACGCACTGAGTAAATGCAGAGAAGCTTTCTTTTCTTATATGCGGCATCCGCCAGTGGTTGTGTATACACCACAATCATTATTATTATTACAACCAGTTATTTATATAGCGCACACATATTCCACAGCGTTTTACAGAGAATATTTGGCCAGTCACATCATTTCTTGTCCAAGTGGAGCTTACAATCTATATTCCCTACAACATGTACATACACACACATTCACGCTAGGGTTAATTTTGTTGGGATCCAATTAACCTACCAGTATATTTTTGGATTGTGGGAGGAAACCGGAGTACCCAGAGGAAACCCATACAAGTACGGGGAGAATATACAAACTCCGCACAGTAAGGGCCATGGTGGGAACTGAATCCATGACCTCAGTGCTGTGAGGCAGTAATGCTAACCATTACGCCATCTGTACTGCCTAATCGACAAAACATTGGACTCACATCGACACCTTAAGTAAGTCCTGGGTCATGAAGACTCAGCAGTATGGTCTCTCTAGTAAAATATGCCCTGGGAGCGCAATTGTGCTTACATAGGATAGAAAATGACACCCCTAAAACCTGTGTTGATATTTTTTGTGTTGTCCATTTCTATGTTGATTTTTTGACCCTGTTGACCTTTTCTACTGTCTACTTTTCTATGTCGACTTTCTGTCCCTGTCAACCTAATGCATGTCGACAATATTGGGGTGACCTAATGACTATCTTTCTAATTACTGTAGATCTTTTATAGTACACACAATCAGAGGTGGACACATTTGCATTCACAGCTATGATTTTGGACACAGAGGACTCAGGGCCGTCTTTTAGTATGGGCTCAATAGGCTCTTGCCCAAGGGACCCAGGAGTAAAAGGGCCCTAGCATGATAGCTGAGGGTCCCCTTTTTTCAGGGGTACCAGATTTTTGAAAATCGGCCATGGGGAACCGGAGATATCCGACTTAAAAGCAGTGGTCCCCATCCAAGCCTGTTAATTGTTCGTACTAGCCAGATATCACAGGTTCTGTCTGACTTAGAGTTTTTCTGAGGGTATACTCCAAAAGCTGGAACTCTCTCCTTTCAGTGGACACTGGCAGCTTGTCTCTACTATGCCCAGAACCAGAGATAGAAGCCTTCCAGCAGATGGTCCCTGCTCCAGCTCCACACGCCTAATATGCAGTTTTATATGTTTGTTGGTGGATTGCTCTGGCTCCTGAACTCTGATCCCCAAGTCCCCAGTACCTCCTGACAGGTGGGACTCTCTAGTTTTTTTTATCCTATTAAAGCTAAGAAATCTATTTCCAGGAACTGGAGAGATCTGTAGTAAAGTAAGCTGCCCTCCCACCGGAAAATGATGAATATTAAGCCGACTCCACTATCCACCCCTCTCCTGTGTATTAAACAGCCCCTACCACACTGGAAGCCATGTACCAGGGCCCCTTCATTCAGCGCAATGTCCCCTTCTACAGTTTAGTGTTCTCCTTCCCGCCCCATTTGTGCAGTAAAGGAGTAATTAGCAGAAATGATTTCTCCAGGTCCTACATGCTGAGCGAAAGATAGAACCCCCCTGCCTCCCGCGGGACAATAAAGCTGCCGCTGATAGCACCCCCCACCCCTACTGCTGATGGGTGGATAGGGGCCCCAGTGCATTGCTGTGCCCAGGGGCCTACACTGCTGTTAAGATGGCTCTGAGCGGACTTGCATAAACATGCTAATGACTCACCTGCTTTCTTGTGTATAGAGGCGCCCACCTCCGGCAAACCAGATCTGTCTATTACATGCAGAAGATGCAACATCGGGAACATTAGTCACACATTGATTCATAGCATCCCCAAGGAGTCTCAGAATGTCCATCTCAACCAAGACCCCAGGACCAGTCCAACTGCAAACAGATGGTTTACATACAAATCCAAAGTGGGTGCGCTGGGCATGTGCACAATGGGTCCTGCATTGTCTCACACAGTGGCCCCTAAGCCACAGCCTGATTGACAGGCTGCAACCATTTGAGGGCAGGGGGTGCCGGACAGCATTCTACAAAATGTGCCACCCCTGTTTTGTAGGCGTGCCACAGCCAGGGTCTGCCTCTTCTGAAGCAGTCTTTCTGTCCCTGGCGGTGTGAACAGCCCAAACATCCTGAACTATCCAGGAGGCGTCCATTTACACAAGATGCCTCCTGATACTCTTGCATTACTTAGCAGTAGCGGCTGTGGAAAAACACAATAACTGTAATCGGTCCCTGTACACCACCCTGCCTCTACCCTGCCCTTCTTCCTCTCTTTGGGCAATTCTCAGTGATGTACCAAGCTATGCCAATCACCATGTATGTTTAAGGGGGGAGGGGGGAATTAGCAATGTTATTTGCCACAAAATGCCTTCGGTTAACTGTTCCGGAAGCACTTTGTGGCCATTGCAGATAACTGAATCTGTCTTCCTTATACCCCTTTTCCACTAGCTCAAAAAACACGGGTAATAAATGCATGGGGGCGCACATTTACCTGTGTTTTATGCTAGTGGAAAAGGGTCAACCCGGATCAAGTGATCCGGGAATCCTACCCGGGTAGCTTACCGGGTTGAACACGAGTTCAACCCGGTAAGCTGTGTAGTGTAAACGGAAGCCGTGTCGATGCAACACGGCTCCCGTTCACAGTCTATGGAAGGGCAGCGCTGGGAGATCATGTGATCTCCCAGCGCCATCCCTGGCGTGTCGCTAGCACCGTCACCAACCCGGCAATATGCCGGGTTGGTGAGCGCAGTGGGAAAGGGGGCTGAGCACGGGCCGCAGCCGGGTAGCACCCGTGTCAGGCTCCCGACTGCGACCCGTGCTTAGTGGTGGAAAAGGGGTATTAGTTTCACTCTGTAATATAGCTAGCCCCCTATCCTAGCTGCTATTATACTTATTAAACTCTCTGCCAGCTCTCTGACTTATTCATGGTCTTTACCCCTCTCTTTATTCTTCCAGCTGCCCCTCTTCTTTACTTCTCTCCATACCCTTATTCTACAGTTTATTGCTTTATCTCACTCTTTTTAGCCTGTCTGATGTGCCCCTTCTTTATGCGTATCTCCACTGTCATACCATGTGTCTGCAGGGCTGTCAGTAAGACGTATGGGCACCATGACTCTTTCAGACACTTTAGAGATGAGTGAAAGAAAAGTCTAAATTAAACAAATTAAGTTTAAACAGATAGTTCATTATGTTCTGAGGTGTGTAATGCAAACAGTATACAATATAAGATATAATAAATACAATACAATATACAATAAAAGATAAGGGGGGTAATTCCAAGTTGATCGCAGCAGGACATTTTTTAGCAGTTGGGCAAAACCATGTGCACTGCAGGGGGGGGGGGGGCAGATATAACATTTGCAGAGAGAGTTAGATGTTGGTGGGTTATTTTGTTTCTGTGCAGGGTAAATACTGGCTGCTTTATTTTTACACCACACCCAAATCTAACTCTCTCTGCACATGTTATATCTGCCTCCCCTGCAGTGCACATGGTTTTGCCCAACTGCGATCAACTTGGAATTACCCCCAAAAGTTTGGATAGAAAATCAAATGTAATAACATACTGTAGGACAGTTGTTCCCAAACTTTATTGAATCACGGCACCCTAGAGTATCAGAATTATTTTCACTGCACCCCTAGGACAAATGTTTCTTATAGAGAAATTTAGAAAGAAATATTAAAATAAGCAAAATCGTATTTATATATATCATGCTTGGGTTCAGTTGTGTGCTGAGGGACAAGATTTGCTTCTGTTTGTCCACATATTTTATGATTGACAGCCACCAGCACTGGTTTTGTCTATTACATTGTTCATAAATAAATTCAATTGATCCTGGACGACCAATCCAAGGCACCCCTGCAAGTGTCCTGAGGCACCACAGGGTGCACGGCACAAAGTTTGCGAACCACTGCTGTAGGCTAAGAATATATGCAGCTGATGTATGGCCAAGGACCAGATGTTGCAGGTTATTCATTGGTTCTTTGAGGAGACAAAACAGTCTATTTATTATACCCCTGTGTCATGAACCATTTGTGTATTAATAATTGCAGCAAAATATAATGTTCATATACATTGCGATTGACCATGCGGCTATAAAATGGTGATTTTCTCCATCTCACTAACAGCCTATTGCTGCCAGCAAGGAGTTCAGGCAATATGCAGCAGCACAGACAACACCCATGCAGTAAGACATGAACCAGAGGTGATCCTACAAAGCCTCTCTGGCTTTGCTGGTCCCCCATTGGGGGTTATACACTGTCCATAATGGCATGCTATCACTTTCTAACACTTGGGGGATCATTCCGAGTTGATCGCACGTAGCAACTTTTTGCTGCCCGTGCGATCAACTAGACGCCGCCTATGGAGGAATGTATTCCTGCATAGCAGGGCTGCGAACACTTGTGCAGCCCTGCTATGCAAAAAAAAGTTTCCTGTAAAAGAAGACCAGTGTAAGAGTTACTTACCTTGCGCAATCGATCCAGCGATGCAGGTCCCGGAATTGACGTCAGACATCCGCCCTCCAAACGCCTGGGCACGCCTGCGTTGGAATCACCACTCCCAGAAAATGGTGAGTAGCCACCCCGGAATGCCTTCCTGCTGTCAATCTTCTTGCGATCGCTCCAGCGATCGCTTTCTTCGTTCTTCTGGTCATTGCCCGGCGACGGCAGTCGCTGGGCAATGACGCACATGCGCATTGCGTCCGCCACACAGCCACATACCTGACCCGCTTGCTCCGCTGAGACAAACAGCAGCGTGCGAACGGGTCAGAATGACCTTCTTGATCTATAGATCAGACACCACAGTCTCCATAGCTGACTAGGGTGATGTGGTAACCAAAGAAAAAACAGTGACTGCAAAAGAAATCAGTGAAGTCTTTGCAGAATTCCTCTTCTTAAATAGGAGGAAACTGTGACAACCTTTTACTCTGGCAAAAGAGCCAGAGAAAGGGGTTATCACTGCTTATTGGGGGTAATTCCGAGTTGATCGCAGCAGGAAATTTTTTAGCAGTTGGGCAAAACCATGTGCACTGCAGGGGAGGCAGATATAACATGTGCAGAGAGAGTTAGATTTGGGTGGGTTATTTTGTTTCCGTGCAGGGTAAATACTGGCTGCTTTATTTTTACACTGCAATTTAGATTGCAGATTGAACTCACCACACCCAAATCTAACTCTCTCTGCAAATGTTATATCTGCCTCTCCTGCAGTGCACATGGTTTTGCCCAACTGCTAAAAAATTTCCCGCTGCGATCAACTCAGAATTACCCCCATTGATAGACCACAGATTTTTCTGTTACATCTGCTAAATGTATCCGAGTTGCTATCCTGCACTACTGAAATATAGGCACGTTTATCTTTTTGTCATGTTAACCTCAGGCAGTTTTTAATTTGTGAGGGTATGCTGTAACCCAGTTCTCAAGTAGCCATACTGATTGCCATAGTGCAAAATAATCTAAACATACTGAAATAAATATTTTGTACCTTATTTTTGTGGATTATAGTCTAAAGAGATAAGGCGAAAACTGTCTGTCTTTTGATACCTTACAAGGTACATTAAAGTTATCTTGAAAACTAACTTGACAAGAGCAGTACAGATCGTTCTTGCGTGAGTTTCCTCCTGCAATCCCAAAAAATACTAGTAAGTTAATTTGCTAATTGGCTCCCGACAAAATATTTTACCCTAGTACTGTATATACTGATGTAGCCAGGGCCGGCGACAGGGGGGTCAAAGGGGACACCTGTACCGGTCCCCAAGGATCAGAGGGGCCACAAGGATACGTCACTTAGTGCCAGGCAGGGATAAGAGCCGTCTTGTCCAAAGACGGTGTGGGCGCAGCCTCAGAGTGACAGGAGCCTCTTACACACCGGGACTGTGTGGCACAGGTGTGCACCCGCTCTTCCAGGTCCAGATCTGTTACTGGCAGTTATGGGACATGGCGGCAGCTCTGCTGGCCAGGATTCCCATGCCCTGTGCCGACCTCTTCTAGTGGGATGTGAGGGGCACATGGTACCTGCTGTGCGGTGTTCGGGTCTGGTAACTAAGGGAGTGCAGCGCAGGTGAGTCTCTCCCTGGGGTAAGAGTGGATTGCTGAGGGGATAAAGGGCTTTGGGATTAGGAGGAGACAGACTGTGGGATATGTGGGAGGAAGGAGAGAGGGAGACACAGACTGTGGTGTGTGTGGGGGAGGAAGGAGAGATATACATATTTATATATATGTGCTTAGATAAATAAATACAAAAATATATATATTTATTAACAGTTTCTTATATAGCGCAGCAAATTCCGTTGCACTTTATATATATATATATATATATATATTAATCTGAGGAGGCCCCAGAGATATCACTGTACCGGGCCCCACGATTTCCGTTGCCGGCCCTGGATGTAGCCACGCCTATCTAGCATGTGGGGGGAGGGCTGCTGAGGTGCGGGTGCAACTTAGTATGCTGAGTTGCAGCTTAGTACGCTGTCCATGTATTCATATGACATACATGCGTACCCTAGTCGCGGGCACACTTGCCGTACCTGGATTGCGTGAATACAGCAAACTGCATACTGTATGAGCATGGCTACATCTGTAAGTGTGTGCATGTGTTAAGGGCAGAGTAGATGGGCCAAGTGGTTCTTATCTGCCGTCAAATTCTATGTTTACATACCAGTTTCTTTAACTACATTTCCATAAAAGTCCTTAGGATATATAAAAAAAACTGTAAGACACTCTATGGAGCGTTCTAAGCTCTGTACAGGAGTTTCACCCCTGATGAAGTTGTGGGCATTTCATGACAAAATGCATCATGTATGCTTTGGGAGTATACAGCTGTGCCTTATTTTAAACACTACTAACAATATTTGGGTACTTTTACAAGCCACCCTAATGACAACTGTAAGAGACTCTTTTCAGTGTGATGACCTTCTTTGCTTAAGAGAACTCTGGATTATCATATGATACTGGTAATATCTATCTATATAGTTTAGATAATAGAACATATTAACATAAATTTACTATAATTTACTATAATCAATGATACCCAATGGATTTACAGTGCATCCAGAAAGTATTCACACTGCTTCACTTATTCCACATTTTGTTATGTTACAGCCTTATTCCAAAATGGAATAAATTATTTTTTTCCCCTTAAAATTCTACTCACAATAACCTAAAATGACAATGTGAAAAAAGTTTTTGGGAGATTTTTCCAAATTTATTAAAAATAAAAAACTAAGAAATCACATGTACATAAGTAGTATTCACAGCCTTTGCTCAATACTTTGTTGATGCACCTTTGGCAGCAACTACAGCCTCAAGTCTTTTTGAATATGATGCCACAAGCTTGGCACACCTATATTTGGGCAGTTTCGCCCTTTCCTCTTTGCAGCACCTCTCAAGCACCATCAAGTCCACAGCCATTTTCAGATCTCTCCAGAGATGTTCAATCGGATTCAAGTCTGGGCTCTGGCTGGTCCATTCAAGTACATTCACAGAGTTGTCCTGAAGCCACTCCTTTGATATCTTGGCTGTGTGCTTAGGGTCATTGTCCTGCTGAAAGATGAACCTTCACCCCAATCTGAGGTCAAGAGCGCTCTGGAGCTGGTTTTCATACAGGATGTCTCTGTACATTGCCACATTCATCTTTCCCTCTATCCTGAATAGTCTCCCAATTACTGCCGCTGAAAAACATCCCCACAGCATGACGCTGCCACTACCATGCTTCACTGTAGAGATGGTATTGGCCTGGTGATAAGCGGTTGCTGGTTTCCTGCAAACATGACACCTGGCATTCACACCAAAGAGTTCAATCTTCGTCTCATCAGACCAGAGAATTTGGTTTCTCATGGTCTGAGGGTCCTTCAGGTGCATTTTGACAAACTCCAGCCGGGATGTCATGTGCTTTTTACTAAGGAGTGGCTTCCGTTTGGCCACTCTACCATACAGGCTTGATTGGTGGATTGCTGCAGAGATGGTTGTCCTTCTGGAAGGTTCTCCTCTCTCCACAGAATAATGCTATAGCTCTGACAGAGTGACCAGTGGGTTCTTGGTCAGCTCTCTGACTAGGGCCCTTCTCCCTCGATCGCTCAGTTTAGATGGCCGGCCAGCTCTAGGAAGAGTCCTGGTGGTTCCGAACTTCTTCCACTTATGGATGATGGAGACCACAGTGCTCATTGGGACCTTCAAAGCAGCGGACATTTTCTGTACCCTTCCCCAGATTTGTGTCTCAAGACATTCCTGTCTCAGAGGTCTACAGACAATTCCTTTGACTTCATGCTTGGTTTGTGCTCAGACATGCACTGTCAAGTGTGGGACCTTATATAAACAGGTGTGTGCCTTTCCAAATTATGTCCAATCAACTGAATTTACCACATGTGGACTCCAATTAAGCTGTAGGAACATCTCAAGGATGATCATTGGAAACAGGATCCACCTGAGCTCAACTTTGAGCTTCATGGCAAAGGCTATGAATACTTATGTACATGCGATTTCTTAGTTTTTTATTTTTAATAAATTTGCAAAAAAATTCAAAAAAACTTTTTTCATGTTGTCATTATGGGGTATTGTGTGTACAATTTTGACGGGAAAAATTAATTTATTCCATTTTGGAATAAGGCTGTAACGTAACAAAATGTGGAAAAACTGAAGTGCTGTGAATACTTTCCGGATGCACTGTATACAGTAGCAGGGAATGACTGTGCAGACTTATCATTATGCTAGTAAGGCATAGAAGAGGGGTCAGTGTATTTTATTAATGGTCCAAATATAGCCTATTTGTGCTCTATGGGACAGATTCAATTAGCTGCGTGGCTAAATCTCTGCCTGGAGCTTAGGGAGGCCAATCCCGGGATCGGGATCGGCGGGATCCCGGGATTTAGGCCCAAAAATGCCAGGATTTGAATCCCGGGATTGGAGCCTCCAATCCCGGGATTCACGGGATTGCATTGCGCATGTGCAACGCAGCAGCGAGGGAGGGTTGGTGTAACTAACACTTACTATTAGGCGGGCTGCAGTATTAGGCGGGCGGCAGCCATGTACACAGACCGCGGCGGCATTTCAAATGTAGCGCCGGCCGCCAGCCAATTACAGCTGGTGGACCGGCGGCCAATCAGGGAAGCGGCCGCAGCGGCTCCTGATTGGCTGCCGGACTGCCCGTTTTGACTGGCTGACGGCTAGCACTACAATTTGAAAGTCCTCCGGCGCGCTCAGCGCGTCTTGTCCATGGCTGCCGTCTGCCGTCCGTCTAATAGTAAGTGTAGTTTTTCTGACACCAACCCTCCCTCACTGTGGTGCTCGCTTCAGCCTCCCTCCCGCTCTGCTTCCTACACCCTCCAGCGCTGCTCCCTAGTCCCTACACTACACCCACCTTCCAGCGCTGCTTCCTAGTCCCTACACTACCCCCACCAGCGCTGCTCCCTAGTCCCTACACTACCCCCACCAGCGCTGCTCCCTAGTCCCTACACTACACCCACCCTCCAGCGCTGCTCCCTACAGCCTCCGTGCTCCCTACACTCTTTTCCACTGCCCTCCACTCCCACTCTCCCTGCTCCCTACTGCAATCCCGGGATCCCGGGAATCCTGGGATTGAGCGTTTTTCAATCCCGAATTGAAAAAACGGCCCGGGATTGGCCTCCCTACTGGAGCTATTCAATTAATGCCACTACCCACATGGTAAGCCTCAGAGGGTGCACTTGATGAGGTGCAATGAATCCATGTTAAGTGCACCATCTGGGGCTTACCATGCTGTAAATTATACTTATACTTTACCCAAAATCTGTGAGTTTAACGCACATTAGCCATGGGATTATCGTGCAATTAAATTGGCTAATATTTGAATGGCTCTGGGTGTTAAACCGGGAGCTACAACCACCCAGTAAACACCACCTCTAATTGAATCTGCTCTTCTGAGTACACAATTTCTGTGTATTTTTAAATTGATAAATTTATTTTCATTTAATTTTGATGTTTCAGATTCAAAATCTGGTCTCCCATTCATTAGGCCGACATATTTCAGAATCCCTATCAGTAAGCTATTCAATTTGATTTTATGTTCAATATCTCCTTTCAGAGGCTTCGGGGTATATTCAATTGAAGTCGGATCCATTCCGACATTCATTTGTTCGAAAAAAGTCGAATTGAGATGCGGGAGGAGAGACGGGGGAAAGCCACGGACAGACGGGGAGAGCAGCGCTACAGCAACGGCTGTAGCGCTGCTCTCCCCCGTCTCCCCCCACCAGTCTCTCTGCCTCTCCCCATCCCTCTTCTCTCAGTCCCTGCATTACAGCCGCCGCTCACGGCAGCGTCCACCCGGCTCCAGCAAGCGAGGTCTCGCTTGCTGGAGCCGGGTGGACGCTGCTGTGAGCGGCGGCTGTGACATACTCCAGTGCTGCTCACCCCGTCCCCGCCTTGGCTCTCCCCATCTCCGGCGCTGCGCTCCCCATCTCACTTCGACTTTTTTTTAAAGTCGAACTGAGATGGTCGAAAAGGGAGCTAAAACCTGTTTTCGACACAAGCACATGGATCGGCAGCTATTCCGCCGATCCACGTGCTTTTCGACAAGTCGAATTTCTCGACTTGTCGAAAAATTTGGAGTTATATTGAATAGGTCGGAACCCCTTCCGACCTAAAAAAGTTGAAAACTGATGTCTTTTCGACAGATGGCAGCTTTTGACTTCAATTGAATATACCCCTTATTAATGTTTTGCTCTACAGTACTCGTAGTGATATATCTCCAGGCAGCAAGATATAACTTGTTGATATTTTCCACTGTGGCTGCCCGCACAACTGCAAGAATCAAAGACTCAGTATTACTTGGTTACATATATAACTAGTTCAGTGATCTCTGCTTCTGTCTCACTTGTTAGGTCTGCTTTCCTTGTACATGTGATACATTTTTGGCAACAGGATTAATAGTATGGCTCCACCTTGTGTCTTAAAGAAGTGACTAGAATTACCAATAAGCTGCCATTTACAGCTGCTTCCACGAAAGAGACTAAACAGCTGATTTACACCGACATAGAAGGTGCATACTCCCTATGCAGGGGCATAGGGAGGGTGGAGCAAGTGGAGCTCGAGCTCCAGGCACCGCTGGGGACAGAAGGTGCCGGCTCCCTGTAACACAGCTGAGAGCCGGGGTAGGAGGAGATGACTAGAAGAGAGGGAAGGGGTGGCCACCACACTGCCTGCATGTTCCATGTTACTGAATGCAGTGCAGAGAGTCCAGTGCATGTAGTGTGGTGTGTTGTTAGGGAAGTGGGGAGGTTTGGAGGCTTGTCAGAAGAAGCTTCCTGACTGTCAGGTATCTGCATTCAGTGATCTGGAACATGCAGGCAGTGTGGTGGCCATCCCTGCCCTTTCCTCAGTCCTTTCTTTCTACCCACGGAGGCCCAGCCTGTCAATCACATTGAAGCTCCGCCCCTCCAGGCTAGAACGAGGAGCTGCTGGTCTGCTGCTGCCCACTTGGTGAGAATTAATGTTTGTATACTGTGTGTATATGTGTGTGTATCTGTTTATGTCTGTGTATACTGTGTGTCTATGTGTATATGTCTATGTTTGTGTGTGTAAATGTGTTTGTTTGTAAATGTGTGTATATAGTGGGGGAGATTCAAATGTTTGAAAAGTCAGTTGAGAGTCTGTTTTTTCCTATCTAATAGACAGGAAAACACAGACACCCAACCGACTTTTCAAACATTTGGATTCCACCCAGTATGTCTGTGTGCATATGTGTGTTTATGTGTATACATGTATGTGTGTGTTTATGTGTATATATCTTTGTATACAGTGTATGTGTGTGTGTATTTGTGTTTGTGTGTGTATATAGCTGCATGTATGTGTGTGTTTATGTATGTCTGTGTATATCTGTGTGTATATGTGTGTGTTTATGGGTGTGCGTGCGTGTGTGTGTGTGTGTGTGTGTGTGTGTATATATGAGTGTGTATATATCTGTGTATGTGTGTGTTTATGTATATCTGTGTATATCTGTGTATATTTGTGTGTAGTGTCTGTATATATCTGTGTATATGTGTGTGTTTATGTATATCTGTGTGTATATTTGTGTATTTATGTGTGTGTATATATCTGTGTATATGTGTGTGTTTATGTATGTCTGTGCCTAAATGTGTGTGTGAATCTATGTATTTATGTATGTATATGTGGTGGTGGGTGGGGGCGCCGTGACATGGCCCTGCTCCGGGTGTCATGTCTCCACGCTACGCCTCTGCTTATGAGCCTGTAGCAGCTTAATCTCCAATTACTGTAGGCTTAGAGAGTGGGCAGCACAAGGAGAGAAAGTTACAGTTTGGTTACTCTTGTCCTAGCCTGACACTGTCAATTTTGTGCCTTTTTAAACTCTTCAACAAATCCCTAGTTATATCTTGCCCTGTCTTCTTATGGATATCAAAGTATTTCATGATATGTTCATAAATATTTCATTCACTTTCATCTTCCTGACATAAAACATATCTGAAAATCATTATGTTCTATTCAGTCTTTGAGCGATTAGATGAAGTGTCAAAAGTAAAGTCTTTCTGTTCTCTAAAATATTTTCAAAACCTTATCACAAAGATCAGTGAATGTCGGGCTCACCCCAACATGGAATGGGTACATCTGTATTTTCTTCTTGCCATTTCCTCATAGAACCGTATTCTTTCTTATAAACAGGTCATATATTACCAGGAGTTTGTCCCCCCAGAACACATACAGTAGTCCCTTTGGACAGTACTGTTTCATGACCTTTTTACAGTATACAGTAGTGACACTTCTCTGCAGTTCCACAGATGCATCACCCAAGTTTATTCACAAGCGCCAGGCTCCAAAATCTGGTCTTTACAGGAAACCATTAATCATACACAGGTGAGTTAGTCTACAAGGCTGGGCCAAAAAATATCCCCGATCTTTCAGTGGGCAGAAATCATCAAAACATGATCAGTTATGATTGGGCATTAGGACTGGATATGGGAAACAGTGATCTACAACAATGGGGCAAAATTCAGACAAGAAAATCAAGTTTAAAGAAAGTAGAGCAGGTTTTGTTGGATTTCTTTCCATGCCACTGTCCAACTCAGGTTGACAAAGCTTTATCTAGATCAGTCCTCTTTCTTCCCCTATGGCCCAGGTTTAGATTGGCTCTGAGGTCTTTTTCCCAGGAACCTGATCTTTGATCTTGTGAACACTGGGGGTAATTCAGACTGCATCGCTGCAGCCATCACAGTCTGAATTACTTTGTGAAGTGCGTACACGTATCAGCCGCACTGCGCGTGCACCCGCCGAGAGCCCAGTGAGATCAGCATCAGCATCTCACTGGTGCGATCGCCTCGGCCTGCTTGACAGGCAGAGGCGGTCGCAGGGCGGGAAGGGGCTTGCCAACGGTGTTAAAACGACCGTTGGGGGGGCGGACCACGGTGGCTGCGTGACATCACATGCAGCTGCTGTGACCCAGGAAGTGGCGAGTATTCGGCCTGCCAGTGTGCAGGAACTGCGCTGCCAGGGAGCTACTCGTCAGGTACAAAAGTATCACCGTTGTGCAATGCTTTTGTACCTGTGCGTGCAGGGGGGCGCAGAGCCAGACATGCGGGGCGGACTAGCCCTGTGCTGTGTGTCCCGCCGCATGTCTGTGAAACTGATCGTAGATGTGGTGCTAAATTTATCTCATCTACGATTAGCTCTGAATTAGGCCCGCGGTCATATACAGCACATCCCGGGGGGAACATTAGTCACACATTACTTACAAGGGTTATCATCATGCTCGCTTGGACCAAAGGGGAATTATGCAACTTTTCATACAGTATACTAAGGGCGGGATTCTAAAGTTTTTACCGCCGGCAGCCACTAGATGGTGACAAACGAAGCTGTACTCCACTCGTGAGGGATCGGCTGGCCGCGTCTACATTTCACCTCGCTCCCAGTGGCAAGCTGAAATGTGTGAAAAGTGATCCGTTTGGGCACTCAAGCGGCACTTTTCCTGATCGCGCCCATTAATTTAGTTAGGTTTACGCGGCTAAACCCGACACTAATGGGCACGATCAGCGTTATAGGGTTCCTCATTTGTATAACGCCCCCTGCGATCTCCCATCACTTCATGCTGGAGATCGGGGGCGATAACATTTGAATTTCTGCCTAAATGTCCTGTACGGTGTAGACCAGTCTGCAAGAACAATTAGATCAGGTATGGTTACGGTGTCAAGCTATTTTGTGTACAGCATCTGTTACGTGACACGTTTCTACAAGCACAGTTAAGTAACCAGCAATGTAACTGTACAGATGTGGCCATGCTTACCCAGCCTGTGTCACGGCTGCACAGGCCTTATTATGCCAAGCTGCGACTTAGTGCAGTACCCATGTATTCCTATTGGTGCACATACTTAGATGCACGCGTGTCCTAGTCACAGTCACACTTGCCGCGACTGGCTTGCTGCAAATACGGCAAGCTGCAGGCTATATGAGCGTGGCTACATCTGTACCTAGCTTACAAGAGCACATCTTTTATCTTGGCCAATCTCCCATCAAACAGTAGAAAAAAATAGACCATGCCTAGCAACTATCAGTGTCCTTATCAATACACTAAAACAAGACCTCGGATACGTGCCCTTTGGATGCAGTGCAGGTAATTGCCTTGATGTATGTGTTGTCACTTACACAGAACACAATCTATTTCAGTCCATGTATTATTATTTTCATTCCTTGCTGTGTTGGTGACGGTGTAGGGTGTACAGTATCAGTGGTTGGAAGCAACCTGTGTGTCAGATGAATCATACTAGATTAAGCTCAGTGTAATAAAAAGTTTCTTTAGCAATTACATTTTAAATAACTAATCATTGCTATAAGATAGACAAATCCTGCAGAGAACCCCTTGTGACTTTAAGTCGGGGAGCAGGACTGTTCCGAATGCTGGTTTTATGACATCCATGCTGCATACTTGCCTACTCTCCCGGAATGGCCGGGAGGCTCCCGAAATTCGGATGGCCCTCCCGGCCCCACGGAAGAGCAGACAAGTCTCCCGGTTTTTCAGTTTCCCCCTGCCCGGCCACCCACTTTGAGAGTAAAGTGGGCGGTCCGGACAGTAGATGACGCAATTCTTGTTGATTTAGACGATGTGACGCTGTAACCCCGCCCTAGTTCCACCTCTGTCCCTCCTCCGCCACGCATCATTGTCCAGCCCAGCCACTCCACTGAGCCGTCCTGGCAGCTCTCTCCCGGAGAGAGCTGCCAGAAAGTAGGCAAGTATGCCATGCTGTACTTAAACAGGCACATTGCTAAATATCTAGTTACCAGCCTTTTATAGACTCAGGGCCTGATTTCTGAGTTGGATGTAAAGTAACTTTGCTCCTGAACAAATGATGGAATGGAAGGGGTTCAAATACCAGATCCGGCCAGGATCCCAGCAGTCAAAATACCAACGCCGGGATCCCGACACTGCTCGGAATGCTGGCGCTGGCATCCCAATTAGGATCACAATCCCGGCATCAGAATTTGCGAGAGGGTAGGTATAGGCTGCAGGGGAGGGTTAGGGTTAGGCTGCGGTCAGGAGGTTAGGTTTAGGTTGTGGATAGGGGAGGTTAGGTTTAGGCACCCCCTGGGAGGATTAGGGTTGTAATCTGGGGGGGGGGTAGGTTAGGCAGTTTATTGGGATGCCGCGGTCGCTATTTTGACTGCTAGCATCCTGAACGCCGGCAGCCCCAATCTGCAAATGCATTTATGTATTTTCTTCCATGCAGGGTAAATACCAGCTGCTTTTGCATGTATCCCACAAATACTGGGCAGCTTTAATTTTACATTGCAATTTAGATTTGTGTTTGGGCAAGGTGTGTTATAACAATTTAAGAGTTCAGAATGTTGACATTCATTGTTTTGACAGCATATTATTGACAATGCAATTTTAGCCTAAACTTGACCTTAAGCCTGGCCCTCACCATAACCGTAATTGTACCCTAACCCTAATTACAGCCTTATCCTAATTGAAGTATAACCCTAACCATAAATTCATGTATCGACATACCGGCTACAGATAGTCACAATGTCAACATTCTGACTGCATACCTTTGGGCACGCCCTCTCTCAAATATAAGGGCTAAATTCTCTAGTGGTGGTGGGTGCAGGGTTAATTGATAAAGAATAGATAATAATATTATTTTTTACATGTGGACAATAGGTCCGAGCAAGCCTGCCCCGGCATTCCAACACTTGTCTGGACAGACTGTCATTGTTATTCCAGAAGTAACAGCATGCCGGAGTAGGATTTTTTTTTATTTTTATTGAATAGCTCTCTCAGATAATCTATATATATATAAAAGGCAAAAAAGGAGATTGACTCACTGGTTGATTCACCACAAAATCTCTTAAACCACAAGGCCTACAATCTTAAAACTTGGCAGGTAGCTTCTCCTTAGGTCCCAGGTGCTTGCTAAGAACTGGTTTTACAAATGTCACTGGGGGTGATTAAGACCTGATCATATATGTGCTAAATTTAGGACATCTATGATCAGCTTCCCTGACATGTGGGGGGACGCCCGGCATAGGGCTAGTCCGCCCCACATGTCAGGCCCTACCCCTCGCAGAAGTACAAAAGCATCGCACAGTGGCGATGCTTTTGTACTTCAGGAGTAGCTCATTACCAGCGCAGCTCCTGCGTGATTTCAGGGATACCCATCGCTGCTCGGGTAAAAGCGGCTGCGTGTGATGTCACGCAGCCGCCGCGGCCCACCCCCCCAATGGTCCTGGCACGCCTGCATTGCCCGCATCACGCCCCCTAACTGGCGGCCCCCTCCCACCCAGCGACCGCCTCTGCCTGTCAATCAGGCAGAGGTGATCACTTTCCTAAGACAGCCATCGGCGCCAGCGCATGCGCAGTTCAGACCCGATCGCTGCTGTGCAAATATGCACAGCAGCGATCGGGTCTGAATAACCCTCACTGTCCATCCATGGAAATCGCACAAAATATGTATGTATGTATGTATGTATGTATGTATGTGTATATGTATGTTCCAGATTAACTCCGGAATGCCAGCAGCAATTTACACCAAACTTGGTACACATATGACTTACAATCTGGGAACAAACACTGTGGGGGTAACACAGCCCTAGCACCCCTTGGGGGGAAAGCGGCACAAAGTATATCGGGACAGGGCCGTCTTTTCGTATGGGCTCAATGGGCTCTTGCCCAAGGGCCCCAGGAGTAAAAAAGCCCTAGGCTTATAGCTGAGGGTCCCCTCTTTCCAGGGGTACCAGATTTTTGAAAATCGGCCCTGGGGAACCGGAGATATCCGACTTCAAAGCAGTAGTCCCCATCCAAGCCTGTTAATTGTTCTTCCCAGCTAGATATCTAGGGTTTTGTCTGACTTATAGTTTTTCTGAGGGTATACTCCAAAAGCTGGGACTCTCCCCTTTCAGTGGACATTGGCAGCTTGTCTCTACTATGTCCAGAACCAGAGATATCAGCCTTCCAGCAGCTGGTCCCTGCTCCAGCTCCACACGCCTAATATGCAGTTTTATGTTTTTGTCGGTGGATTGCTCTGGCTCCTGAACTCTGATCCCCAAGTCCCCAGTACCTCCTGAAAGGTGGGACTCTCTAGTTTTTTTTTATCCCAGTTCAGCTAAGAAATCTATTTCCAGGAACTGGAGATATCTGCAGTAAAGCAAGCTGCCCTGACCCCCGGAAAATGATGAATATTAAGCCCACTCCACTATCCACCCCTCCCCTGTGTATTAAACACCCCCTATCACCCTAGAAGTCATGTATCAAGGCCCCTTCATTCAGCCTAATGTCCCCTTCTACAGTTTAGCATTCTCCTTCCCGCACTATTTGTGAAGTAAAGGAGTAATTAGCAGAAATTATTTCTCCAGGTCCTACATGCTGAACGAAAGATAGAACCCCCCTATCCCCCGCGGGACATCAAAGCTGCCACTGATAGCACCCCCCACCCCTACCGCTGATGCGTGGGTAGGGGCCCCAGTGCATTGCTGTGCCCAGGGGCCTACACTGCTGTTAAGACGGCTCTGTATCGGGAGACCGCATAACTACGGAATGGCTGGAGCAATGTACACAAAAATTGGCACACATATGACTTACAATATGGGAACAAACACTGTGGGGGTAAGACACCCCTAGCACCCCTAAGGATGGGACAACAGCATAGAGTATATCAGGAGAAAGTATAACTCTGGAATGCCTGGACCAATTTACACCATACATTGTACACATATGACTTACAATCTGGGAACAAACACTGTGGGGATAAGACACCCCTAGCGCCCCTAGGGGAGGGCCAGCAGCACAGACTATATCAGGACATGCATGATATGTCAGTCAGGACAGGGCTACATGTGACAGGGGCAGTGACATGATTTGAGGAGGGGAATGGAGGTAGCATGTACCCACAAACTGACAGTTATATAGTGGAAGTAGCAGGGTCCCTCAGCAGCACAGAATATATCAGGAGGTGCATAATATGCTGCGCTATATAAGAAACTGTAAATAAATTGATAATTTCACAGGGGCACTGCCATGATGTGAGGAGGGGAATGGAGGCAGCAGGAAGCCACAGACTGAGAGTTGTATAGTGGGAAGAGCAGGGTTCCTCGGCAGTGGCAAACGCAGGATTTGCATGGGGGGGTTTCCAGAACTGGGCGGAGCCAATCACGGGGGTGGGGACTGAGGTGACCCAGTATATGCTGGGTCCGTAAAACTAGTGTGTCTGTGTGTGTATATATATATATATATATATATATATATCTATCTACACATATATACACATATATCTACACACACATATATATATATATATATATATACACATACACACACACATACATATACACGGGTGGTCTTCAGTATGCCGGCGGTCGGGCTCCCGGCGACCACCATACCGGCGCCGGGAGCCTGACCGCCGGCATACCGACACTTATTCTACCTCGTGGGGGTCCACGACCCCCCTGGAGGGAGAATAGAATAGTGTGGCGCGCGTATCGTGGCGAGCGCAGCGAGCCCGGAAGGGGCTCATTTGCGCTCGCCACACTGTTGGAATGCCGGCGGCCAGCCTCCCGGCGCCGGTATGCTGGTCGCCGGGAGGCCGGCCGCCGGGAGATCGTAGTGAACCCATATACACATATACATAGCATATTAAACATGCATACATATATATATATATATATATATATATATACACACACACATACAGTACACATATATATACACATGTATATATATATATATATCATATGTGTGTGTGTGTGTTTATATGTATGTATGTATATACATGTGTATATATGTAGGCACATGGATATATATGTACTATAATTAAAATAAAGTAAACTTCTATTGCACTTGCAAGTGCCACCAGGAAGACAGCAGGCTGCAGAGGACGCTAGACAGTCATTAATAATACTCATGCAGCTAAAAAAAAAAATATATATATATATATATATATATATATATATATATTTTTTTTTTAGTGGAGGGGGGTTTCTGGGTACTCGGAAACCCCCCCCCCTGGGTGCGCCACTGCTCGGGGGCCAAAAAAGGGGTCTAGCCACTACACAAAGTGGGTCAGGGAAGCAAGATATGTCTATAGATCTCCAACCAAATAAAATAAGCGAACAACTATAATTCTGATTTACCTCCTGCATCTAGCTGTGATCCCAGCACTGTGACGACATTGCAAGCTGGGATGCAACATCGCGACCATCCCTGCCGAAGGCCAGCTGAGCAAGCCTAAGCTTGTGCAGCTGGCCAACAGAAGCAGGGGGTTGCGAGGCGTGGAAGTTTGCAAGGTGAGATTTATGATTATATACTGTAGGGAATTTTGGAGTCTAGAGAATACAGTATATAGGTTGGCAAATCTGAATACAGGAATGCTGCGTAATTGCAAGCCAGGATTTGTTCTGAGAACCGAGCCCACCTGAACTTAGGGGATCCGAAGAGGATCCAGGCCGGGACTCGGATCTTTCTGCCTGCCTGTTGCAGCTGCTATAATGTATGTATATATGGTGACATGCTACGGCTGCTATAATGTATGTCTATATGGTGATATGTGTGGCTGCTATTATAATGTATGTATATATGGTGATATGTGTGGCTGCTATTATAATGTGTGTATATATGGTGACATGCTACTGCTGCTATAATGTATGTATATATGGTGACATGCTGCAGTTGCTATAAAGTATGTACAGTATATATGGTGACATTCTGCGGCTGCTTAATGTATGTATATACTGTATGGTGACATGCTACGGCTGCTATAATGTATGTATATATGGTGACATGCAACTGCTGCTATAATGTATGTACAGTATATATAGTGATATGCTGTGGCTACTATTATAATGTATGTATATATGGTGACATATATGGTGACAACCAGGGCCGGATTAACAATGGGGCGGATGGAGCTGCAGCTCCAGGCCCCCCAATGAAAATAGGCCCAGAGGGATCGGCTGGAGTCTGGCAGCGTGTACAGGGAAAAAATATTTTTCTGTTTCAGCCAGCGTCGGAAGCCATCGGAGGTCCCGCACCCATTCCAACACCCCCACCATACACCCTCCTGTCCGGCTACAGCTAGTATGCTGGAATAACCACTACAATCACTGTGCTCGAAGTACCGCTCAGTCAGTGCTCTGGCTGTTGCTGCATATACAGACCACATCGGTTGGTGGATAGAGAGGGGGGAGGGGCGGCGGCTCGGGACGCTGCATGTGCAATCCCACAAGCCACTTGCACCTCTGATACTTGGGCTCCCGGCTCCGCCTCCCAGCTAACGATGTGGCTTCAGGGATGGAGGAGGCGGCGGCTATGAGTACAGGTCGGGAGCGGGCACACCGGCACTGCAGCTTCCAATGGGTTCGTGACGATTTGTGTAATGAGATGTATTGTAGCTGTAGAACTGTGTGCCAGCATGTGTTGTGCCGCACACCCTGTTTGTGCTGGACCTCCTTATCATGCATCGCTGCCTGTGTGCACCAGCAGTATCCCTATAGTACTGGGGCACTGCCTTTGCACTGGATGCAGTGGTTCATTTGTGTAACACCCAGTTCCTCTCTCCCATAACACTGCCTACTCTTCATGCTAGGGGAAGGTACACTTAGCACATGGGTGAGGTGCAGGGGTATGAGAAGATAGGAGGTAGTCAGGGGCATGGGTATGAGGAAGGAGTGAGGTGGAGGGGTATGAGGAGGGAGAAAGTGAGGTGCAGGGGTATGAGAAGGAAGGAGGTAGTGAGGTGGAGGGGTATGAGGAGGAAGTGAGGTGCAGGGGTATGAGAAGGAAGGAGGTAGTGAGGTGGAGGGGTATGAGGAGGAAGTGAGGTGCAGGGGTATGAGAAGGAAGGAGGTAGTGAGGTGCAGGGTTATGAGAAGGAAGGAGGTAGTGAGGTGGAGGGGTATGAGGAGGTAGTGAGGTGCAGGGGTATGAGAAGGAAGGAGGTAGTGAGGTGCAGGGTTATGAGAAGGAAGGAGGTAGTGAGATGGAGGGGTGTGAGGAGGGAGTGAGGTGGAGGGGTATGAAAAGGAAGGAGGTAGTGAGTTGGAGGGGTATGAGGAGTGAGGTGGAGAGGTATGAAAAGGAAGGCGGCAGTGAGTTGGAGGGGTATGAGGAGGGAGTGAGGAGGGGTATGAGGAGGGAGTAAGGAGCGGTATGAGAAGGAAGGAGTTAGTGAGGTGGAGGGGTACGTGGAAGGAGTGAGGTGCAGGGGTATGAGGAGGGAGTGAGGTGCAGGGGTATGAGGAGGGAGTGAGGTGCAGGAGTATTGGAAGGAAGGAAGAAGGTAGTGAGTTGGAGGGGTATGAGGAGGTAGTGAGGTGCAGGGGTATGAGAAGGAAGGAGGTAGTGAGGAGAGAGGGAGGTGCAGGAATACTGGAAGGAAGGAATGAGGTAGTGAGTTGGAGGGGTATGAGGAGGTAGTGAAGAGAGAGGGAGGTGCAGGAGTATGAGGAGGGAGTGAGGTGCAGGAGTATTGGGAGGAAGGAAGGAGGTAGTGAGTTGGAGGGGTATGAGGAGGTGGGGAAGAGAGAGGGAGGTGCAGGAGTATGAGGAGGGAGTGAGGTACAGGAGTCTTGGAAGGAAGGAAGGAGGTAGTGAGTTGGAGGGGTATGAGAAGGAAGGAGGTAGTGAGGTGCAGGGGTGAGAGATGGAAGGAGGGATTGAAAAGTGTAGGGCGAAAAGAAGTATAGAGGGTATGAGAGGTATAGGGGGTAAGTATAGGAAGAAGGAAGCAAGAGTAGCAGGGGTGACATATGAGACATTTAGAAAAGTTGAATTAAAACAGATACTGTATAGGGAAGAAGATGATGAACACAGGTTAGATAACTATATAATATAATATGGTTTTTTATACTATATACTGATTTTACTTTATCAAAATCCCTACAGTTTCTGGGATTCTAGGTATACCACAGATCCCCGGCCATTCTATTTATTTTTGGACACCCCCACTTTTAAGTTCCCACTTGGACCATTACATACAACAACAATAATAACAGCAACAACAACAGAGTACTTGATCCAGCACACTTATTATTGTTGTTTGGGCTGGACTGAAGGGGGGATACACAGGCGGCTTCCTCAGGGGCTAGGCCATCTGAGTGATATTGTGCATGCTACTCTGCAGCTGTGGCACAAGGGTGGAGTGACGGCCTCTATATCTTTTTTGGCTCCTTCTCCTTGCACAGGCTTTGTCGGGACCCGCCGCCTCTGACTGTGGGAGCAGGCTCTCTAAGCAGCTGCAGTACATAGCCAAAGCAAGACCCAGATCGGGTACAAGTGGTGAGTAGGGCTGGAGGGAGGGGTGTCATAATACACCATGCAGATTACGTACTGTATAAACTGTAATATTATCAGTTATAGTATATATAGCGAGTGCCAACTACCTCCTCCCACCAGTGATGAATTCAAGCCCTCTGTCCTGCCCCTTCCACCTCTATCCTGTCCCCTCTGTCCTGCCCCTGTCCCTATTGTTTTGGTCCCTCTGTTTTGGTCCTGTCACTTCTGTCCTGTCTCTTTCCCCTCAGTCCTGTCCCTGTCACTTCTGTCCTTGTCCTTCTGTCCTGGTCTATCCCCTCTGTCCCTGCCACCACTGTTCTGGTCCTGGGACCTCCGTCCTGTCCCCCCTATTCTTGTCCTGTCACCTCTGTCCTGTTCCGGGCACCTCTGTCCTTGTCCCCACTGTCCTGTTCCTGTCACCTCTGTAACGTTGGATGGAAAGTTAGGAGGTAGCTTGAGAACAATGAAGTACTTAGGAAAGAATCGAGGGGGGGAAGTGGGAAAGTAGAGGGGTCTATTTATTATTGTTCATATCTTTGTTAAGAAAGTGTTCCTCCTATACAGCAATAAACCCCGCCAGAGGAACTATATTTAAGAATGATCTCTGGATGTTGATAGCAGGGAAAGCTCAAAGAAAAGAAAAAAAAGCTACTACGCTATTGCTGTTGCTGCAGGAGGCGTCTATAGGAAGCAGATGCAACCTGATAGTTGAACAGAATCCGAAACCAGCTTCGGACCACCGTCATGACCATCGGTTGCAAAGTTAGCAATGGCGGCAGCAATAGGAATGGACAGTCTGAGTAAGCTGAAGTGAGCGCTATCACAGGACTCATTATGCACATGTGCAGACCCACAACAATTGGGAGTTGTATGACGGGTTTGCGTACAACTCTGAATTGGCCTCATACTCCCTTGTTTCAGTAGCTGACTACTCTCTCCCAGTATACCAGATAGATGGTGAATCCAATAAGTAGATCTATAGAAAGCGGTAGGCTAAAAGGCAGTGCACATTGGCCCTCATTCCGAGTTGTTCGCTCGCTAGCTGCTTTTAGCAGCATTGCACACGCTAGGCCGCCGCCCTCTGGGAGTGTATCTAAGCTTAGCAGAATTGCGAACGAAAGATTAGCAGAACTGCTACTAAATATTTTCTTGCAGTTTCTAGCTCCAGACCTACTCCTAGATTGCTATCAGCTCGGTCCATTTAGTTCCTGGTTTGACGTCACAAACACGCCCTGCGTTCGGCCAGCCACTCCCCCGTTTCTTCAGACACTCCCCCGTTTTTCCCTGACACGCCTGCGTTTTTTAGCATACTCCCGGAAAACGCTCAGTTACCTCCCAGAAACGTACCTTTCCTGTCAATCACTCACCGATCAGCAGTGCGACTGAAAAGCGCTGCAGGAACACCAGCAAATCTACTAAGTTTTGTGTAAAATAACTTAGCGCATGCGCTCTGCGTACCATGCGCATGCGCATTTAGCAACAAATCGCAGCATAGCGAAAATCGGCAACGAACGAACAACTCGGAATGACCACCATTGTGCTTTGAGAGGCAGGGACTCAGCAAAGCCAGGAAGGCTTTGCCGAAGCTGGAAAGGCTTTTGGCATCTATAGATGGCGTAAGCGATACAGTTACAAACAGCAGTAAGCTAAGCTTACTGCTGTTTGCTAAATGCATGATGCAGGCCACACAAACCCACAGAACTGGTTACACACCCTGCAGCGGCATAAAATAGGCCCTTCATAAATTTCAGCTCCAGGCCCATGTGGATCTTAATTTGGCACTGGTGACAACCCTAACGCCCCCCCGGATAACAGCTAAACTATTCCCCCACCCTAAACCTAACCCGCGCTATACTTACCATGGTTGGGTTCTGGCATCGGTGTCCTGATCATTTCTGGATTCCGGCATCGGGATCACTTGATTGCGATTTTCGGACTTCTGCCTTCCATCCCGAATGAGGTCCAATATACACATTTTCGGGTCAATGCAGCCATTGTAATGCTAAGCGCATGACCGTTATTCTGAAAGGAGGAGCTAAGTTACAGTAATTAGGCATTGATAAATAAATTAGGACTAGGTGCACTTGTGCCTTACTTTACTTCCATATGCAAAAATGAGATTTCATTCTGTGGCAATAAATATGTGAATGAGATGGAGGCCACATTTACAGGTGCGTTGTCTGGTTTGCCGGTGAATACAAACTATTTTTATCCCCTCAAAGGATGTGTAAACTAGGTCTGATCCTGTAGTTTACTTTCAAGTGGACACTTTTAATGGGAAAGTAATTAGGAACATTCAAAGTACAAAATTGTCAATTTAATCTATCTATCTATCTATCTATCTATCTATCTGTCTAAACAGATGTGTCATCATACACCATTGCCGCAATCACACCTAACGACCTTCTTGGTGCGCCAGGTCCCGTGCGACTCACACACATACATATAGTTACACAGTTATATACACATATACATATCTTTTGTCCGCACCCAAAGAGAGGGCATGACCTCGTTCCTGCTAAGCCACACCCCATGGATTATGTCATTTTCGGGGCATGTCCATATGTCAAGCCACCATTTTACGTCATGCTGGGGGTGAGCCCATTACTCCATCAGCTGCTGGGCTGCCCCAGCCCTCTCTCTGCACTAAATGGCATCCACTCAGCTTCACTGCCACCAATGCTCTCTGCTTAGCAGAGAAGAGTTGCAGCATTGCGTGAGTGCCTCCCGACACTGTGAGACAGCGGGACAGTGCCTGAAAAACGGGACTGTCCTGCTGGAATCGGTTGGGAAATATGCATAAAGATAGTGTCTCCCCTCCTCCCTCTTTGACTTACATCAACATTTGGTACACTGTTACTGCTGCTCCCTTCTCTCTCCCATGTAGCTGTCACTGACTGCAGAGTGCCATGTAGCCCCGTCACAATGCTCTGACTCCATTCTCTCGTTCCACACTTTTGCACTGCAGCTGTAATAAAAGCTGGGGGGGCCCCTTTGATAGGGGGGCTCAGTACCAATTGCCTCCTGTGCCGCCCACAACCCTCTCCTAACTTCCCCTAATCAGGCTTTGGAGATAGGTAAAATACTACTTCTAAGAGTGTCTTGGAAAACTTGACCTCATTATTCTTCTATAAACATCCTAGTGACATTTGGTGGACCCCTTCATTCTAAGTAAAGCATTCGTTACCTCTAATACCCAGAAATAAAGACACGGAGACTTGAATTTGGCAGAAAAATTGCTAGCTATTTATTTGACCCTAACCATAGCAAACCTGTAAATAAAACTTTGTTAAGATGCCGATTCAGCCGGCATATGGTGGCAGAAAAAAGAACGGCTCTATTAAACTGATGCTAACCTTAAAATTCTAAAATCAAAAGCATCCTAATTTAACTACAAACTATCAAAACGGTAATAGGTGCTAGCTCAACCCCCACAGTGACTTCCCACCCTGATGGGTGCCCATTCCGCTGCCTCCCGGTCGGGTGGTCGAGCGGCCAATAAGTCGATGGAGGTGAGTGCACCTAAACCAAATCAAACTGTAAATCACTACAGCTTACCATACAACAACAAACTGCCGTTCTTTTCCGCCAATAAATAGCCAACGATAAAACCAGCCAACAATTCAATGCCAAGGCACTCCGTGCCAGAACCTCTACCAACAGGGCGGGAGGGCGGGAAGGCAATTTCACCAACAAGAGAGAGACAAAATGGCTATCCTTCCCTATATATACTAACCCTCCCCTTTTCCAAAGGGCTGTACTTTCTTTTCCAGCTAGGTCCACCCCTCACAAGATGTTTAACTCATTCCTTTCCTATGCTGTCAATTCTCTCTCCTAAACATCCTAGTGACATTTGGTGGACCCCTTCATTCTAAGTAAAGCATTCGTTACCTCTAATACCCAGAAATAAAGACACGGAGACTTGAATTTGGCAGAAAAATTGCTAGCTATTTATTTGACCCTAACCATAGCAAACCTGTAAATAAAACTTTGTTAAGATGCCGATTCAGCCGGCATATGGTGGCAGAAAAAAGAACGGCTCTATTAAACTGACGCTAACCTTAAAATGCTAAAATCAAAACCATCCTAATTTAACTACAAACTATCAAAACGGTAATAGGTGCTAGCTCAACCCCCACAGTGACTTCCCACCCTGATGGGTGCCCATTCCGCTGCCTCCCGGTCGGGTGGTCGAGCGGCCAATAAGTCGATGGAGGTGAGTGCACCTAAACCAAATCAAACTGTAAATCACTACAGCTTACCATACAACAACAAACTGCCGTTCTTTTCCGCCAACAGCGAAAGACTCCTTCCCAGAGTCTTCGCACCGCCACCATAACCTCACCCTAAGTCCTGCAACACTAGGAACAGATCCTCCAGGAAAAGCATCATCCCCTCATTGGATAGATGCACACCATCAGGCCGAAAAAGGTGACTGTCTCGGAACCGAATCCTAGAGTGGCGAACCACTTGGCCTCCGTGGGACAACACCCACTTCGCCACTGCCCCATTCACCTTCTGCCTGGCCTCATCAATTACGCGACCGTCCGCCACACCTTGCCAACTCAACCTTGGCACCATCAAGGAGAACACCAATACACAATTGGTCCATGCTGCGGCCAAACTTGCCAGATCCTGTATCATGGCCCACCGCATCTCCAAAGAAGTCCTCTTCCCCAGGTCGTTGCCACCTAAATGGACAACCAACACCCTAGGGACTCCATGCTTGCTGGCCTGACTTACTAGTTTACTTCTCAACTCCGTCCACATCATCCCTTGCCAACCAAGCCAACGAACTCCTCGAGCCCTAGGAAACATCTGTGCCCCCTCCAAGGCCAAAACTGGGCGGCCCAATACACATAAGAGTGGCCAACCACCCAAATAGGCAAGTCATCTTCCAACCAATCTGAAGAGGAGGAAAAGGGGGTAAAAGTGGTTACTAATCATCTATACCATTGTTTAATTTACTGCATTAACCTGAAGGATCTGCCAAAAAGAAAAATTTTGTTTCCGTATTTTGCAGCAGTCTCGGCCTAGCCGATCTGCACGAGCTTCTAGCCAATTTGAAGCAGAACATGAACACACAAATGGTAAAGATGAAAACAATATTAAGAAAATAACAAAAAAGGGGGGGGGGAGTAAAAAAAGGGGTAAAACATGTAAGAACTCAGCTGGAGGTGAAAACGTAAAGACCTGCTGAGGGTCTCTGATTAGAACAGATTAGCCGAATTGTGGATTAGAATTCAGTCCGTCAAATCAGGCAAAAAATCGCAAAATAACTCCAGACCCCCGCTGCCGGCTCAAGCCCGCAACGGCGAGTAGCTAATCCCCGAGTAGGATAAAAACGGGTAGACAGACAAACGCATAACACCATAACGTACTGAACTGTAACAACATGATTAAACAACTGCAATTGAACAAAAAGTACGCGCGAGCCAACATCTCATGCAACGGGGCGAATATACCGTCTGTAACTTGACGACTTCCATCGCCCCACTGCCTGGATCTCAGCCATGAAACATCCCGCCGCCGCAGCCGACGTCACAGCTCCTATGCGGAAGGAATGCGTCCCGAACGCAGCGGGTGGAAGGCCCAAGCTCGCAAAACAGCGACCAGCATCCAATTAAATTGATACTTCGTCATCGGCAGCCCGTCATAATGCAGCAGCCATGACCCCCGACTGTCGGGCCGTACTGCCTCATACTGCACTGCCAAACTTACTGGGCAAATGCTCTCCTCAAGTGCCGGAACCAAGGTGACCCATCGACCTCTCCCCACCTGGTCCGCCTTAGCGCGACGCCATCTGCAGAGCAAGGACCTCTCACCCACCACCACGTCCCCGACAAGCATGCGCGAATCTGCTCGCTTAGAAGGCGCTACCAATACCGAAACCCTAAAGGCCCCGTGGTAAGCCATTGAGAACGCCAACTGAACAACAGCGACTCAAATATGGACGACGCAACACCTCCCACCGCCCTGATGACAGCCGGCAACAAGGCCGCAACAATGGACCGCCTCCTGTCAGGCGGCGTCGGCGCGACCCCGCCCATCCTTTCATTGCCTTCAGCAGAATCCCACTCTTCGTCACGTCGGGAACGCCCTTTATTTTGCTGAAAAACGAAATGCCAGCCAAGTACCGGGATACCACCGCTCTGGACCTACCCGAAACATACAGCTGCCAAATAAAACAAAGCATCATCCGCTGCCCGCTCTTACCTTGTGAATTTTGTCCTTGAACAAACTCCTCCCACTCGCTCCAAGCTTGCCTGTAAGCCTTAAGCGTGGTTGGCGCAACTGACCGCAACGCTAGACCTTCCAGTCCGGCCCGATCACCTGCCAAACATAACCGGGACAATGAAAACCATGTTCGTCGGCCTCGGGCGCCAACAAACAGAACCTTTCCCACTGCCCTCGTGCCAACGCGTCGGCAATTCCGTTCTCCAGCCCAGGCACATGCTGCGCGCGGAACCACACGTTCTGACGTAGACATGTCAAACAGCAACTGCCCCAGCACCCGCAGAACCACCAGCGATTTCGCCCTCTGGTTATTTATCGCATGCACCACGCCCAGATTGTCACATCTAAACAAGATGCTGCGATGAGCCAGGCGATCGCCCCAGACCTCCAGCGCCACCCTAATGGGGAAAAGCTCCAGAAGCAAAAGGTCCTTAGTTAAAACTTTTGCGATGCCATTCCGCTGGCCACGAGGCCGCGCACCAAGATCCCTCCAGATAGCAACCGAATCCAGAGGCACCCGCTGCATCGGTGAACAGCTGCAACCTAGCGTTGTCCACCGTTGGGGCCTGCCATATACACACCCCGTTGAAGTCCTCCAGGAACGAGGCCCATACGGCCAAATCCCACTTAATCTCGGAGGACAATCGCACGAAATGGTGTGGTCTGGCACACCCCGCCGTCACCCTTTCTAGCTTCCGGCAGAAAACCCTGCCCCTCGGGATTACCCGACAAGCAAAGTCCAACACGCCCAGCAAGGACTACGCCTGCCGCAGTGTGACCTTACGCGACCCCTCAAACTGGCAAATAGCGTCGCGGAGCTTCACCACCTTGTCCCGAGGCAGCCGACACGATCCTGCCACTGTGTCAATCTCAATCCCCAAAAAAGGACAAACAGGAGGCCGGGCCCTCTGTTTTCTCCTCGGCCACAGGAACGCCGAAGTGGAAAAACAGCGCTCGAATGCTGAAAAGCAAATCGCCGCACCGTGAAGAATATGCCGGACCCGCACACAGGAAGTCATCGAGGTAATGGGCGACCCCGTGACCCCTTGACGAAGACTCCACGCACCAATGTAGAAATGTGCTAAACCGCTCGAAAACCGAGCAGGAAACGGAACATCCCATCGGCAAACATTTATCGATGAAATACTCCGCTCCCATCCGGAAATCCATAAAACGGAATGAGTCCGGATGTAGCGGCAGCAACCGAAAAGCGGACTCAACATCAAATCCCAGCCATGAGGGCCCCAGTCCCGTAACTGCGGACCATCTCCAACGCCTCGTCAAACGACTGATACACCACCGAGCCATGAGCCGGCGGTATTGCGTCATTGACCGACGCCCCCGACGGGTAAGAAAGATGCTGAATGAGCCGGAAAGCGCCTGGAGTCTTCTTGGGAACCACCCCCACGGGAGAGATGATCAAACCATCCACCGGGGTTGATATAAACGGTCCCTCCATCCTGCCCAACCTGACCTCCTTCTCCACTTTCTCCCTCAGCACCAACGGCAAGGCTCGGGCAGACTGGAGGTTCCGCTGGGCCCGAACCGACACCTCGCTCGCAACAGGCAAGCGAAATCAAAACTAAAACCGGAAAACAGAAATTTCGCATCTGCCCTATTTGGACACCAATTTAACCACTTGCCCATCGTCTCTAAATTAATTGGCGCTGGAGCTCTGCGGAGCGCTCCCGCCCGCGGCCTGCCTGGGATACGTTTGCTTACCCCGGGCACCTTGACGACTGCCTTTGAAGCAGGAGGAGGCTGGGTGGGATCCGCCGCATTGCAAGCACAAGCGTCGAAAACGACACTGCTTGCCGAAGTAACAGGCCGCGTTGTTAAACGCGAAACATTTTCCTTTTGTGGTGGCTCGCCCCCCCTGCACGGACGGCCGACCTACCTGGTTTGGCCGATCTACCGTCCGCGCCGGACCCTTGGGCGGACGACCCTGCGCGGTGCCCGTCCACCCCGGTTTCCGGGGCTTCTCCACCTGCTGCGAAGCCCGAGTGACTTTGAGCCAGACCTCGACGTCCTTGAACCCAAAGTCCATGCCTGCAAACCGTCCTGCTTCTCCCTGAATTCCTGGTCATACTTACGCCACTCCGAGCCCGAAGATGTGCGCTGCATGTCGTGTATGAGATGCAGGTACCGAATCACGTTCATGTGTTCGTCCGGCCTATCTTCCAGGTAACACGCCGCGAAGACCCAAAAACCGGCCAGCCAGTTATCGAAGGTACGGAAGGCCTCGGCCCCGATGCCCTTCTTTGCAGCCGCCGACTTATACTCCTTCTTCGCTTCCTTCGTCAAGACGAACACATCCACGACGTCCCCCTTGCGAATCTTCCTGCGGCAGCTATCCCGCAGCCCCCGCATCACTGCAGTGTAGTCGCAGCGAACAACCCCGGGCAAATCGCGGCATTTCTTGGCCCTGCGAGCTTCCTAACTAAAACCGCCTGCGCCTCTTCCGCCTCTTCTGCTGACCCGCCGACCTCTTGGCGAATTTAGTCGCCCGCTTCCTTGCCCCAGTCGTACTACTGGCTTCGGACGCCTGCGACGACAGAGAAGAGGAAGAGGAGGAAGAGGAAAAGCTGCGAGAACTGGAGCTCGTGGAGGAGCCCGCTACCGCTGCAACACCTCACCTGATCCTGTCGACTGCACCGACACGGAATCCTCCGGCGTGGCAAAACCGACGTCTTCTTCCTCGTCCTCCACCATCTCCACTTCGCCGCGATCCCCTGCAGGCGAGAAAGGGGTGAAAGACCCCGGAAGCAACCGCGGTGCATGCCGAGCAACTCGTGAGGGAGTTGTCCCTGCAGCGCGTCCCTGCCCGTCCTGTCCCGGACAATGATTCAGGTCCGAGGCGGCATCCCCGAGCTCCCTGCAGGCGCAGCACTTCGCTGCGCCGCTGAAGCTGACCGCCTTCCGGACCCGCCTTCCACCGAGGCCGCGCCGGAGCTTGCCGCTACCCCCGGTGATGCAGCCGCAGCCAGCGGCACTAACGCCGCCACCACCGTGGCCAGAGCCGACGCCAGTGCTCCGGAGGGGCCCTGACCGCCCCTAACCGCGGCGCCGGATCTCTCTGTACCCCCAGCCGGGGCCCGCTCGCGCCTACCCGCATGACGCCCGATGGGCGTCCTCCGGGAAACCGACGTCTGCCGACCCGTCCGCCCTGGCGGAGAAAAGGGGGCGCCCCTGACCCACTGCGAACCAGTCCCCCACCAAACTCCGCCTCTACTGAGGGACTGGCCGTCGGCGCCAGCACTGCCCTCGCTCTCCGAGCCTACACTCGCCCCCACCCCTTGCAGACCGGAGCCATCTCCGTCCGCTGGGAGGGAGCTGCGGCGAGGCCGGGTAGCGCCCGCAGCAGCCCTGTGGCCACCAACCCCTTCCCTGCCCCCCCTCCTCCCCCGCAAGCCGCTGGATTTAACCACTTCAATCCGGCTCCAGGGGAGCGAATTGGGGAGACAGAGAGCCGTGCGAACGGCGACGCCGGAAGCGAGCGTGGGTGCCCCGCTTACCGCCCGCGAACTCCCGGCCGCATCCTCCTGCAGATCCGCCGCGCGAGGCCCAGTGACAGACCTCGCGCGGCAGGCAGCCGACTCCCTTCTAGCCCCTCCACGCTGCCTCGTCAGCAGTATCTAAATAGGAGCCCCGTGCGGCTCCACGGACGGACGCCCACCGCGGCGTGCATGCGCGCGCCCGCGGCCGCCCGACTCCCACTGATCACCCACCGCGCTCGGAGATGAGGGCAGCCGCCCTTCCACCTCCGTGCGGCCGGGACGCACCGCTGGCCTACCCCGCCGCTCAAGTCCTGCTGGCAAAGCCGGCCTGGACCCCAGCAACAAAGCTGACCCGGACCGCCGCACCGCGGCCCTGCCCGAGCCCCTGGAGGCCCCCGGGGGATGGGGCCCCATCCCCCAGGCCAGCCACCCCTTCCCCGGGCCCAGCCCCACCGCCAGATGCGCGGTATGGAGCTGTGACCCCTGGAGAACGGCGAGGGCGGGCAGTCATGTCGAAGGGCAGAGGAGGAATGCAGGGAAGAGTTTTAGAAATTCAATGCCAGGGGAAAGCACAGTAAAAGTTGGGAAGCCTGCTATGCAGCACTCACCCACTCAAAGGCAATTTCACCAACAAGAGAGAGACAAAATGGCTATCCTTCCCTATATATACTAACCCTCCCCTTTTCCAAAGGGCTGTACTTTCCTTTCAGCTAGGTCCACCCCTCACAAGATGTTTAACTCATTCCTTTCCTATGCTGTCAATTCTCTCTCCTAATGTTGATAACTGATGTGTTTCAAAGCTTGCATTTGTGCACCCCGGAGATGCTGTTAATCTGTAGCTTAAAGCAAGAGATCCTGTCCTGAGTTGCAAACCAAGTTTTATGTATTTCCACCAGAAAGACAGGAGAACACTAAGTATTTCCACCAGAAAGACAGGAGAACTCTAAGTAAAGCGTTTTGTCATTCTAGCCCCTGGCAAATGAGTTAATGAATGTTTGACAATGCACAGTGTACTCCCCATAACTTAAATGAGAATGTCTTAACTGGCCCTCCAAGCTAGTTTACTTTAATACAATAAATCAATTGTTCCTCTTCAAGCAGTTAACGTTTAAGTTGCCTATTTTGTATTTCCATTGGGAAATTAAAAGCAAAGCTTAGTATATGTGTCTTGCTGAAGGGGTTTATTTTTAAAAATAGAATTTTTATGGATGACATCTTTCATAAAATATTAAAACAGTATATTATGTAAAATGTAAGGAATTAGATATTTTAAATTAATACCCAGAAACGACTTATTAAATACATTACAAAGAAACACAAGCACAGTGTAAAGATGAATATCTTGCTCTAACATGTACTTCCCTGGTGGCCGTACATTTACTTTAATGCATAGTAATTGTGTTCTATAATAGCACATAAAGATTGTGCTGCGTTGGCAAGTCATGTAATCGCCTGTAAAATCCAAACCAACTAGCTAATCATTAACAAATCAGAAATCACATTGCAATTTACATATTAACTAAAAGAAACCAACATAGCACTATAGTCTATATCTCACAAATGCCATTAAACAGATTACAGTTTGTTATTAGTAGAGATGTGTGGTTCAGTTTTCCTGAAATACGAACACACCCGAACTCAGGGGTTCTGAATCGAATCAAGTCCCAATTCGGAATCACTTTCTAGTTTTGGATTGCATATAAACTGATCCTTATTACATGATTTTAGCTGTTTTATCAATTTTTATTGATGATGATGATGATGATGATGATGATAATGATGATGTTTATTATTATTAATAATGTTTAGTGATTTTTATTGATGATGATAATGATGATTATGATTATATTATTATTAATAATAATGTTTAGCCATTTTTATTGATTTTAAAGGAATCCATAACTGAACCAAAAACCGAATGCGAACCAAAACATTTGTAATTTCTACATAATGAAAGCTAGAAGCTGATTCGTTGCTAAGGGAAACTTCTCGATGCGTCCTCTTTAAAAGGTTTGATATATCTTCCCTTGGTCCCTGGATGCTATCTCTTCATCTGGGATTTCTTTCTACAGCGAATATTGGGCCTAATTCAGCAAGGATTGCAAAGCAGCAAAAATCGCAGAAAATGCGGAAAATTGCAAAATCTGCACCATATACCACAAAAACTGAGACGAAGCAAAAACTGCGTATGCACTATGAAAAGTAGGCATGTAGGGGGCGTACTAAAGGGCTGGACTCGCAAAAACTACGATCAGGGGCGTGTTGTGGACATATGCTGATGATCGGTAGTGATGAGCGGGTTCGGTTTCTCGGAAACCGAACCCCCCCGAACTTCAGCTTTTTTACACGGGTCCGAGCCATGCTCGGATTCTCCCGTGTGGCTCGGGTAAACAGAGCGCGCCCGAACGTCATCATCCCGCTGTCGGATTCTCGCGAGACTCGGATTCTATATAAGCAGCCGCGCGTCGCCGCCGTTTTCACACGTGCATTGAGATTGATAGGGAGAGGACGTGACTGGCGTCCTCTCCGTTATAGTAGAAAAGACACAGAGTGACTTAGTGTTATAATTGTGGGGAGGATTGGGGACGGGGAGCAGCTGTTAGGGAGTACAGTGCAGGGTTTTGATTATAATAGTAGTGACCACCAGTTTAATCCGTTGGTTCTCTGCCTGAAAAAAACGCTCCACCATATCTGTGCTCAGTGTGCTGCACTGTAGAGATGAGCGGGTTCGGTTTCTCTGAATCCGAACCCGCACGAACTTCATGTTTTTTTCACGGGTCCGAGCAGACTCGGATCCTCCCGCCTTGCTCGGTTAACCCGAGCGCGCCCGAACGTCATCATGACGCTGTCGGATTCTCGCGAGACTCGGATTCTATATAAGGAGCCGCGCGTCGCCGCCATTTTCACACGTGCATTGAGATTGATAGGGAGAGGACGTGGCTGGCGTCCTCTCCATTTAGATTAGGGTTGAGAGAGAGAGAGAGAGATTGACCTGAGGCTGTGATACTGTAGAAGAGAGTGCAGAGTTTAGTGACTGACGACCACAGTGACCACCAGACAGTGCAGTTGTTTGTTTTATTTAATATATCCGTTCTCTGCCTGAAAAAAACGATACACACAGTGACTCAGTCACATACCATATCTGTGTGTACTGCTCAGCCCAGTGTGCTGCATCAATGTATATATATATCTGACTGTGCTCAGCTCACACAGCTTATAATTGTGGGGGAGACTGGGGAGCACTGCAGTGCCAGTTATAGGTTATAGCAGGAGCCAGGAGTACATAATATTATATTAAAATTAAACAGTGCACACTTTTGCTGCAGGAGTGCCACTGCCAGTGTGACTAGTGACCAGTGACCTGACCACCAGTATATATAATATTAGTAGTATACTATCTCTTTATCAACCAGTCTATATTAGCAGCAGACACAGTACAGTGCGGTAGTTCACGGCTGTGGCTACCTCTGTGTCGGCACTCGGCAGCCCGTCCATAATTGTATATACCACCTAACCGTGGTTTTTTTTTCTTTCTTTATAGTCATACTAGTTACGAGTATACTATCTCTTTATCAACCAGTCTATATTAGCAGCAGACACAGTACAGTGCGGTAGTTCACGGCTGTGGCTACCTCTGTGTCGGCACTCGGCAGCCCGTCCATAATTGTATATACCACCTAACCGTGGTTTTTTTTTCTTTCTTTATACATACATACTAGTTACGAGTATACTATCTCTTTATCAACCAGTCTATATTAGCAGCAGACACAGTACAGTGCGGTAGTTCACGGCTGTGGCTACCTCTGTGTCGGCACTCGGCAGCCCGTTTTTCTTTCTTTATACATACATACTAGTTACGAGTATACTATCTCTTTATCAACCAGTCTATATTAGCAGCAGACACAGTACAGTGCGGTAGTTCACGGCTGTGGCTACCTCTGTGTCGGCACTCGGCAGCCCGTCCATAATTGTATATACCACCTAACCGTGGTTTTTCTTTCTTTCTTTATACTTACATACTAGTTACGAGTATACTATCTCTTTATCAACCAGTCTATATATTAGCAGCAGACACAGTACAGTGCGGTAGTTCACGGCTGTGGCTACCTCTGTGTCGGCACTCGGCAGCCCGTCCATAATTGTATATACCACCTAACCGTGGTTTTTTTTTCTTTCTTTATACATACATACTAGTTACGAGTATACTATCTCTTTATCAACCAGTCTATATATTAGCAGCAGACACAGTACAGTGCGGTAGTTCACGGCTGTGGCTACCTCTGTGTCGGCACTCGGCAGCCCGTCCATAATTGTATATACCACCTAACCGTGGTTTTTTTTTCTTTCTTTATACATACATACTAGTTACGAGTATACTATCTCTTTATCAACCAGTCTATATTAGCAGCAGACACAGTACAGTGCGGTAGTTCACGGCTGTGGCTACCTCTGTGTCGGCACTCGGCAGCCCGTCCATAATTGTATATACCACCTAACCGTGGTTTTTTTTTCTTTCTTTATACATACATACTAGTTACGAGTATACTATCTCTTTATCAACCAGTCTATATATTAGCAGCAGACACAGTACAGTGCGGTAGTTCACGGCTGTGGCTACCTCTGTGTCGGCACTCGGCAGCCCGTCCATAATTGTATATACCACCTAACCGTGGTTTTTTTTTCTTTCTTTATAGTCATACTAGTTACGAGTATACTATCTCTTTATCAACCAGTCTATATTAGCAGCAGACACAGTACAGTGCGGTAGTTCACGGCTGTGGCTACCTCTGTGTCGGCACTCGGCAGCCCGTCCATAATTGTATATACCACCTAACCGTGGTTTTTTTTTCTTTCTTTATACATACATACTAGTTACAAGTATACTATCTCTTTATCAACCAGTCTATATTAGCAGCAGACACAGTACAGTGTGGTAGTTCACGGCTGTGGCTACCTCTGTGTCGGCACTCGGCAGCCCGTCCATAATTGTATATACCACCTAACCGTGGTTTTTTTTTTTCTTTCTTTATACATACATACTAGTTACGAGTATACTATCTCTTTATCAACCAGTCTATATATTAGCAGCAGACACAGTACAGTGTGGTAGTTCACGGCTGTGGCTACCTCTGTGTCGGCACTCGGCAGCCCGTCCATAATTGTATATACCACCTAACCGTGGTTTTTTTTTCTTTCTTTATACATACATACTAGTTACGAGTATACTATCTCTTTATCAACCAGTCTATATATTAGCAGCAGACACAGTACAGTGCGGTAGTTCACGGCTGTGGCTACCTCTGTGTCGGCACTCGGCAGCCCGTCCATAATTGTATATACCACCTAACCGTGGTTTTTTTTTCTTTCTTTATACATACATACTAGTTACGAGTATACTATCTCTTTATCAACCAGTCTATATTAGCAGCAGACACAGTACAGTGCGGTAGTTCACGGCTGTGGCTACCTCTGTGTCGGCACTCGGCAGCCCGTCCATAATTGTATATACCACCTAACCGTGGTTTTTTTTTCTTTCTTTATACATACATACTAGTTACGAGTATACTATCTCTTTATCAACCAGTCTATATATTAGCAGCAGACACAGTACAGTGCGGTAGTTCACGGCTGTGGCTACCTCTGTGTCGGCACTCGGCAGCCCGTCCATAATTGTATATACCACCTAACCGTGGTTTTTCTTTCTTTCTTTATACATACATACTAGTTACGAGTATACTATCTCTTTATCAACCAGTCTATATTAGCAGCAGACACAGTACAGTACGGTAGTTCACGGCTGTGGCTACCTCTGTGTCTGCACTCGGCAGGCAGTCCATAATTGTATACTAGTATCCATCTCCATTGTTTACCTGAGGTGCCTTTTAGTTGTGCCTATTAAAATATGGAGAACAAAAATGTTGAGGTTCCAAAATTAGGGAAAGATCAAGATCCACTTCCACCTCGTGCTGAAGCTGCTGCCACTAGTCATGGCCGAGACAATGAAATGCCAGCAACGTCGTCTGCCAAGGCCGATGCCCAATGTCATAGTACAGAGCATGTCAAATCCAAAACACCAAATATCAGAAAAAAAAGGACTCCAAAACCTAAAATAAAATTGTCGGAGGAGAAGCGTAAACTTGCCAATATGCCATTTACGACACGGAGTGGCAAGGAACGGCTGAGGCCCTGGCCTATGTTCATGGCTAGTGGTTCAGCTTCACATGAGGATGGAAGCACTCAGCCTCTCGCTAGAAAAATGAAAAGACTCAAGCTGGCAAAAGCAGCACAGCAAAGAACTGTGCATTCTTCGAAATCCCAAATCCACAAGGAGAGTCCAATTGTGTCGGTTGCGATGCCTGACCTTCCCAACACTGGACGTGAAGAGCATGCGCCTTCCACCATTTGCACGCCCCCTGCAAGTGCTGGAAGGAGCACCCGCAGTCCAGTTCCTGATAGTCAGATTGAAGATGTCAGTGTTGAAGTACACCAGGATGAGGAGGATATGGGTGTTGCTGGCGCTGGGGAGGAAATTGACCAGGAGGATTCTGATGGTGAGGTGGTTTGTTTAAGTCAGGCACCCGGGGAGACACCTGTTGTCCGTGGGAGGAATATGGCCGTTGACATGCCAGGTGAAAATACCAAAAAAATCAGCTCTTCGGTGTGGAGGTATTTCACCAGAAATGCGGACAACAGGTGTCAAGCCGTGTGTTCCCTTTGTCAAGCTGTAATAAGTAGGGGTAAGGACGTTAACCACCTCGGAACATCCTCCCTTATACGTCACCTGCAGCGCATTCATAATAAGTCAGTGACAAGTTCAAAAACTTTGGGTGACAGCGGAAGCAGTCCACTGACCAGTAAATCCCTTCCTCTTGTAACCAAGCTCACGCAAACCACCCCACCAACTCCCTCAGTGTCAATTTCCTCCTTCCCCAGGAATGCCAATAGTCCTGCAGGCCATGTCACTGGCAATTCTGACGAGTCCTCTCCTGCCTGGGATTCCTCCGATGCATCCTTGCGTGTAACGCCTACTGCTGCTGGCGCTGCTGTTGTTGCCGCTGGGAGTCGATGGTCATCCCAGAGGGGAAGTCGTAAGCCCACTTGTACTACTTCCAGTAAGCAATTGACTGTTCAACAGTCCTTTGCGAGGAAGATGAAATATCACAGCAGTCATCCTACTGCAAAGCGGATAACTGAGGCCTTGACAACTATGTTGGTGTTAGACGTGCGTCCGGTATCCGCCGTTAGTTCACAGGGAACTAGACAATTTATTGAGGCAGTGTGCCCCCGTTACCAAATACCATCTAGGTTCCACTTCTCTAGGCAGGCGATACCGAGAATGTACACGGACGTCAGAAAAAGACTCACCAGTGTCCTAAAAAATGCAGTTGTACCCAATGTCCACTTAACCACGGACATGTGGACAAGTGGAGCAGGGCAGGGTCAGGACTATATGACTGTGACAGCCCACTGGGTAGATGTATGGACTCCCGCCGCAAGAACAGCAGCGGCGGCACCAGTAGCAGCATCTCGCAAACGCCAACTCTTTCCTAGGCAGGCTACGCTTTGTATCACCGCTTTCCAGAATACGCACACAGCTGAAAACCTCTTACGGCAACTGAGGAAGATCATCGCGGAATGGCTTACCCCAATTGGACTCTCCTGTGGATTTGTGGCATCGGACAACGCCAGCAATATTGTGTGTGCATTAAATATGGGCAAATTCCAGCACGTCCCATGTTTTGCACATACCTTGAATTTGGTGGTGCAGAATTTTTTTAAAAACGACAGGGGCGTGCAAGAGATGCTGTCGGTGGCCAGAAGAATTGCGGGACACTTTCGGCGTACAGGCACCACGTACAGAAGACTGGAGCACCACCAAAAACTACTGAACCTGCCCTGCCATCATCTGAAGCAAGAAGTGGTAACGAGGTGGAATTCAACCCTCTATATGCTTCAGAGGTTGGAGGAGCAGCAAAAGGCCATTCAAGCCTATACAATTGAGCACGATATAGTAGGTGGAATGCACCTGTCTCAAGCGCAGTGGAGAATGATTTCAACGTTGTGCAAGGTTCTGATGCCCTTTGAACTTGCCACACGTGAAATCAGTTCAGACACTGCCAGCCTGAGTCAGGTCATTCCCCTCATCAGGCTTTTGCAGAAGAAGCTGGAGACATTGAAGGAGGAGCTAACACGGAGCGATTCCGCTAGGCATGTGGGACTTGTGGATGGAGCCCTTAATTCGCTTAACAAGGATTCACGGGTGGTCAATCTGTTGAAATCAGAGCACTACATTTTGGCCACCGTGCTCGATCCTAGATTTAAAGCCTACCTTGGATCTCTCTTTCCAGCAGACACAAGTCTGCTGGGGTTGAAAGACCTGCTGGTGACAAAATTGTCAAGTCAAGCGGAACGCGACCTGTCAACATCTCCTCCTTCACATTCTCCCGCAACTGGGGGTGCGAGGAAAAGGCTCAGAATTCCGAGCCCACCCGCTGGCGGTGATGCAGGGCAGTCTGGAGCGACTGCTGATGCTGACATCTGGTCCGGACTGAAGGACCTGACAACGATTACGGACATGTCGTCTACTGTCACTGCATATGATTCTCTCAACATTGATAGAATGGTGGAGGATTATATGAGTGACCGCATCCAAGTAGGCACGTCACACAGTCCGTACTTATACTGGCAGGAAAAAGAGGCAATTTGGAGGCCCTTGCACAAACTGGCTTTATTCTACCTAAGTTGCCCTCCCACAAGTGTGTACTCCGAAAGAGTGTTTAGTGCCGCCGCTCACCTTGTCAGCAATCGGCGTACGAGGTTACATCCAGAAAATGTGGAGAAGATGATGTTCATTAAAATGAATTATAATCAATTCCTCCGCGGAGACATTGACCAGCAGCAATTGCCTCCACAAAGTACACAGGGAGCTGAGATGGTGGATTCCAGTGGGGACGAATTGATAATCTGTGAGGAGGGGGATGTACACGGTGATATATCGGAGGGTGATGATGAGGTGGACATCTTGCCTCTGTAGAGCCAGTTTGTGCAAGGAGAGATTAATTGCTTCTTTTTTGGGGGGGTCCAAACCAACCCGTCATATCAGTCACAGTCGTGTGGCAGACCCTGTCACTGAAATGATGGGTTGGTTAAAGTGTGCATGTCCTGTTTTGTTTATACAACATAAGGGTGGGTGGGAGGGCCCAAGGACAATTCCATCTTGCACCTCTTTTTTCTTTTCTTTTTCTTTGCATTATGTGCTGATTGGGGAGGTTTTTTTGGAAGGGACATCCTGCGTGACACTGCAGTGCCACTCCTAAATGGGCCCGGTGTTTGTGTCGGCCACTAGGGTCGCTAATCTTACTCACACAGTCAGCTACCTCATTGCGCCTCTTTTTTTCTTTGCGTCATGTGCTGTTTGGGGAGGGTTTTTTGGAAGGGACATCCTGCGTGACACTGCAGTGCCACTCCTAGATGGGCCCGGTGTTTGTGTCGGCCACTAGGGTCGCTAATCTTACTCACACAGCTACCTCATTGCGCCTCTTTTTTTCTTTGCGTCATGTGCTGTTTGGGGAGGGTTTTTTGGAAGGGACATCCTGCGTGACACTGCAGTGCCACTCCTAGATGGGCCCGGTGTTTGTGTCGGCCACTAGGGTCGCTAATCTTACTCACACAGCTACCTCATTGCGCCTCTTTTTTTCTTTGCGTCATGTGCTGTTTGGGGAGGGTTTTTTGGAAGGGCCATCCTGCGTGACACTGCAGTGCCACTCCTAGATGGGCCCGGTGTTTGTGTCGGCCACTAGGGTCGCTAATCTTACTCACACAGCTACCTCATTGCGCCTCTTTTTTTCTTTGCGTCATGTGCTGCTTGGGGAGGGTTTTTTGGAAGGGACATCCTGCGTGACACTGCAGTGCCACTCCTAGATGGGCCCGGTGTTTGTGTCGGCCACTAGGGTCGCTTATCTTACTCACACAGCGACCTCGGTGCAAATTTTAGGACTAAAAATAATATTGTGAGGTGTGAGGTATTCAGAATAGACTGAAAATGAGTGTAAATTATGGTTTTTGAGGTTAATAATACTTTAGGATCAAAATGACCCCCAAATTCTATGATTTAAGCTGTTTTTTAGTGTTTTTTGAAAAAAACACCCGAATCCAAAACACACCCGAATCCGACAAAAAAAATTCGGTGAGGTTTTGCCAAAACGCGTTCGAACCCAAAACACGGCCGCGGAACCGAACCCAAAACCAAAACACAAAACCCGAAAAATTTCAGGCGCTCATCTCTACTGCACTGCTGCATGATATATCTGTGCTGAGTGCACTGCTCACACTGCCTAATTGTGGGGACTGGGGAGCAGTTATAGCAGGAGTACAGTGCACAGTTTTGCTGACAGTGACCACCAGTCCAGTATACGTTTGTCTGCCTGAAAAACACTCCTGTGGTGGCTTTTTTCTCTGACGTCCTAAGTGGATGCTGGGACTCCGTAAGGACCATGGGGAATAGCGGCTCCGCAGGAGACTGGGCACAACTAAAAGAAAGCTTTAGACTACTGGTGTGCACTGGCTCCTCCCACTATGACCCTCCTCCAGACTTCAGTTAGAATCTTGTGCCCGGCTGAGCTGGATGCACACTAGGGGCTCTCCTGAGCTCCTAGAAAAGAAAGTATATTTAGGTTTTTTATTTTACAGTGAGATCTGCTGGCAACAGACTCACTGCAGCGAGGGACTAAGGGGAGAAGAAGCGAACCTACCTAACTGGTGGTAGCTTGGGCTTCTTAGGCTACTGGACACCATTAGCTCCAGAGGGATCGACCACAGGACCCGACCTTGCTGTTCGGTCCCGGAGCCGCGCCGCCGGCCCCCTTACAGAGCCAGAAGCAAGAAGTGTTCCTGAAAATCGGCGGCAGAAGACTTCTGTCTTCAACAAGGTAGCGCACAGCACTGCAGCTGTGCGCCATTGCTCCTCATGCACACCTCACACTCCGGTCACTGATGGGTGCAGGGCACTGGGGGGGGGCGCCCTGAGGGCAATATAAGACATCTTGGCTGGCAAATCTACACCATATATAGTCAGGAAGGCTATATAGGTGTAAAAATACCCCTGCCAGAATTCCAGAAAAAGCGGGAGAAGTCCGCCGGAAAAGGGGCGGGGCCATCTCCCTCAGCACACTGGCGCCATTTTTCCCTCACAGCTCCGCTGGAAGGACGCTCCCTGGCTCTCCCCTGCAGTGTACAATCTACAGAAGGGTAAAAAAGAGAGGGGGGGCACTAAATTTAGGCGCAGTATATATAATATAAGCAGCTATAAGGGAAAAACACTCATTTATAGTGGGATCCCTGTGTTATATAGCGCTCTGGTGTGTGCTGGCATACTCGCTCTCTGTCTCCCCAAAGGGCTTTGTGGGGTCCTGTCCTCTGTCAGAGCATTCCCTGTGTGTATGCGGTGTGTCGGTACGGCTGTGTCGACATGTTTGATGAGGAGGCTTATGTGGAGGCGGAACAGATGCCGATAAATGTGATGTCACCCACTGCGGGGTCGACACCTGAGTGGATGGTGCTGTGGAAGGAATTACACGACAGTGTCGACTCCTTGCATAAAAGGTTTGACGGCATACCAAATGTGGGACAGCCGGCTTCTCAGCCTGTGCCTGCCCAGGTGTCTCAAAAACCATCAGGGGCTCTAAAACGCCTGCTACCTCAGATGGCAGACACAGATGTCGACACGGATACTGACTCCAGTGTCGACGACGATGAGACTAATGTAACTTCCAATAGGGCCACACGTTACATGATTGAGGCAATGAAAAATGTGTTACACATTTCTGATGTTACCCCGGTTACCACAAAAAAGGGTATTATGTTTGGAGAGAAAAAACTACCAGTGGTTTTTCCTCCATCTGAGGAATTAAATGAAGTGTGTGAAGAAGCGTGGGCTTCCCCTGATAAGAAACTGGTAATTTCTAAGAGGTTACTAATGGCGTACCCTTTCCCGCCAGAGGATAGGTCACGTTGGGAAACATCCCCTAGGGTGGATAAAGCGCTCACACGCTTGTCAAAGAAGGTGGCACTACCGTCTCCGGATACGGCCGCCCTGAAGGAATCTGCTGATAGAAAGCAGGAGGCTATCCTGAAGTCTATGGCCCTCATTCCGAGTTGTTCGCTCGCAAGGCGAATGTAGCAGAGTTACACACGCTAAGCCGCCGCCTACTGGGAGTGAATCTTAGCTTCTTAAAATTGCGACCGACGTACGCGCAATATTGCGATTACAAACGAGTTAGCAGTTTCAGAGTAGCTCCAGACTTACTCTGCCTGTGCGATCATTTCAGTGCTTGTCGTTCCTGGTTGACGTCACAAACACACCCAGCGTTCGCCCAGGCACTCCCACCGTTTCTCCGGCCACTCCTGCGTTTTTTCCGGAAACGGTAGCGTTTTCAGCCACACGCCCCTGAAACGCCGTGTTTCCGCCCAGTAACACCCATTTCCTGTCAATCACATTACGATCGCCGGAGCGAAGAAAAAGCCGTGAGTAAAAATACTTTCATCATAGTAAAGTTACTTGGCGCAGTCGCAGTGCGAACATTGCGCATGCGTACTAAGCGGATTTTCACTGCGATGCGATGAAAAATACCGAGCGAACAACTCGGAATGAGGGCCTATATATACACACACAGGTGTTATACTGAGACCTGCTATTGCTTCAGCATGGATGTGCAGTGCTGCAGCTGCGTGGTCAGATTCCCTGTCGGAAAATATTGATACCCTAGACAGGGACACTATATTGCTAACCGTAGAGCATATTAAAGATGCACTCTTCTACATCAGGGATGCACAGAGGGATATTTGCCGGCTGGCATCTAAAATAAGTGCAATGTCCATTTCTGCCAGGAGAGGGTTATGGACTCGGCAGTGGACAGGAGATGCAGATTCTAAAAGGCACATGGAAGTTTTGCCTTATAAGGGTGAGGAGTTGTTCGGGGATGGTCTCTCGGACCTCGTTTCCACAGCAACGGCTGGGAAATCTACATTTTTACCCCATGTTCCCTCACAGCCAAAGAAAGCACCGTATTATCAGGTACAGTCCTTTCGGCCCAATAAGGGCAAGCGGGTTAGGGGCGCGTCCTTTCTGCCCAGAGGCAGAGGTAGAGGGAAAAAGCTGCAGCATACAGCCAGTTCCCAGGAGCAAAAGTCCTCCCCCGCTTCCTCTAAGTCCACAGCATGACGCTGGGGCTCCACAGGCGGAGCCAGGTACGGTGGGGGCCCGTCTCAAAAATTTCAGCAATCAGTGGGCTCGCTCACGGGTGGATCCCTGGATCTTTCAAGTAGTATCTCAGGGGTACAAGCTGGAATTCGAGATGTCTCCCCCCCGCCGTTTCCTCAAATCTGCCTTACCAACAACTCCCTCAGACAGGGAGGCAGTGTTACAGGCAATTCACAAGCTGTATTCACAACAGGTGATAGTAAAGGTGCCCCTACTTCAACAAGGACGGGGTTACTATTCCACAATGTTCGTGGTACCGAAACCGGACGGTTCGGTGAGACCCATTTTAAATTTGAAATCCTTGAACACGTATATAAAAAAATTCAAGTTCAAGATGGAATCGCTCAGGGCGGTTATTGCAAGCCTGGACGAGGGGGATTACATGGTATCACTGGACATCAAGGATGCTTACCTGCATGTCCCCATTTACCATCCTCACCAGGAGTACCTCAGATTTGTGGTACAGGATTGTCATTACCAATTCCAGACGTTGCCGTTGGGTCTATCCACGGCTCCGAGGGTCTTTACCAAGGTAATGGCCGAAATGATGATACTCCTTCGAAAGAAGGGAGTTTTAATTATCCCGTACTTGGACGATCTCCTGATAAAGGCGAGGTCCAGGGAGCAGTTGTTGGTAGGGGTAGCACTATCTCGGGAGGTGCTACAACAGCACGGCTGGATTCTAAATATTCCAAAGTCACAGCTGATCCCTACGACATGTCTACTGTTCCTGGGGATGGTTCTGGACACAGAACAGAAAAAAGTGTTTCTCCCGGAGGAGAAGGCCAAGGAGCTGTCATCTCTAGTCAGAGGCCTCCTAAAACCAAAACGGGTGTCGGTGCATCACTGCACGCGGATCCTGGGAAAGATGGTAGCTTCCTAAGAAGCAATTCCATTCGGCAGGTTCCATGCAAGAACTTTTCAGTGGGACCTGTTGGACAAGTGGTCCGGATCGCATCTTCAGATGCATCGGCTGATAACCCTGTCTCCAAGGACCAGGGTGTCTCTGCTGTGGTGGCTGCAGAGTGCTCATCTTCAAGAGGGCCGCAGATTCGGCATACAGGACTGGGTCCTGGTGACCACGGATGCCAGCCTTCGAGCCTGGGGGGCAGTCACACAGGGAAGAAACTTCCAAGGACTGTGGTCAAGTCAGGAGACTTCCCTGCACATAAATATTCTGGAACTGAGGGCCATTTACAATGCCCTAAGTCAGGCAAAACTCCTGCTTCAAAACCAGCCGGTACTGATCCAGCCAGACAACATCACGGCGGTCGCCCATGTAAACCGACAGGGCGGCACGAGAAGCAGGACGGCGATGGCAGAAGCCACAAGGATTCTCCGATGGGCAGAAAATCACGTGTTAGCACTGTCAGCAGTGTTCATTCCGGGAGTGGACAACTGGGAAGCAGACTTCCTCAGCAGGCACGACCTCCACCCGGGAGAGTGGGGACTTCATCCAGAAGTCTTCCGACTGATTGTAAACCGTTGGGAAAGGCCACAGGTGGACATGATGGCGTCCCGCCTAAACAAAAAGCTAGAAAAGTATTGCGCCAGGTCAAGAGACCCGCAGGCGATAGCTGTGGACGCTCTAGTGACACCGTGGGTGTACCAGTCGGTTTATGTGTTCCCTCCTCTTCCTCTCATACCAAAGGTATTGAGGATAATAAGGAGAAGAGGAGTAAGAACTATACTCATTGTTCCGGATTGGCCAAGAAGAGCTTGGTACCCGGAACTTCAAGAAATGATCTCAGAGGACCCATGGCCTCTGCCGCTCAGACAGGACCTGCTGCAGCAGGGGCCCTGTCTGTTCCAAGACTTCCCGCGGCTGTGTTTGACGGCATGGCGGTTGAACACCGGATCCTGAAGGAAAAGGGCATTCCGGAGGAAGTCATTCCTACGCTGATTAAAGCTAGGAAAGAAGTAACTGCAAACCATTATCACCGCATATGGCGAAAATATGTTGCGTGGTGTGAGGCCAGGAAGGCCCCAACGGAAGAATCTGCACTTTCTACAGTCAGGGGTGACTATGGGCCTTAAATTGGGTTCCATTAAGGTCCAGATTTCGGCTCTATCGATTTTCTTCCAGAGAGAACTGGCTTTACTACCTGAAGTTCAAACTTTTGTTTAGGGAGTGCTGCATATTCAGCCCCCTTTTGTGCCTCCAGTGGCACCTTGGGATCTCAACGTGGTGTTGGATTTCCTAAAGTCACATTGGTTTGAGCCACTTAAAACCGTGGAATTGAAATATCTCACGTGGAAAGTGGTCATGTTGTTGGCCTTGGCTTCGGCCAGGCGTGTATCAGAATTGGCGGCTTTGTCATGTAAAAGCCCTTATCTGTTTTTCATATGGATAGGGCGGAATTGAGGACTCGTCCCCAATTTCTCCCTAAGGTGGTGTCAGCCTTTCATCTGAACCAACCTATCGTGGTGCCTGCAGCTACTACAGACTTGGAGGCTTCCAAGTTGTTGGACGTAGTCAGGGCCCTGAAAATCTATGTTTCCAGGACAGCTGGAGTCAGGAAGACTGACTCGCTATTTATCCTGTATGGGCCCAACAAGTTGGGTGCACCTGCTTCAAAGCAGACTATTGCTCGCTGGATCTGTAGTACGATTCAGCTTGCACATTCTGCGGCTGGACTGCCGCATCCTAAATCAGTGAAAGCCCATTCCACGAGGAAGGTGGGCTCTTCTTGGGCGGCTGCCCGAGGGGTCTCGGCTTTACAACTTTGCCGAGCAGCTACTTGGTCGGGGTCAAACACATTTGCTAAATTCTACAAGTTTGACACCCTGGCTGAGGAGGACCTAGAGTTTGCCCATTCGGTGCTGCAGAGTCATCCGCACTCTCCCGCCCGTTTGGGAGCTTTGGTATAATCCCCATGGTCCTTACGGAGTCCCAGCATCCACTTAGGACGTCAGAGAAAATAAGAATTTACTCACCGGTAATTCTATTTCTCGTAGTCCGCAGTGGATGCTGGGCGCCCATCCCAAGTGCGGATTGTCTGCAATACTTGTATATAGTTATTGTTTAACTAAAGGGTTATTGTTGAGCCATCTGTTGAGAGGCTCAGTTGTTATCATACTGTTAACTGGGTATTGTATCACGAGTTATACGGTGTGATTGGTGTGGCTGGTATGAGTCTTACCCGGGATTCAAAATCCTTCCTTATTGTGTCAGCTCTTCCGGGCACAGTATCCTAACTGAAGTCTGGAGGAGGGTCATAGTGGGAAGAACCAGTGCACACCAGTAGTCTAAAGCTTTCTTTTAGTTGTGCCCAGTCTCCTGCGGAGCCGCTATTCCCCATGGTCCTTACGGAGTCCCAGCATCCACTACGGACTACGAGATATAGAATTACCGGTGAGTAAATTCTTATTTTTTTCTTCATACTAGTTTAGCAGTCTGCTGACAGTGTCCACCAGGTCCGTTATTATTATACAGTATATATATATATATAGCAGTACGGTAGGCCACGGCTGTACCTACCTCTGTGTCGTCAGTGCACTCGTCGTCCATAAGTAATATAATAATACTATACTATCCATCCATCTACATTGTATACCTGTGGTGGCTTTTTTTTTCTTCATGCTAGTTTAGCAGTCTGCTGACAGTGTCCACCAGGTCCGTTATTATTATACATTATATATATATATATAGCAGTACGGTAGGCCACGGCTGTACCTACCTCTGTGTCGTCAGTGCACTCGTCGTCCATAAGTAATATAATAATACTATACTATCCATCCATCTACATTGTATACCTGTGGTGGCTTTTTTTTTCTTCATACTAGTTTAGCAGTCTGCTGACAGTGTCCACCAGGTCCGTTATTATTATACAGTATATATATATATATATATATAGCAGTACGGTAGGCCACGGCTGTACCTACCTCTGTGTCGTCAGTGCACTCGTTGTCCATAAGTAATATAATAATACTATACTATCCATCCATCTACATTGTATACCTGTGGTGGCTTTTTGTTTCTTCATACTAGTTTAGCAGTCTGCTGACAGTGTCCACCAGGTCCGTTATTATTATACATTATATATATATATAGCAGTACGGTAGGCCACGGCTGTACCTACCTCTGTGTCGTCAGTGCACTCGTCGTCCATAAGTAATATAATAATACTATACTATCCATCCATCTACATTGTATACCTGTGGTGGCTTTTTTTTTCTTCATACTAGTTTAGCAGTCTGCTGGCAGTGTCCACCAGGTCCGTTATTATTATACAGTATATATATTTATATATATATAGCAGTACGGTAGGCCACGGCTGTACCTACCTCTGTGTCGTCAGTGCACTCGTCGTCCATAAGTAATATAATAATACTATACTATCCATCCATCTACATTGTATACCTGTGGTGGCTTTTTTTTTCTTCATACTAGTTTAGCAGTCTGCTGACAGTGTCCACCAGGTCCGTTATTATTATACAGTATATATATATATATATATATATATATAGCAGTACGGTAGGCCACGGCTGTACCTACCTCTGTGTCGTCAGTGCACTCGTCGTCCATAAGTCATATATTAATACTATACTATCCATCCATCTACATTGTATACCTGTGGTGGCTTTTTTTTTCTTCATACTAGTTTAGCAGTCTGCTGACAGTGTCCACCAGGTCCGTTATTATTATACAGTATATATATATATATATATATATAGCAGTACGGTAGGCCATGGCTGTACCTACCTCTGTGTCGTCAGTGCACTCGTCGTCCATAAGTAATATAATAATACTATACTATCCATCCATCCATCCATCTACATTGTATACCTGTGGTGGCTTTTAGTTGTGCGCATTAAAATATGGAGAACAAAAATGTGGAGGTTAAAAAAATAGGGAAAGATCAAGATCCACTTCCACCTCGTGCTGAAGCTGCTGCCACTAGTCATGGCCGAGACGATGAAATGCCATCAACGTCGTCTGCCAAGGCCGATGCCCAATGTCATAGTACAGAGCATGTAAAATCCAAAAAACAAAAGTTCAGTAAAATGACCCAAAAATCAAAATTTTGTGTTTTGTGTTTTGGTTTTGGGTTCGGTTCCGCGGCCGTGTTTTGGGTTCGACCGCGTTTTGGCAAAACCTCACCGAATTTTTTTTGTCGGATTCGGGTGTGTTTTGGATTCGGGTGTTTTTTTCAAAAAACACTAAAAAACAGCTTAAATCATAGAATTTGGGGGTCATTTTGATCCCAAAGTATTATTAACCTCAAAAACCATAATTTCCACTCATTTTCAGTCTATTCTGAATACCTCACACCTCACAATATTATTTTTAGTCCTAAAATTTGCACCGAGGTCGCTGGATGACTAAGCTAAGCGACCCTAGTGGCCGACACAAACACCTGGCCCATCTAGGAGTGGCACTGCAGTGTCACGCAGGATGTCCCTTCCAAAAAACCCTCCCCAAACAGCACATGACGCAAAGAAAAAAAGAGGCGCAATGAGGTAGCTGTGTGAGTAAGATTAGCGACCCTAGTGGCCGACACAAACACCGGGCCCATTTAGGAGTGGCACTGCAGTGTCACGCAGGATGTCCCTTCCAAAAAACCCTCCCCAAACAGCACATGACGCAAAGAAAAAAAGAGGCGCAATGAGGTAGCTGTGTGAGTAAGATAAGCGACCCTAGTGGCCGACACAAACACCGGGCCCATCTAGGAGTGGCACTGCAGTGTCTCACGCAGGATGTCCCTTCCAAAAAACCCTCCCCAAACAGCACATGACGCAAAGAAAAAAAGAGGCGCAATGAGGTAGCTGTGTGAGTAAGATAAGCGACCCTAGTGGCCGACACAAACACCTGGCCCATCTAGGAGTGGCACTGCAGTGTCACGCAGGATGTCTCTTCCAAAAAACCCTCCCCAAACAGCACATGACGCAAAGAAAAAAAGAGGCACAATGAGGTAGCTGTGTGAGTAAGATAAGCGACCCTAGTGGCCGACACAAACACCTGGCCCATCTAGGAGTGGCACTGCAGTGTCACGCAGGATGGCCCTTCCAAAAAACACTCCCCAAACAGCACATGACGCAAATAAAAATGAAAGAAAAAAGAGGTGCAAGATGAAATTGTCCTTGGGCCCTCCCACCCACCCTTATGTTGTATAAACAGGACATGCACACTTTAACCAACCCATCATTTCAGTGACAGGGTCTGCCACACGACTGTGACTGAAATGACGGGTTGGTTTGGACCCCCACCTAAAAAGAAGCAATTAATCTCTCCTTGCACAAACTGGCTCTACAGAGGCAAGATGTCCACCTCATCATCATCCTCCGATATATCACCGTGAACATCCCCCTCCTCACAGATTATCAATTCGTCCCCACTGGAATCCACCATCTCAGCTCCCTGTGTACTTTGTGGAGGCAATTGCTGCTGGTCAATGTCTCCACGGAGGAATTGATTATAATTAATTTTAATGAATATCATCTTCTCCACATTTTCTGGATGTAACCTCGTACGCCGATTGCTGACAAGGTGAATGTGAAGGAGGAGATGTTGACAGGTCGCGTTCCGCTTGACTTGACAATTTTCTCACCAGCAGGTCTTTGAACCCCAGCAGACTTGTGTCTGCCGGAAAGAGAGATCCAAGGTAGGCTTTAAATCTAGGATCGAGCATGGTGGCCAAAATGTAGTGCTCTGATTTCAACAGATTGACCACCCGTGAATCCTTGTTAAGCGAATTAAGGGCTCCATCCACAAGTCCCACATGCCTAGCGGAATCGCTCTGTGTTAGCTCCTCCTTCAATGTCTCCAGCTTCTTCTGCAAAAGCCTGATGAGGGGAATGACCTGACTCAGGCTGGCAGTGTCTGAACTGACTTCACGTGTGGCAAGTTCAAAGGGCATCAGAACCTTGCACAACGTTGAAATCATTCTCCACTGCGCTTGAGACAGGTGCATTCCACCTCCTATATCGTGCTGAATTGTATAGGCTTGAATGGCCTTTTGCTGCTCCTCCAACCTCTGAAGCATATAGAGGGTTGAATTCCACCTCGTTACCACTTCTTGCTTCAGATGATGGCAGGGCAGGTTCAGTTGTTTTTGGTGGTGCTCCAGTCTTCTGTACGTGGTGCCTGTACGCCGAAAGTGTCCCGCAATTCTTCTGGCCACCGACAGCATCTCTTGCACACCCCTGTCGTTTTTTAAAAAATTCTGCACCACCAAATTCAAGGTATGTGCAAAACATGGGACGTGCTGGAATTTGCCCATATTTAATGCACACACAATATTGCTGGCGTTGTCCGATGCCACAAATCCACAGGAGAGTCCAATTGGGGTAAGCCATTCCGCGATGATCTTCCTCAGTTGCCGTAAGAGGTTTTCAGCTGTGTGCGTATTCTGGAAAGCGGTGATACAAAGCGTAGCCTGCCTAGGAAAGAGTTGGCGTTTGCGAGATGCTGCTACTGGTGCCGCCGCTGCTGTTCTTGCGGCGGGAGTCCATACATCTACCCAGTGGGCTGTCACAGTCATATAGTCCTGACCCTGCCCTGCTCCACTTGTCCACATGTCCGTGGTTAAGTGGACATTGGGTACAACTGCATTTTTTAGGACACTGGTGAGTCTTTTTCTGACGTCCGTGTACATTCTCGGTATCGCCTGCCTAGAGAAGTGGAACCTAGATGGTATTTGGTAACGGGGGCACACTGCCTCAATAAATTGTCTAGTTCCCTGTGAACTAACGGCGGATACCGGACGCACGTCTAACACCAACATAGTTGTCAAGGCCTCAGTTATCCGCTTTGCAGCAGGATGACTGCTGTGATATTTCATCTTCCTCGCAAAGGACTGTTGGACAGTCAATTGCTTACTGGAAGTAGTACAAGTGGTCTTCCGACTTCCCCTCTGGGATGACGATCGACTCCCAGCAGCAACAACAGCAGCGCCAGCAGCAGTAGGCATTACACTCAAGGATGCATCGGAGGAATCCCAGGCAGGAGAGGACTCGTCAGAATTGCCAGTGACATGGCCTGCAGGACTATTGGCATTCCTGGGTAAGGAGGAAATTGACACTGAGGGAGTTGGTGGGGTGGTTTGCGTGAGCTTGGTTACACGAGGAAGGGATTTACTGTTCAGTGGACTGCTTCCGCTGTCACCCAAAGTTTTTGAACTTGTCACTGACTTATTATGAATGCGCTGCAGGTGACGTATAAGGGAGGATGTTCCGAGGTGGTTAACGTCCTTACCCCTACTTATTACAGCTTGACAAAGGCAACACACGGCTTGACACCTGTTGTCAGCATTTCTGTTGAAATACTTCCACACCGAAGAGCTGATTTTTTTGGTATTTTCACCAGGCATGTCAATGGCCATATTCCTCCCACGGACAACAGGTGTCTCCCCGGGTGCCTGACTTAAACAAACCACCTCACCATCAGAATCCTCCTGGTCAATTTCCTCCCCAGCGCCAGCAACACCCATATCCTCCTCATCCTGGTGTACTTCAACACTGACATCTTCAATCTGACTATCAGGAACTGGACTGCGGGTGCTCCTTCCAGCACTTGCAGGGGGCGTGCAAATGGTGGAAGGCGCATGCTCTTCACGTCCAGTGTTGGGAAGGTCAGGCATCGCAACCGACACAATTGGACTCTCCTTGTGGATTTGGGATTTCGAAGAACGCACAGTTCTTTGCGGTGCTTTTGCCAGCTTGAGTCTTTTCATTTTTCTAGCGAGAGGCTAGGTGCTTCCATCCTCATGTGAAGCTGAACCACTAGCCATGAACATAGGCCAGGGCCTCAGCCATTCCTTGCCACTCCGTGTGGTAAATGGCATATTGGCAAGTTTACGCTTCTCCTCCGACAATTTTATTTTAGGTTTTGGAGTCCTTTTTTTACTGATATTTGGTGTTTTGGATTTGACATGCTCTGTACTATGACATTGGGCATTGGCCTTGGCAGACGACGTTGCTGGCATTTCATCGTCTCGGCCATGACTAGTGGCAGCAGCTTCAGCACGAGGTGGAAGTGGATCTTGATCTTTCCCTAATTTTGGAACCTCAACATTTTTGTTCTCCATATTTTAATAGGGACAACTAAAAGGCACCTCAGGTAAACAATGGAGATGGATGGATACTAGTATACTTATGGATGGACTGCCGAGTGCCGACACAGAGGTAGCTACAGCCGTGGACTACCGTACTGTGTCTGCTGCTAATATAGACTGGATGATAATGAGATGAAATCAATATATATGTATATATAATATCACTAGTACTGCAGCCGGACAGGTATATATTATATATTTATTATGTAATGACTGATGACGGACCTGCTGGACACTGTCAGCTCAGCAGCACCGCAGACTGCTACAGTAAGCTACTATAGTAGTATGTATAAAGAAGAAAGAAAAAAACAACAACCACGGGTAGGTGGTATACAATTATGGATGGACTGCCGAGTGCCGACACAGAGGTAGCTACAGCCGTGGACTAACGTACTGTGTCTGCTGATAATATAGACTGGATGATAATGAGATGAAATCAATATATATGTATATATAATATCACTAGTACTGCAGCCGGACAGGTATATATTATATATTTATTATGTAATGACTGATGACGGACCTGCTGGACACTGTCAGCTCAGCAGCACCGCAGACTGCTACAGTAAGCTACTATAGTAGTATGTATAAAGAAGAAAGAAAAAAAAAAAAAACACGGGTAGGTGCTAGGTGGTATACAATATTATATATATATTATATACAATTATATATATATATATATATATATATAATATATATTAAACTCATAAACTGGTGGTGATTTATTAAACTGGTGGTCAGGTCACTGGTCACACTATCAGCAACTTGCAAGTAGTACTCCTGAGTACTAAGCAGACAATCACAATATATATTATACTGGTGGTCAGTGTGGTCACAAACAATGGCAGTGTGGCTGGCACTCTGGCAGCAAAAGTGTGCACTGTACGTTATATGTACTCCTGAGTCCTGAGTCCTGCTCTCAGACTCTAACTGCTCCCCACTGTCAGTGTCTCCCCCACAAGTCAGATAATACAGTCACACTATCTCTCTCTATCACTTCAGCAAGTACTAGTAGTAGTAGTACTCCTCCTAATGCTCCCCAAATTACTACTGTGTCTCTCTCTGTCTCACTCTCTTCTCGAATCTCTATAAACGGAGAGGACGCCAGACACGTCCTCTCCCTATGAATCTCAATGCACGTGTGAAAAATGGCGGCGACGCGCGGCTCCTTATATAGAATCCGAGTCTCGCGATAGAATCCGACAGCGTGATGATGACGTTCGGGCGCGCTCGGGTTAACCGAGCAAGGCGGGAAGATCCGAGTCGCTCGGACCCGTGTAAAAAAACATGAAGTTCGGGCGGGTTCGGATTCCGAGGAACCGAACCCGCTCATCTCTAATTTTTTTTAGGTCTTTGCAATATTTGCACATTTCACAAGCCCACCTTCTTTTTGTAACATTAAATTAGTGTTGCAGTTTTTCCGTTTGGGCGTGCTTTTGCAATTTTACGATTGCTCACAATTTTTGCAAATTTGTAATTTTTACAATCCTTACTGAATTGGCCCCATAGGACTGAAAATCTAGGTTTGTTAATGTAACTATGCGCAGCAGTTTGCCAATGCCCTGTCACTACAGATGGTTATCTGATAACCATGGGCCTGATTCAGAGGTGGACACTATTTTCATCACTGCTGCATCTTGTGATGTGAAAATATGCCTAAACTCACTCAGAATGACTGCTGGAACTCCTCTGCCGGGGCTTGGAAATCTGTGTTGGAAGTCACCGACCCTGGCCTTGGCACTCCTACAAAATGTGGGTGACACACCCGTTTTATAAAATGGTCCCTCCTGCCATCCCTGTCCCACCCCCAAATGGCTGCAGCATGATTGATATGGGGGTACGGCATGCTATCTTGCACACAGATTTCTGCACGGGTGTGGTTCGTCAAATCGACAGTGTCTAGGTCGACAATGTTTAGGTCGACAGTCACTAGGTCGACATGGATGGAAGGTCGACAGGGTTTCTAGGTCGACATGTGCTAGGTCGACAGGTCTAAAGGTCGACATGAGGATTTTTTTTTTTGGGGTATTGTTTTCTTCGTAGAGTGACCGGGATCCCAAATTAGTGCACCGCGTCCCCTCGCATGGCTCGCTTCGCTCGCCATGCTTCGTGCATGGTGCCTTTGCTCCGCTACCGCTTCGCTCGGCACACTTTACCGTTCCAATCGTAGTCCACGTGGATCGTTAAGTATGAAAAAATTCAAAAAAAGAAAAAAAATGTGAAAAACTCATGTCGACCTTTAGACCTGTCGACCTAGCACATGTCGACCTAGAAACCCTGTCGACCTTCCATCCATGTCGACCTAGTGACTGTCGACCTATAGTGGTCGACCTAAACATTGTCGACCTAGACACTGTCGATCTTCAGACCGGATCCCTATCTGCACATGTGTAGTCAGTGCATTCCAGGACAGGGGAATATCTCCTGGATTTTTGTATTTTTGTAAGAAACTTCAACTTCTATTCTCCTCTTTTTTTATTGTGATTTCCCAAATACATTATATGAAATACTTGGCTCAGTTTTTGAACAGTGTCACAGATGTTCTCTATTTTATTAGTTTATTATCCAATCAAGGCAGATAGTTTTTTTTAAAGGGGCAATCATTTACAAGGCTAAATCATGCCTTGTAAATGATTGCCCCTTTAAAAGAAGTCTTGAGTTCGGCTGGTATCCTGCACAGCTGCCAAGCTCGGACTTCATTTCATCTCGGCCATTGTTTTATTGTTTGGTGAATATACAGGCATCTGCTTTGTTCTCAGTGAATCCTCCATGCAATAAAGCCTTGGTTTGCAGTACCTTTGTGTTCCAAGCTCTGGCTCATTAAAGGCCATTTGCATAACGTTGCAGATGGGCAACTGCCAATAGACTCTGCTGCATGCGCTTTAGCATGTGACTCATAATCAGGTATAATGGGAGGTGACCCCTACTTTTATTTGACACAAGATAGAATTCTTGGTATTACATCCTCCCAGGTTTTTTGTGTGTGTATTACTTCAGACAATACCTAGAGTACTAAGAGACAAATCATGTGAATGAGGGGACTCCCCTCTTTCAAAGAAGTTTCCATCCATTTGTTAGACAATAACTACTGTGGGACCACATAATTTGAAATATGGAACTTTGTTCTTAAGTCCCCTGATGTATGCTGGTGCCATTATGAGGGTGATAGGGCACAGGTTTTGCACTCACCCATCTACTTAAAAAAAAATGTTTCTTTAGTCGTGTCATGTTATGGGGTAATAGCAGGTGATCACACAACAATACCTGCTAAGGGCCATGTTCATTGAAAGAGAGGATCTCCCTCTTTTAAACAAGCATACCTCCATCTTTCTAGGTGCTCTGATGGGGGAGATAGGGGGCTATGGGCCTTATTCAGGTTTGTTAGCAAACCAAAAAAGCACACTAATGGGCAAAACCATGTTGCACTGCAGGTGGGGCAGATGTAACATGTGCAGAGAGATTTAGATTTGGGTGGAGTGTGTCCAAACTGAAATCTAAATTGCAGTGTAAAAATAAAGCAGCCAGTATTTACCGTGCACAAAAACAATATAACCGATCCAAATCTAAATCTCTCTGCACATGTTACATCTTCCCCACCTGCAGTGCATCATGGTTTTGTCCGTTAGTTAGCTTTTTTGGTTTGCTAACAAACCTGAATAACCCTCTATATCCATCTATTCATTCCCTGTGTTATTTTTTGTGTCACTCCTAAAATACCCTGCTACTCTTTCTGCGATGGCTGCACATCTTCACCTGTAATCAAAGTGGGCTTGCTGCGGATGGTGAATAGGAGTTTTCCCAAGCAGTTTTAGGGAATAAGCAGAAGATGAGGCGTACTTGTTCTCTGCAGCAAAATGGCTCATTTTCTGCATTAAACTGATAGTTGTTACATTCATAGAGCTTCAGCAATGCCATGGTACAGGAATGCATTTTTGTAAATGTATTTTACTTGCATCCTGTTGTTGGATCGGAACATAAGAGTGATATCAAGGCTGCATGCTTTACAATTACAGCAAATGTTTCCTGATGACAATATTTGTCAGACTGTACTGTAGATGGCCTTTACAATCCCATAGCTTTGCCTCCTTGTGGGAATTAAGTCAATGTCCTTGTTTCGTTTTACATAATCAACATCATCTTGTCCTGCCACTTCCAGTTTTGGCGTCCTCCTATGACAGACAGTTGATATCTTCCCAAGAGCTAGGTTCCAATATTGTATTTGTGTGTAAGCCTTGTATGAGTTTCTGCAATCTGGTATCTCTTTGTGATCCAATTTGACATTTGCAGTTGAGTTTCCTCTTATATCTGGTTGTTCAGAGCGTCTGTGTAGATGAAATTAGTTATCTGTAGAGATGCTCAAAATTATATGATTGTGGTCCTTGACCCGGGTCTAACAGTTCAAGATTAAATGGTTACTTAGCATATGTATGAGCTAAAAGGAAGAAATGTCAGTATATTATGGATTACAATTAGTAATAGTTTTTAAGTTTGCAAATGCAATCTTTATATTTCAGCGAACATTTTGCAGTTAGAATATGTATAAACACCATGGGGGTCAAGATCAACAATTTCAATTTCCCACAAAGCCTTTACCTTTTCCAAAATGGCACCAATCTTCAATCTGCACATGTGTGGCGCCATTTTGTTCACTGTTTGAGCTCCACAGTGATACACACGTGTGTACTGCTCAGCTCTGCAAATACTGTATCTGTGTGTCCTGTGATCCTGTCTACGTACACGACAGCTGGTCCTCTGTATGCTCCACACCATCTCCATTGTATGTTCCGCTCCATCACTGCCGTCTGTGTATCAGAACTGTTAGGACGGCTGTACCATCACTGAGCACTACAAAAAACACTAGTCCCTGGTTAAGCACACTTGCCTTCTCTCCCGGAAGTTGCGGGAGGCTCCCGATTTTTGGGGTAGCCCCCTGCACCCCCTGAAGAGCATGCACGTCTCCAGCATCCTGCCCGCACCTTTGAATCATGTCATTTTGATGATGTCACCGCCCTGCCCCGCCCCCCGAAGTTCCATGCCGCATCTCCTCTACGGGCTTCTCCCGGAGAGGAGAAATAAGATGTAGGGAAGTATGTGGTTAAGTCTATTTGCCTGGAGTGTCTACCAAACTATTATCTGCTGGTGTCTACTAACATCTAGAATATACTGTACACAACATAAATCATTTGAAAAACTTTTCTTAACAGGTTGACTGACGAGTTGTCTGCTCCCACTGTCACATACTGGCTTTGTGTCATCAAAGATTGATGGCGTCACCAAAATGCCTACTCTGACTTACTGTCACTTTTAGGAGTAGAAATCCCAAAAGCCTAGCACACTGCTTCTGTTTCTCTGCCTGGCAATACGGAGCATTTCTCATCAGAAATTTGCACATAGGCAGGGAAAAATTCTCAGATTGCCCACATTGGCTCTCTTACATCCCATGACTCATAAGACGCATCTGTCCTTGATTATGATGGTAGGGAATTGTGTAAATAGGTTGCTGTGATGAATGCTTCTACCCAGAATCAGGCAATTTGCACATTTGGTGTTTATTTGGCATGTTTGTTATCCTCTCCAGGAGAGTATTATTCTCTCTGCTTCTGAGTCTCTACTACAGTACCTTTTGTTCTTGTTCCTTAACATTTTGTTTAAGTTTCTCCACTCATATAATCTCCTACAGTCTCAGTTTGTAGTAATGCAGGTATTGGTAAATGATGGTTCTCTGTACTTCTCAATGGCGTATCTATAATGGGTGCGGGATGTACAGTGCAAATGGGCCCTGGGTCCAGGGGGGCCCACACCACACACCCTCTACACTCATATACGGTTATACTTACCTCTCCACTGTCTCCAGGTACCTGTATCGCATTGTGGCCTGGTGCTGCAGAGCAGCCAAAATCAAAGGCAGGGTGACCATTTTCCTGGTGATTTGTGCATGCACAGTAGAGATGTTCCTGGGAGCAAGGCATGGATGCCGTGTACTTGGAGTCCTACGTATGCGCAGTAGACTCTGGCACAAAGCTACTTCTCTACCAAAGAAGAAGGGATCCACATTAAGCTCGCACAGGGGCGCTTTCCTTTCTTTAATCGCCCTTGGTACTTCTTGAGTATTTTTGGCTTCTCACTTTGTACTTCTTTAGATACTATGGTTCCACATTTATCAAGCCTTGGAGAGTGATAAATTGCATGGTGATAAAGTACCAACCAATCAGCTCCTAACTGTCTTTTTTCAAATACAGCTTGTAACATGGCAGTAAGGAGCCAATTGGTTGGTTCTTTATCACTGTCTAGGCTTGATAAATCTAGGTCTATATGTTGTTGAGTATATGGATTAGTCATCTATAACATTCATAACATACTGTAAATGTTTCCAGATGGGATTTCTGCTCTAACTACCTTGTGAACATTACTGTAGATCAAATCTAATGGATTACCAACTCGCTTCTGATTTACTAAAACGAGCAACGCATGTGTGGATTTAACTTTAAAGCAAAAGATGCATTTGTAAGCGTATTGCCCAGTGATATATCTACTGTAAATCAGAAAATCTTATGATCAGCAGTTCACTTATTCCATCTGAATGTGGATATCCTAAGACCCTATGTCATGCGTGAATGAGAGCACTGAGGGATGACTTGTAGTCTACATTTTGTTTTATGTATTTTAAAATATGTTTCAATTAAAACACTGCAGTTTGTCTATGTCACGGCTTCAAATTTTTAAAATGCCCATATTTATGACAGTTAAAGTTTTCTATACATTTCACCTCTACGCTATTTGCCAAAGGACTTTTGAGTACTACTGTATGTATGTCTGAAGTCCATCATTCATATCCTGGAATTATGAATAGAGATTTTAGAGGATGACTCATTAAGAAATGACATATTCTACAAGAACAGCTACCATTAGTATCTTGCACTATGACAATTCGCACATTCCTCCAATATTAAAAAGGGGTAATCAATATGGTGTTTTTGAGGCACAGCAAAGATTTATCTGATGAAACAAGATTTGAAAAGAAAACTAAATATTATCAGACACTGTATTGAGACGGGAGAGTCATTAATAAAGCCTACAAGCCATCCAAATCAAGAGACGATCTCTCATTTTCCTACCATACAATTCAGAGAAAGGAATTAAAAAGTCAGATTCCTTGGAACCTCCTGTCATTACCTTCGGATGACCATATGTTCAGAAGCTGGAGGAGATCATGTGTGCGGATGGTGCCTTGCCCACTGCGCATTTGCAGTGTGGGTGTACCATCCAGAATCCCACTGATAGTCTGTAAGTGTATGTGGCCACGCTGTATATATTGTAGGCAGCGCAGGCCACACTATGTCTTCTATGCACCCTCCCACTCCTGTCCTGTCTTCCATGCACTCTGCCCCTGCTCCCTCCCATTCTGTAGAGTGGTTTCCACAGCAGGCAGGCACACAAACACACACACACACACACACACACACACACACACACACACACACACACACACACACACCACCACCTTTCTCACATGGAATGCAGAATAGGGGCTGTACCTGGCATTTACGTGTATAATGAGCTGTACCTGGCATAACATGTATAATGGGCTGTACCTGGCGTAATGTCTGTAACATGCTCTACCAGATGTGTAAAAGGAGTTGTACCTGGCACAATGTGTATAAGGGGCTGCATCTGGTATAATATGTATAAGGGGCTGTACCTGGCATAATGTGTATATGTGGCCGTACCTGGCATAAATTGTATAAGGGGCTGTACCTGCTTAATGTGTATAAGTTCCTCTATCCCAGCATCCACAGCAGTGCCGGGCAGCCAATACGGAAGGAGAGGGGGATGCTGCAGCGGCGCTTACTACCAATGAAATAGCGCTGCTACGGCTCCAGTCCCCCTCCCTCCTCCTCCTTCTCACCTGCCTGCACCGAGGGAGCTGCACGAGGAGCCTGTCAGCGGGGAGATGGTAAGTATGTCTCTCTCTCTCTCTCTCTCTCTCAGGGGGACACCGTCTGCCATAATGTGTAAAAAGGGGGCCTGGCTGCCGCAATGTGTAAAAAGGGGGTCTGGCTGCCGCAATGTGTAAAAAGGGGGACTGGCTGCCGCAATGTGTAAAAAGGGGGCCTGGCTGCCGCAATGTGTAAAATGGGGACTGGCTGCCGCAATGTGTAAAAAGGGGGCATGGCTGCCGTAATGTGTAAAAAGGGGGACTGGCTGCCGCAATGTGTATAAAGGGGGACACCGTCTGCCGTAATGTGTAAAAACGGGGACGCTGTCTGCCGTAATGTTAAAAAAGGGGACGCTGTCTGCTGTAATGTGTAAAAAAGGGGACGCTGTCTGCCGCAATGTGTAAAAAGGGGGACTGGATGCCGCAATGTGTTAAAAGGGAGACTGTCTGCTGTAATGTGTAAAAAGGGGGACGCTGTCTGCTGTAATGTATAAAAGGGGCTCTACCTGGTGTAGTGGCGCTACTGTGCAGCGTAATTTGAATAATGGAGACTACTGTGCACCGTAGTATGAATTGCTATTATTTTGTGGCCACGCCCCTTCCCCATGAAGCCACGCCCTATATATATTTTCACGCGCCTACGGCGCGCACTGCCCCTATCTTACATGGGGGGGGGCGCCAATGTCGTTTCTTGCACACCGCGCTAAAATGCCTAGTTACGGCACTGAACAGATCAAAGACTATACAGATATATATGGTATGGTCAAATATAGCATATCAAAGATTTCATGACCTGTGACATGTCTACTCTTTATTCTGCCCATACTGAGATGAAGCAGGAGGCTACATTAACAAGATGTATTATCATCTTTTCTGCTAAAGTGGGGGATCACCGGCCTCCAGCTATCGCTGCTGGACCACACAGCACAGCACTGTGTCTCTCCACCCGGCCGGCTCCAGTGTGCATGTGCAAGATCTCGATACTCTCGCGAGATCTCCCATGCAGGCCGAAGTCGCCAGATACCACAGCCAGAGACAGCACTGTCACTCGCAACAGTGTATGGGCAACGATATCTGCAGCTGTGAAAATCAATAGCTGCAATTGTTGGAACGGTCATAACATTGGCGTGCCATCTTGTATTATACAGCCCCCCTAAACTAGTGATTCCCAAAGTAGGTCCTCAAGGACTGTAACAGTTCACGTCTCCCAGGTCACCTGGCAGGTGCACTGTTTATCACCAACTGTCACATTTTATAAATCCACAGGTGACCTGGAAAACATGAACTGTGTGGTGTCCTGAGGACCGAGTTTCAGAACCTGTGTTCTACTTTAATGAAGTGTGGATGAACACACCCCTAAGCTACCTTATTTTTTTAAATCTAACTTTATCAGCAGCTGTACACTGATGACATCTTCATGTGCAGAAAACACAGGTGGCAAATGGCACATGTCTAATATGTCTCTTCTGCTTTCTGTGAAAATGTCTACAATTATAACATACTAGACGACTTTCTGGCTGCACCCTCCAAGACCGGGCAGCCAGGTTGTCACAGTAGGGGGTGAGGTACGGCATAGTGGACGGTGAGGGTGGTCGTGACGGGTCTATTATGTCATCGTGGCCTCCCCCCGCTATACAATGCAGAGATTACTGACATTTAAAATGGGAGCATGGCTACAATTATGTGATTCAGTGCAGACCACCCACTTTACTCATGAAGTGGGCTTCGGCAGGTTGATGCGGCCAGGCTCCAGTAGACTTCAGTACTCATCCTGTTTGCCAGCAGCGCCACCCCAAAATTTGGGAACATTCCAGCAGTTCCGGGACAAGTAGGCAAGTATTAATTATAGCTCTTACCCTGCCATATGCTTTCATAGTGTTATGCCTTATGATTTCAGTGATACCTACCTATTGTCAGTGGTCGGGATTCCAGCGTCGGTATCCTGACCGCTGCGATCCCGACTGTCAGCAAATTAACTGCATTTCTTTTATTCTATATATTTTTATGCATGCATAGTGATTTTTTGATCCACCTCCCAGGGTAGAATTTTATGATACCTAATAATAACGCCAATATTTATGTTATAAAGCTTTGTGAGATCTAATATTTGATAAAATTCATTATTAATGAAACAGAAAAATTAAATAAAAATGATACATTACAATTAGTTTATTTCTGGGTTGGTTCTAACCAGCGTTCCAATCACAAAACAGTGCAGGGTATCCTTATAGATTATATAGTGTTTTGTTTAGTCAGAATCTCTTTTCCTTATGCACTTACAGGTATAATTGAATGCTGCAGCTAAATTGTTTAAGGTACTGATATTGATAATAATTAGCCAATTAACACCTGGTTATAAGAATGGTCTTTTTTAAACCTTGTAATAGGCCCTAGAAAAGGAACATTCCTTATCGCAGCATATCAAGGCAATAAAGGAGATATATATGATGACGCCTCAGTCACTGGGACACTGGCAAATGTAATAAGCAAAGTGATCAATTATGCAATCACTGTAGGGGTTTATTTACTATGCTTTGGATGGAGATAAAGTAGCTAGCGATAAAGTACCAGCCAATCAGCTCCTGTCATTTTTCAAACACAGCCTGTAACATGGGAGTTAGGAGCTGATTGGCTGGGACTTTACCTTGGTCCACTTTATCTCCATCCAAGACTTAGTAAATAGACCACTCAGTTCTGGTTTCAGATGTGATGCGCAGTCCAAAAACGTTATGACAATGTTTTTCTGTACTGTGCAGAACTCCTGAATGGCTGCAGCTATATCAGGAGCAGTGGCAGCTTGAGTATGCTGTTGGGTGTTCTTCTTGTTCTGATATACAGTATATACTCCTCATCAATTCCTGCTTGCTGTTGTCCAGGATGAAGCTGTGGAGTATGGAACTCCTGGGAGTGTGAGTATCTGTAATGTCAAATATTTACTTTACTGTACCTGAACTTCTTTATCTTGATAGGTTTTTGTGCTGGCTGGGGGAGCACGTGCATATTATTATTACAAGAACATTACTGAACATTTTTTAGCTTTTGCTTCCTAGCGAGAATCACCTTCTACATCATCCTAATCTTCATCCTCAGCTTTCTTGGTCAATGGTGGCAAGATAAGTGGTAGAAAACATAAGTGGTGTAAGTGCCACAATTGGTGTTTTCTTCAATAGGCCAGAGCGTTGAGCGATTGAGCGTAGCTGATGCATTGACTTTGATGTGGTATTTGACAAAAAACGATGTACCGCAATAAGCCCAGAGTTAATGTTTTGAAAGCACGGAGTACTACAACAAGGTTTCAGAAATAACCGCGATATGCTCCTGCATAGAAGAAAGCAGGTGGACACACTATTTCAATCATTTGTTTAAACAACCCTGTACACTTTTTTATATAAAGGCTGGTGACAGCTAAATCGATCGCTACATTCCACAGTGTCTATTATTTTTACTGTTGGCTGTGAAAGGCTACATTTTGCCTTGGCTGTCTGAGAGTCAAATTATATATGGGGCATATATCATTTAATAGAGATCATGTGTTATGCACATGCTCATAATAATAATAATATTGCCAAAATGTGTTAGGCAACACCATCTGTGGTGCCTGAGGCAGCGTCTGAAAATGTGACAGTTCAATACCAACCCAGAGATTGTGAAAAACGCTGGATAATTACAATTTCCTTTTGGTCAGAGCAGCTCCTATGTTTCCATTTTACAGCAACCTTCAAGGAGGTCATATCTATTAAAGCAATAACAAAGCGCTCCGTTTATCAGTGCTGTTACAATAAAAACGGTCATCAATCTTCCGGCTACATGCACATTTTTTTTCCTCTTTCGGACCACTGACCTAATGAAATTTCTAACTAATAATCTGATGCTATGTTTTTGGTCAGATCTCCTTACTATGCTATTTATTTTTGTTTTTGTTTCATTTTCATAATTTAAAAAAAAATCTATAAAATCACTGAAATTACTCATACTCCAAATCAGTATTTCCCTGAAATTGTACTATTGCTAAAAATTATTATAGTTGTATATTAGGGAACATTTTATTAAAAATGGAATCATTAAAAACATGTTTTATCTAAAATGTAGAATATTTTAACATTATTAGAAAAACAAAGTATAATTATAGTTAGAGTATACAGATGTATCCACATTTATCTTGACGGTTAATAGGATTAACTGTGACTGACCAGTCAGACTGAAGGCCAGTACTCACGGCCGATGCGGGAGAGATGTGTGCTGAGTGAACCGCTCAGCACAGCGCGATCTGTGCTGAGCGTGCGGGGGGAGACGGGGGGCGCTCATTTCACCCAGCGGGTGAAGTGAGCGACCCGCTAGATTGGCCTGCATGCAGGCCAATCTAGCACCAGCGATAGCGATGTGCTGGGCTGCGCATCGCTATCGCTGTTAGGGCTACACGCAGAGCGATCTTGCTGAAAATCTAAGCAATCTAGTCAGATTGCTTAGATTATCGCTCCGTGTGTACCCCCCTTGAATCCCCTGCTGTAATTTCTTAATCCCCTGCTGTATTGTTCTCTGTTTTGTATTGCAGTTGAGAACAATAGATGAAGGGTTTATGCTAATAAATCATGTTGTGACTAGGCACAGAAAACTACTCAAGATAACGGTGGACCCATCTGTAATTTAATAGTAATTTGTAGAATCTTCTCTTCAATAACAGGCAAAACTTTAAAAACAGAGATTGGAGATGCTCAAATTCGTTTTTGGAATCAATAAAAGTTGGGTGTGGAATAATTTTTTGCCAAATCCTGACAACATTTGTGAAGGCATCTGTAACATTTGTGAAGGCAAAGTTAAGGGCCCATACACACTAGAAGCTATTTTCCATAGTGTATACACAGCAAACGATGAACGATGCGCGCACCCATGGTCGTTTGAAGCAGGTTGTCAGTCTTCCATGCATGCAGCTCAATCCCCACAATCCCAGCAGAGCAGATTGTTCGTGTGTCATGACTGTGAGTTTTGTGAACCCGGTGTATATGTGAAGTCTGTGCGGGTAACTGGAGGACAATGTGTATATTTGGCTGATCTGTGGGAATCAGTGAGAAAAATAGATAAGGAATGATCCTCTATGGAAGTCGAACTTGGGCCTCGGCAGAGAGAGCCAAATCCCAACCTCTGGAACACCAGGGACATGCGGTTGATAACAGGATGGTGATGCTCTGCTGGACAGGACTGGCTACCAGCTGAGGATGAACTGAATATACTGTCACAGTACTAGGTGTTTGTGTACTCTGGGGTTCTCCCGATGGTCTGGAAGAGGTACTGGTGTTGTGATTGAACTGAGGTGGTGGAATGTAAGTCTTCCTCATGCAGGTACTCAATTTAACTATGAAATGGGTACTCTGGAATTATGCAGATCTGGGAGGACAGCTGAAGACGTTGAACTGGACTGGTTACCAGTGAGACTTGAACCGGGCTGGTTACCGGTGTGCCTGAACCGGGTTGGTTACCGAAGCACTATGGACCAGGCTGGTTACCGATGAGACTGAGAACAGGGCTGGTTACCAGAGCACTATGGACCAAGCCGGTTACCGGCAAGACAAAGGACGGGGCTGGTTACCGGTGTTCCTAAATCGGGCTGCTTACTGGAGCACTAGGACCGGGCTGCTTACCAGTGAGACTGAGAACCGGGCTGGGTACTGGATTAGATTTACACAACTGAACCGGGCTTGGTACCGGTTATACGAGCAGTGCACAGTGTACTGGGCTGGGTACCGGATATAGTGGGTTGTGCAACTGTGTACCACGCTAGGTACCAGTTATGACTGGTAATGCAACTGTAATCCGGGCTAATACCAGATATAACTGGCAACACAACGGTAATCCGGACTGGGTACTGGTATAACTGGTAGCGCACTGTGAACCAGGCTGGGTACCGGTATAACTGGTTGCGCACTGGGGACCGGACTGGGTAGCAAAAGAGCAAAGGTTTACAGGAACTAAGGTAATTAGTGTTACCTCTTAGGGAGCTCAGATACTAAACTCACACTGAGCTGTGTGACTCAAGGAACTGGCAGCTTCTGAATCTCAGGTCTCCTGAGATTCAGAACCAAGAACCTCTTGGTTCTTGGTGATTGGTGAGTAGAGTCAGGTTATTCAGGGAGTCTCAGGCTGGCACAGGATTGCATAGCTCAAGGTCAGGTGATCAGACCCCGTCATGTCAGTACTTCAGGTTAGACTGCGAAGTGGAGTGAGGCCTAGCAGGCCAGAAAAATACTGAAGCTTAAACTTCTAAAAATTAACAGAGGATGCTGGCTTTTAGGCCTACATACCAGAGAGCTGAGCACAATGGAGAATCAAATGCTGCACACAGGTTCTTGCTAATTACTTTCAGAGGATTTCTTAGTTAGGTGGCTAATCAAGAGTAAGCAACACAGATTGCAGTCTACATGCTAAGCTGAAGCAGATGCAGGTTACAGGTTATGCCGAGGTAAGACACAGAACATGAGAAATACAGATTCATGACAACATCGTTTAGATCATTTGTAAAAAAGCCTCAGTGTGTATACTCAATCGCGTTTGTCAGGGAGTTCAAGGGAAATTGCTTATCTTTCACATTTTTCATCTTTTATATCTTTCAAGTCTTCTAGTGTGTATAGGCCTTTAGTGGAGGTAGGGAAGTTAACCATCTAGGCACCTCATCCCTGTTACATAATTTGCAGTGAGTTAATTCAACTTAAATTATAATAATCTATAAAATAACAACAAGCAGTCCAGTATCAGCTACCAGCAGTTTGGACCAGCACATGCAATCTCCCCTGCCAACACCCTCATCATCAGCCTCCTCATTATTGATTGGAGGTAGTCCTACCAGAATTATGTTAATACAATAGTCAAGGATTCCTGACAAGGGATACAATGAAAGGAAGGGAAGTCAAGAAAAAGAATAGTTGAAATCAATCATCTTAAAATTTTCTTAATCAATCATTTCAATTCATGAATACAGTGTTAATAGACAAGGATTTCTAACAAGGTTTGCATTGAAAAAAAAGCCAAGAAAATTAATAGTTGCAGCAGAGCTGAAAACTCCAAATAAGCCTATCACTATTTTTACATTTTTTGATTAAAAAATCATCTAACTTAACTAATAAATCATATTAAATTTTATTATAACAATCCTTTAAATCAATCAATCAATTCTTTACCTGCCCCCCACTACATACATACTATCTACACCTCCATTTTCCTGTACTCTCTGATCTATTTCTGGATTAGTGAAAACATTCTTGTTTTCTATGGGGTTGTATAGTTTATTAAAACCAAAGCATGAAGATAAAACCAGATCCAAAATCAAAACACTGGGGCCAGGGCACATCTCTATGAATAATGTGTTTGTTGTACGTCTAGCATGTTGCCTGAACAGTAGCTGCTATTGTGTACTGGTTTAACAGAAAATAAAATTAACTTACTCTCCCATTCTAAAAAGAAGTTTTGGAAAAATATTTATTTTCCACTGATCCTTGCTCCATGTAGATATGGGGCCCGATTCATGTTTATAAGCAAAGCAAATGATGAAAACCAAATGGGAAAACCACCCTAACCAAATCTAAATCTATCTGCACGTTACATTTGCCTTACCTGCAGTACAACATGGTTTTGCCCAGTTGCTTGATCGTTTGCTTTACTTACTGTCACTAATCAGTCTGTCCTCCCATGTCACTGGGTCACTTACCGCTCCTGCCGGGCTAATACCCTATCAGGTGGCAAGCTGTCAAAGTCCAGTGCCCATGATAACTATAAAGGTCTCAGTATTTCTTGGCCTACTAGGCCGCAGTTACTGCCAGCCAGATCCAGAGTTCTGCTGTGCCAATCACCTGACTAGTCTAGCCAATCATTAGCACCTGAGCAGTCCTGCATCACCTGATGCTGCTCAGCCAATCTTGGCTAAGCCCTGAGTATTCATTCCATCAGCTGACTCACAGAAGACACCTGTACAATGTCTAGCCTAACCATTACTAGGTGAAGCTAACAGTGCTCCTGCTGTTTATTTCCTGTGTATCCTGCCGGTGCAGTTTTGCCATTATCAGCTATAGTGACCTCCTGACCTGCTTACCATTAGTGCAGGTCATTCCTTAGGTTGCACAGTCGGTTGCAACGGACTATCTGCTTATCCAGTGCCAGATTAAGGTCCTAATGGGCCTGGAGCTGTAATTTCTGAAGGGCCTATTGTGTGCCACTGCAGGGGGTGTGACCAGCATGGTGGGTGTGGCTACTTATATGGGGGTGTGATCAGTGCTGTACATATATTTTGTGTGTGTATGCGTGTATATATGCATGTGTTTGAAAAATATAAAACCCTCAGCACTTAAATGCCCAATTATTTCCAACAGCGCCAACACATGCGCTGTACCAGCTTTTAGTGATTCCCACCTTTTTCCATTAGATGGGCACTCACTGGACTTTATCAAATGTCTATTGACCAAAAAGTAGACATTTTGATTCCTCTGAACATTTGGGGCTGCATCAAAGCACAAGTACAGCAGATCAGGCAGAGATTCCAGCACTGTCTCACGTATACCATCAGAACTATGATGGTCATTCCGAGTTGTTCGCTCTGTATTTTTCTTCGCATCGCAGCGATTTTCCGCTAACTGCGCATGCGCAATGTCCGCACTGCGACTGCGCCATGTAAATTTGCTATGCAGTTAGGTATTTTACTTACGGTTTTCTCTTCGTTCTGGTGATCGTAATGTGATTGACAGGAAGTGGGTGTTACTGGGCGGAAACTGGCCGTTTTATGGGTGGGTGTGAAAAAACGCTACCGTTTCTGGGAAAAACGCGGGAGTGGCTGGAGAAACGGGGGAGTGTCTGGGCGAACGCTGGGAGTGTTTGTGACGTCAAACCAGGAACTAAACTGACTGAACTGATCGCAGATGCCGAGTAAGTTTGGAGCTACTGAGAAACTGCTAAGAAGTGTCTATTCGCTATTTTGAGAATCGTTCGTTCGCAACTTTGATAAGCTAAGATTCACTCCCAGTAGGCGGCGGCTTAGCGTGTGCAATGCTGCTAAAAGCAGCTTGCGAGCGAACAACTCGGAATGAGGGCCTATGTGTAAAAAGGCTGCAAACTACATGTGGTCCAACTTGGAACGCCTGGCCTCCCCTGAAGTGATATCAGTTCCTCTACCAGTGGTTCCCAAACTTTTTTAAATCAAGGCACCCTAGAGTATCAGAATATTTTTTTCATGGCAACCCTAGGCCAACAGTTTCTCATTGAGAAATTTAGAAAGAAATATTATATTAAGTAAATTGTGTTTATACAGTATGTCATCCTTAAGTGCAATTATGAGGTGATGACAAGATTTGCTTCTGTTTCTCCAAATATTTTATTATTGACATCCACCAGCACTGGTTTTGCTTATTATATTGACCATAAATAATTTGAATTGGTCCTGGACCACCAACCCAAGGTACCCCTGCAAGAGTCACGAGGCACCCCAGGGTGCCCAAGCACACAAGGACAGATGTACTAAGCAGTGAAAATAGTGGAGAAGTGAGCCACTGGAGAAGTTGCCCATGGTAACCAATCAGCATTGAATTGACATTTATAATTTGCATACTATAAATATATACAGAGCAACTGATTGGTTGCCATGGACATCTTCTCCACTCTTTTCACTGCTTAGTACATCTTCCCCATAGCTTGAGAACCACTGTCCTGTACTGTAGCAACAATATTAACATAAGGTCCCAAAGGTCCAAGCACAACAGAAGCATACCACTACCATTACACCGTCGAACACTTAAGTCATGTAATTGTTCAGGCAAAGTTGTACCGCTCTGCCTGTAACCTCAGGGTACCACATGTGGTACTGATGCACCAGAACTGTGCATGTCACGCTGGAACAGAAAACTGGATGTCCACAGCTAGCTACTCCCATGGAACGCAAACTTCTAATGCAGCTACCAGTTACCAAGCAACATCAGTGTACTGCACATATCATAGCACTGATCCGAAGATTTGAAAGACTATCTAAATTACAGGAATAATAATTTTAAACATCCCTTTATCTCATGGCTCCAACGAGAGAACATACCTAGGCATACAATACTAACAAACGCAATTTAATATGAGCGAATTACAAATACAAACATTTATATATATATATATATATATATACACACATATATATATATATATATATCTACATATATATATATATATATATATATATTAACCTACCAGTATATTTTTGGATTGTGGGAGGAAACTCACGCAAGCACAGGGAGAATATACAACAAACTCCACATAGTTAGGGACATGGTGGAAATTGAACCCATGACCTCAGTGCTGTGAGGCAGTAATGCTAACCATTACACCATCCGTGCTGCCGAATATATATAACAAATCCCCTGGGTAAAAATGTCAGAAGTTTTGCCTATTCTTTCTCCGGTGGAGCCGTAGAGGCTCCACCGGAGAAAGAATAGGCGGCACCTCTGACGTTTTTTTAAGTGATATATTATTCGATCGACTGTATTTCTGGATTTCAATTGAATAACATATATCACTTAAAAACACGTCAGAAGTGCCGCTTATTCTTTCTCTGGTGGATCCGTAACATTACACAGGGAAAAAAAAACACAGGGGAAAAAAACTGATTTATGCCCTTTACATTATTTGTCATTTTTGCTCCATTAGTAATGCCCCTTACACATTATTCCACACACTGTAATTCCCATTACACATTTTTCCACACACCATAATGCCCCTTATACATTATGCCACACCGTAATGCCCATTACACATTATGCCACACACCATAATGCCCATTACATATTATTCCACACACCGTAACGCCTATTACACATTACGGTGTGTGGAATAATGCCCATTACACATTATGCCACACACCGTAATGATCATTCCACATTATGCGACACACTATAATGTCCCTTACACATTATTCCACACCCCGTAATGCCCATTCCACATTATGCCACACATCGTAATGCCCATTACATATTACTCCACACCGTAACACCTATTACACGTTATGCTACACATCATAATGCGCATTCCACATTATGCCACACATCAGAATGCCTATTACACGTTATGCCATAGACTGTATTGCCCATTACACATTATGCCACATACAGTTATGCCCCTGACACCATTTTATGCTCCACAGTAAACATTAAGGGACTAATAAAGAAGTGGAGGAATATGAGCTTAGTAGGTACAGAGGAAAGTGATGAACATACAAAAAAAGCATATTTTTAGTCAGATGTATCTGAAGGTGGATGTAGCCCCAAAATACTTACAGCAGGCCACTCTGCTGATGCCATTAAAATGAGGCCATTTTCAAAAGGCAGGTAGTGGACTGTGTGCTCCAGAGGCTGCATGTTCGGGAACCAGGCGCACCCCACATGTGAGCCCAGTGGGCTCTAGTGGCAGCAGGTGCGGGAACCAGGCACACCCCACGTGGGTGACCGGCAGGCGCCAGTGGTGGCGGCTATGTTAACCGGGTGCACTCCACATGGGTGCCCCATGGGCTCCAGTGGTGGCAGGTTCGGGAAACGAGTGCACCACACATGGGCATCCGGCGGGCTCCAGCGGCGGCTATGGGAACTGTGGGGGTCATTCCGAGTTGATCGCTTGCTATTTTTTGCAGCGCTGTGAACAGATAGTCGCCGCCTATAGGGGAGTGTATGTTTGCTTTGCAAGTGTGCGATCACATGTGCAGCCGAGCACTACAAAGTTTTGTGCAGTTTCTGAGTAGCTCAGAACTTACTCAGCCGCTGTGATCACTTCAGCCTGTTTTTGCACGGAATTGACGTCAGGACACCCGTCCTGCAAACGCTTGGACACGCCTGCGTTTTTCAAACCACTCCCAGAAAACGGTCAGTTGACACCCACAAACACCCTCTTCCTGTCAATCTCCTTGCGATCGGCTGTGCGAATGGTTTCTTCGTAAAACCCATCGCTCAGCAACGATCCGCTTTGTACACGTACAACGCGCCTGCGCATTGCAGTGCATACGCAGTCCTGACCTGATCGCAGAGCAGCGAAAAATCCTAGCGTGCGATCAGGTCGGAATGACCCCCTGTGTGCAGTGTACCCCACGTGGGCGCCCTGCAGGTTCCAGCGGTGGTGGGTGCGGGAACTGGGTGCACCCAACGTGGACACATAAGCAGAGTAGCTTCCTGGCTGTAACCTGTGCAGCAGGCTGGCCACTCCCACCGCCTCCTGCTCCATAGCGCTGCCTGCACAGTGTCTGGCTCTGCACACTACTATTTATTAAAAAACAACTCCCAAGTCAGTGACGAAGTGCCGGTATGCCATACCGCTGCATACCGGCCCACTTCGACATATTATATTATATATACACACACACACGATACATAGATGTGTGTGTGTGTGTGTGTGTGTGTGTGTGTGTGTGTGTGTGTATGTATGTATATATATATATATATATACATACACACAAACACAGTACATATATATATATATATACAGGTTGAGTATCCCTTATCCAAAATGCTTGGGACCAGAGGTATTTTGGATATGGGATTTTTCCGTATTTTGGAATAATTGCATACCATAATGAGATATCATGGTGATGGGACCTAAATATAAGCACAGAATGCATGTATGTTACATATACACCTTATACACACAGCCTGAAGGTAATTTTAGCCAATATTTTTTATAACTTTGTACATTAAACAAAGTGTGTCTACATTCACACAATTCATTTATGTTTCATATACACCTTATACACACAGCCTGAAGGTCATTTAATACAATATTTTTAATAACTTTGTGTATTAAACAAAGTTTGTGTACATTGAGCCATCAGAAAACAAAGGTTTCACTATCTCACTCTCACTCAAAAAAGTCCGTATTTCGGAATATTCCGTATTTCGGAATATTTGGATATGGGATACTCAACCTGTGTATATATATATATATATATATATATATATATATATACACACATACAGTTTATATACACGCACACACTACACACACATAGATATATACAGTTTACACATATACACGTTTTTTATATCTATAGATCTATGTGTGTAGTATACATATGTATGCATGTATATGCAGTGTACACACACACACATATATATATATATATATATATATACAAACATATTTTTTACATACATGTGTACAGTATATATCTCTACAGTATGTGTATGTAGAGTATACACATATATATATATATATATATATATATATATATATATCCATATATATATATATCAATATATTCAAGTCAATGTCTAAAGTATACTTATTTTACCAGCATTGTAGCAGCACCTCACCTCATGATGCTCAGTCACTCTATCATGATCAGGCCGCCTTCACGGAACAGCCTGCCCTGTTCAGCTGCTGTTAACACTGTGCTGAGTGAGTGTGCAGTCCATGCTGTTGCTTCCTTCACAGAGTACGCGGCGATGCTCGGGGCGGCAACGTCACATGTGCTGACGTCACTGTATGCGGCGCACTGAGGCTAGGGCTAGTGAAGCAGCCTCCCGCTCCCATTGCGCCGCCGTAATCATACAGTTTATGCCACAAGTGCCGCAGGAGGAGGTGAAGGGGGGTCGCGGCCGGGAGGGTGAGGCTTCGGACACCCTTTGGATGGCTGCTGTAGTAGGAAAACATGTTTTCCTGTTTACAGCAGCAGCAGAGCAGGTGCTTTGGGCCTATTTTGATGGGGGGCCTGGAGCTGCAGCTCCATCCGCCCCATTGTTAATCCGGCCCTGTGCTTATCTCACTCATTCCTGCTACCATCCATTCCGGTGTTCGGTATTCCGGTGCTTATCCATCTGAGTGCTCCCAGTTCCTGGATTACAATACAACCCAATATCAAGCCTGATAAATCCACTGTCCAGTTCTGTCACTCCAGCATTTCCGGATTACTGCATCTACTAGATAGTGTAACATACCATTCAAAGTAACTACCCAGTATCCAGCCTGGTCAAACTGCAGTTACACTCACTCTCTACAGAAACCATTCATCTACTAACACCAAAGTCCCTGATGGTCCAGTGGCAGGATCTGGCACTCTCTGCCGAGGCCCGGGTTCGATTCCTGGTCGGGGAGGTTTACTGACTCTATTTCGCATTACATATCGGGTGGTATCCTCAAGCCAGCCAGTTTCACATATTCTCCAGACACTTACACTGACAAATTTCCAGACCCGGGTTCACAAACAAACACAAGCGTGACAGTTTGTACAGGCCTCATGAACCTGGCTGAAGGTATCTGTCTACCACCAGACCTCCTGAACATTATTGTGGGACGTCTGGAAGGTCTGGAGTCAACACAGCAGCAGCTGACACAGTGTTTGCAGGAAATTTCCACAAGACAAAGTAATCATCAAGTTCCGGCTACAGGCCCTGGTGTCTCTACCCATCCTGCATCTCCTATTGTTGCTGCGCCCAAACGTCACATGCCTATGCCTGATAGATTTGATGGAAATTCCAAACTAAGTTGTGGATCTTTAAACCAGTGTGATGCAGGGACGTGCAGGCAGGGGAGGCAGTGCCTCCCCTGTCATAATGATTAAAATAATATAAAGAAGATACAAATAACACATTCTACTTTGTATTATTTCTCTGATGTCCTAGTGGATGCTGGGGACTCCGTAAGGACCATGGGGAATAGCGGCTCCGCAGGAGACTGGGCACAGCTAAGAAAGATTTAGGACTACCTGGTGTGCACTGGCTCCTCCCACTATGACCCTCCTCCAGACCTCAGTTAGAATCCTGTGCCCGGCTGAGCTGGATGCACACTAGGGGCTCTCCTGAGCTCCTAGAGAGAGAGTATATTTTAGGTTTTTTATTTTACAGTGAGATCTGCTGGCAACAGACTCACTGCAGCGAGGGACTAAGGGGAGAAGAAGCGAACCTACCTAACTGGTGGTAGCTTGGGCTTCTTAGGCTACTGGACACCATTAGCTCCAGAGGGATCGACCGCATGGAACCGGCCATTGATGTTCGGTCCCAGAGCCGCGCCGCCGGCCCCCTTACAGAGCCAGAAGCAAGAAGAGTCCGGAAAATCGGCGGCAGAAGACATCAGTCTTCACCAAGGTAGCGCACAGCACTGCAGCTGTGCACCATTGCTCCTCATACACACTTCACACTCCGGTCACTGAGGGTGCAGGGCGCTGGGGGGGGGGCGCCCTGAGCAGCAATAAAAACACCTTGGCTGGTAAATATATCACAATATATAGCCCCAGAGGCTATATATGTGATAAATACCCCTGCCAGAATCCATAAAAAAGCGGGAGAAAAGTCCGCGAAAAAGGGGCGGAGCTATCTCCCTCAGCACACTGGCGCCATTTTCTCTTCACAGTGCAGCTGGAAGACAGCTCCCCAGGCTCTCCCCTGTAGTTTTCAGGCTCAAAGGGTTAAAAAGAGAGGGGGGGGCACTAAATTTAGGCGCAATATTGTTTATACAAGCAGCTATTGGGGGAAAAATCACTCAGTTATAGTGTTAATCCCTGCATTATATAGCGCTCTGGTGTGTGCTGGCATACTCTCTCTCTGTCTCCCCAAAGGACTTTGTGGGGTCCTGTCCTCAGTCAGAGCATTCCCTGTGTGTGTGCTGTGTGTCGGTACGGCTGTGTCGACATGTGGGATGAGGAAGGTTACGTGGAGGTGGAGCAGAGGCCGATAAATGGGATGTCGTCCCCTGTGGGGCCGACACCAGAGTGGATGGATAGGTGGAAGGTATTAACCGACAATGTCAACTCCTTACAAGGCTGGATGACGTAAAACAGCTGTGGGACAGCCGGCTTCTCAGCCCGCGCCTGCCCAGGCGTCTCAAAGGCCATCAGGGGCTCAAAAAAACGCCCGTTACCTCAGATGGCAGACACAGATGTCGACACGGAGTCTGACTCCAGTGTCGACGAGGTTGAGACATATACACAATCCACTAGGAACATCCGTTACATGATCTCGGCAATGAAAAATGTGTTACGCATTTCTGACATGAACCCAAGTACCACAAAAAAGGGGTTTTATTTTTGGGGAGAAAAAGCAGCCAGTATTTTGTTCCCCCATCAGATGAATGAATGAAGTGTGTAAAGTAGCGTGGGTTCCCCCAATAAGAAACTGGTAATTTCTAAAAAGGTACTGATGGCGTTCCCTTTCCCGCCAGAGGATAGGTCACGTTGAGAGATATCCCTTAGGGTGGATAAGGCGCTCACACGTTTGTCAAAAAAGGTGGCACTGCCGTCTTAGGATACGGCCACCTTGAAGGAGCCTGCTGATAAAAAGCAGGAGGCTATCCTGAAGTCTGTATATACACACTCAGGTTATATACTGAGACCTGAAATTGCCTCAGCATAAATAGTGCTGCTGCAGCGGGGTCTGATACCCTGTCAGATAATATTAATACTCTAAGACAGGGATAATAGTTTGCTAACATAGAGCATATTAAAGACGTCGTCTTATATATAAAGGATGCACAGAGGGATATTTGCCGGCTGGCATCCAGAATTAATGCAATGTCCATTCTGCCAGGAGGGTATTAGAAACCCGGCAGTGGACAGGTGATGCTGCCTATAAAGGGCACATGGAGATTCTGCCTTATAAGGGTGAGGAATTGTTTGGGGATGGTCTCTGGGACCTCGTATCCACAGCAACAGCTGGGAAGAAAATTTTTTTACCTCAGGTTTCCACACAGCCTAAGAAAGCACCGTATTTTCAGGTACAGTCCTTTCGGCTTCAGAAAAGCAAGCGGGTTAAAGGCGCTTCCTTTCTGCACAGAGACAAGGGAAGAAGGAAAAAGCTGCACCAGCAGCCAGTTCCCAGGATCAAAAATCTTCCCCCGCTTCCTCTGAGTCCACCGCATGACGTTGGGGCTCCACAGGTGGAGACAGGTGCGGTAGGGGCGCGTCTCGGGAACTTCAGGGACCAGTGGGTTTGCCCACAGGTGGATCCCTAGGTTCTGCAAATAGTATCACAGGGATACAGGCTGGGGTTCGAGGCGACTCCCCCTCACCGTTACCTCACATCAGCCTTGCCTGCTGCCCTTGGAGAAAGGTAGTACTGGCGGCAATTCACAAGCTGTACTTCCAGCAGGTGAAATCAAGGTACCCCTCCTTCAACAAGGCCGGGGTTACTATTCCAAAATGTTGTGGTACCGAAACCAGACGGTTCGGTGAGACCCATTCTAAAATTGAAAGCCTTGAACACTTATATACGAAGGTTCAAGTTCGAAATGGAATCGCTCAGGGCGGTTATTGCAAGCCTGGAGAATTTCATGGTATCACTGGATATCAAGGATGCTTACCTGCATGTCCCTATTTACCCTCTTCACCAGGAGTACCTCAAAATTGTGGTACAGGATTGTCATTACCAATTCCAGACGTTGCCGTTGGTCTGTCCCCGGCACCGAGGGTATTTACCAAGGTAATGGCCGAAATAATTATCCCGTACTTGGACGATCTCCTTATAAAGGCGAGGTCCAGGGAGCAGTTGTTCGGCGGAGTAGCACTATCTCGGGAAGTGCTACAACAGCACGGCTGGATTCTGAATATTCCAAAGTCGCAGCTGGTTCCTACGACGCGTCTACTTATCCTGAGTATGGTTCTGGACACAGAACAGGATAAAAAGGGTTTCTCCCGGAGGAGAAGTCCAAGGAGTTGTCGTCTCTAGACAGAGACCTCCTAATACGTATACAGGTGTCGGTGCATCAATGCACGTGAGCCCTGGGAAGGATGGTAGCTTCTTACGAAGAAATTCCATTCGCCAGGTCCCATGCAAGGATTTTCCAGTGGGATCTGTTGGACATGTGGTCTGGGTCGCATCTTCAGATGCATCGGCGGATAACCCTGTCTCCAAGGGCCAGGGTGTCACTGTTGTGGTGGCTGCAGAGTGCTCATCTTCTAGGGGGCCGCAGATTCGGCATACAGGACTGGGTCCTGGTGACCACGGATGCCAGCCTTCGAGGCTGGGGGGGCAGTCACACAGGGAAGAAACTTCCAAGGCTATGGAAAAGTCAGGAGACTTCCCTACACATAAATATTCTGGAACTAAGAGCCATTTACAATGCCCTAAGTCAGGCTAGACCCCTACTTCAACACCGGCCGGTGCTGATCCAGTCAGACAACATCACGGCGGTCGCTCATGTAAACGACAGGGCGGCACAAGAAGCAGGATGGCGATGGCAGAAGCCACAAGGATTCTCCGATGGGCGGAAAATCATGTGTTAGCACTGTCAGCAGTGTTCATTCCCGGAGTGGACAACTGAGAAGCAGACTTTCTCAGAAGACACGACCTCCACCCGGGAGAGTGGGGACTTCATCCAGAAGTCTTCCAAATGATTTTACACCGTTGGGAAAGGCCACAGGTGGACATGATGGCGTCCCGCCTCAACTAAAAGTTACAAAGATATTGCGCCAAGTCAAGGACCCTCAGGCGATAGCTGTGGACGCTCTGGTAACACCGTGGGTGTACCAGTCGGTGTATGTGTTCCTTTCTCTGCCTCTCTTACCCAGGGTAATGAGAATAATAAGGAGAGGAGTAAGAACTATACTCATTGTTCCGGTTTGGCCAAGAAGAGCTTGGTAACCAGAACTCCAAGAAATGATCTCAGAGGACCCATGGCCTCTGCCGCTCAGACAGGACCTGCTGCAGCAGGGGGCCTGTCTGTTCCAAGTCGTACCGCGGCTGCGTTGGACGGCATGGCGGTTGAACGCCGGATCCTGAAGGAAAAGGGAATTCCGGAGGAAGTTATCCCTACGCTATTTAAAGCTAGGAAATGAAGTGAACGCTAACCATTATGGCAGAAATATGTTGCGTACTGTGAGGCCCGGAAGGCCCCAAAGGAGAAATTTCAGCTAGGTCGATTTCTGCACTTCCTACAGTCAGAGGTGACTATGGGCCTACAATTGGGTTCCATTAAGGTCCAGATTTCGGCTCTATCGATTTTCTTCCAAAATGGAACTGGCTTCACTGCCTGAAGTTCAGACTTTTGTTAAGGGAGTGCTGCATAGTCAGCCCCCGTTTGTGCCTCCAGTGGCACCGTGTGATCTCAACGTGGTGTTGGATTTCCTGAAGTTGCATTGGGTTGAGCCACTTAAATCCGTGGAGCTATAATACCTCACGTGGAAAGTGGTCATTCTGTGGGCCTTGGCGTCGGCCAGGCGTGTATCAGAATTGGCGGTTTTGTCATACAAAAGCCCTTATCTGTATTTTATATGGGAAAGGCGGAATTGAGGACTTGTTCCCAATTCCTTCCTAAGGTGGTATCAGTTTTTCATGTGAACCAACCTATTGTGGTGCCTGCGGCTACTTGGGACTTGGAGGATTCCAAGTTACTGTACGTAGTCAGGGCCCTGAAAAGTATATGTTTCCAGGACTGCTGGAGTCAGGAAGACTGACTCGCTATTTATCCTGTATGCACCCAACAAGCTGGGTGCTCCTGCTTCTAAGCAGACGATTGCTCGCTGGATCGGTAGCACGATTCAACTTGCACATTCTGCGGCTGGACTGCATCTGTAAAAGCCCATTCCACGAGGAAAGTGGGCTCTTCTTGGGCGGCTGCCCGAGGGGTCTCGGCTTTACAACTTTGCAGAGCTTCTACTTGGTCAGGGGCAAACACGTTTGCAAAATTCTACAAATTTGATACCCTGGCTGAGGAGGACCTTGAGTTCTCTCATTCGGTGCTGCAGAGTCATCCGCACTCTCCCGCCCGTTTGGGAGCTTTGGTATAATCCCCATGGTCCTTACGGAGTCCCCAGCATCCACTAGGACGTCAGAGAAAATAAGATTTTGCTCACCGGTAAATCTATTTCTCGTAGTCCGTAGTGGATGCTGGGCACCCGTCCCAAGTGCGGACTGTCTGCAATACTTGTATATAGTTATCGTTAACTAAAAGGGTTATTGTTGAGCCATCTGTTGAGAGGCTCTGTTATGTTCATACTGTTAACTGGGTATCATATCACGAGTTATACGGTGTGATTGGTGTGGCTGGTATGAGTCTTACCCGGGATTCAAAATCCTTCCTTATTGTGTCAGCTCTTCCGGGCACAGTATCCTAACTGAGGTCTGGAGGAGGGTCATAGTGGGAGGAGCCAGTGCACACCAGGTAGTCCTAAATCTTTCTTAGCTGTGCCCAGTCTCCTGCGGAGCCGCTATTCCCCATGGTCCTTACGGAGTCCTCAGCATCCACTACGGACTACGAGAAATAGATTTACCGGTGAGTAAAATCGTATTTTTAATCATTTTTACCTGGCAATCCAGCTAAATCTCTATGGGAGGCAACGAGAGCGCTGCCTCCCAGTGACAATGATAAAGTGTCTTAAGAGGGGGGCGGGCAGGGGGCGGAGCCAAGTCACGGGCTGCAAAAGCCCATTGAAAAATGAATGGAAAGCGGCACCAGCACAGTTGCCTCATTGACAGGGGCTGTGCCTTCAGCCCACATGAAGGCACACCCATGTCAATCATTGGACAGCGGCAGGGGGTGGGCTGGGACGGACGGGCAGAGAGTGCCAGATGCCCCCATTCCGATTGCCCGCATGTCCCCGCTGCTCACAGCCGCTTCTCGCGTTCCCGAGCCACTCTTGCAGGACCAAGATCCGACAAGCGGGAGCTTCTGTGTGCTGCGCTCCCGCGCGGCCCCCCGCTCCCGTTTTCTCAGCCACGACCCTCTGTCTTGGTCCCCCCTGTGCTCAACAGTCTGACTTCTCTCCTGGCTGGCCCCCGTGTTGACTGCTGAGCTGATCTCCAGCGCCCCCCCGCTCCTCTTGGCCTGCGGGGCAGTCTCAGTGTACAGACTGAGGGAGCGCCGGGTCAGGAGCCTGCAGCATCGCCGGAAGAGGAAATCATGTAAGTGGCTGCACTACAGTACACTATACTACACTACATTACACTACACTACAGTACACTATACTACACTACAGTACAATATACTACACTACAGTACACTATACTACACTACACTACATTACAGTACACTATACTACACTACATTACACTACACTACAGTACACTATACTACACTACATTACACTACAGTACAGTACACTATACTACACTACATTACACTACACTACAGTACACTATCTACACTACATTACACTACACTACAGTACACTATACTACACTACATTACAGTACACTATACTACATTACATTACACTACACTACAGTACACTATACTACACTACACTACAGTACACTATACTACACTACATTACACTACACTACATTACACTACACTATACTACACTACATTACACTACACTACAGTACACTATACTACACTACATTACACTACACTACACTACAGTACACTATACTACACTACATTACAGTACACTATACTACACTACAGTACACTATGCTACACTACAGTACACTATGATACACTACATTACACTATACTACACTCAGGGCCGGAGCTTCCACTTGGCAGCTGCCTAGGGGCGCCGGGACCTGAGGGGGCGGCCTGCTACAGCTGCCTGAAAAAGGTTGCATGGTCCTACCTTCCCTAGCCGCTGCAATCCCCCCAGAACTCATATATTACAGTAGCCGTGACTGCTAAGCTCCCGTATTGCTGCCTCCAGCTCCACCTCCACCCGGCACAGGCAGTAACTTTGACAGCTCCTGGAGTCCTGGCTGGGGGTGACATGAAGCACTGCTCTTCATTCCAGGCTCTTTCACAGACTACTCTGTCCCAACTCTGCACTGCAGCCTGCAGGTAAGGTGGCTGCCCAGTGCATTCTCTGCATTGATAAGGAAAGAGGGTGAGAGCAGCAGTGTGGTGAGGGGGGGAGATGAGGAGCAGACATGTACACAGTCTGCGGGGATGAGCAGCACCATGCACACAGATGATGGGGGGGATAGAACAGCGAACTTTTAACAGAGTAGGGGGGAGGGGGTGAGAACAGCATGCCTTTCATCTGAAGGGTGGGTAGGGGGAAGGGGCAATAATAGGCAAAAGTTTTGCCTAGGGTGCCGAGAAACCTTGCACCGGCCCTGACTACACTACATTACACCCTAAGGGAAGAGGGGGGGATGTAAAGTGCTCTACCTGCCGTTATGTGTAAAAAGGGGACACAGGCTGCCATAATGTGTAAAAAGGGGGAATCTGTCCGCCATAGTGTGTAAAAAGGGGACGATGTCCACCGTAATGTGTAAAAAGGGGACGCTGGCTGCCGTAATGTGTAAAAAGGGGACGCTGTCTGTCATAATGTGTAAAAAAGGGGACACTGTGTGCCGTAATGTGCAAAATGGAGACGCTGTCTGACGTAATGTGTAAAAAGGGGACGCTGTCTGCCGTAGAGTGTAAAAAGGGTACGCTGTCTGCCATTATGTTTAAAAAAGGGGTCGCTGCCTGCCGTAATGTGTAAAAAAGGGGAATCTGTCCGCCGTAATGTGTAAAAAGGGGGACGCTGTCTGCCGCAATGTGTAAAAAGGGGGACGCTGTCTGCCGTAATGTTTAAAAAGGGATCTCTACCTGCCGTAATGTGTAATAGGAGGCTGTACCTGCCGTAATGTGTAAAAGGGAGCTCTGCCTGGCGTAATTTGTCTAAGTGGCGCTACTGTGCAGCGTAATTTGACTAATGGAAGCCCTGGACAACAAAATTGCTTTCATGTCCTCCTCCCACTCCCAGTCCCAAACATTAATTCTAATTTTTTCCATAAAAATGTACAATATATCACAAGTATGATGAGCAGGCAGGCAGCGGGCATTGGCGGCAGTGGCGGCATCGGACTGAGATGCAAATTAGTGGCGGAGGACTGGGTCAGTTGGTGGTGGGCGAGTTTGTAAGCCATTGGTGGTGGCAGCAGGCATCGGCGCAGGGGCAGTAGCGGGCATTGGCTCTGCGGCGGTAGGGGTCATCGGCAGGATTCGGCGGACATTATGGCTGTAGTGCCTCACCAGCCACTGACCTCACCGCACGCCACTGGTGTGATGTGCACTTCACTTTACAGCCTACCAACTTCCCTTCTGATAAAACCAAAATTGCCTATGTTGTTCACTATTAACTGGTTCAGCGCTGGATTGGGTATCCCCATTATGGGAAAGAGCTGATCCACTACTGATTTTATTGCTACTTTCCGCAGGATTTTTGATGAACCTGGAAGATCAACGTCAGCATCTTTGGGCATACTTCGGTTACGCCAGGATAGCAATACTGTAGGACAGTATGCTATCAAATTCCAGACTTTTGTTCTGAGCTACAATTTGAATGACGAAGAACTTACGGCCATATTTTGGTATGGACTTTCAGATAAAGTTAAAAAAAAGCAGGCGAGATCATCCTTCCAAGTTGGTGGATCTCATCTCTCTGTGTAATAAGGTAGATTTACACCTTCAAGAACATTTACATGAAAAAATAAGTCTAAGGTTATTTCTTCCCTGCCTGTCAATTCTCCTGCTGTTGTTGAACCCTCACAAGTTGGCAGGTCACGTCTTTCTCCAGAGGAACGTCAGAGGCGTCATCGTGCGAACCTCTGCCTGTACTGTGGTGAAGCCAGACACATCGGGGGTAATTCTGAATTGATCGCAGCAGCAAGTTTGTTAGCAATTGGGCAAAACCATGGCCCTCATTCCGAGTTGTTCGCTCGGAGATTTTCATCGCATCGCAGTGAGAATTCTCTTAGTGCGCATGCGCAATGTTCGCACTGCGACTGCGCCAAGTAACTTTACTATGAAGAAAGTAAGTTTACTCACGGCTTTTTCATCGCTCCGACGTTCGCATTGTGATTGACAGGAAATGGGTGTTACTGGGCGGATGCACGGCGTTTTAGGGGCGTGTGGCTGGAAACGCTACCGTTTCCGGAGAAAACGCAGGAGTGGCCGGGGAAACGGTGGGAGTGCCTGGGCGAACGCTGGGTGTGTTTATGACGTCAGCCAGGACCGAAAAGCACTGAACTGATCGCACAGGCAGAGTAAGTCTGAAGCTACTCAAAAACTGCTAACTCGTTTGTAATCGCAATATTGCGCATACATCGGTCGCACATTTAAGAAGCTAAGATTCACTCCCAGTAGGCGGCGGCTTAGCGTGTGTAACTCTGCTACATTCGCCTTGCGAGCGATCAACTCGGAATGAGGGCCCATGTGCACTGAGGGGGGGGGGGGGGGGCAGATATAACACGTGCAGAGAGAGATAGATTTGGGTGGGTTATTTTGTTTCTGTGCAGGGTAAATACTGGCTGCTTTATTTTTACACTGCAATTTAGATTTCAGTTTGAATACACCCCACCCAAATCTAACTCTCTCTGCACATGTTATATCTGCCCCTCCTGCAGTGCACATGGTTTTGCCCAACTGCTAACAAAATTGCTGCTGCGATCAACTCAGAATTAGGTCCACCATTACTAGAGATGAGCGGGTTCGGTATCTCTGAATCCGAACCCGCCAGAACTTCATGTTTTTTTTCACGGGTCCGAGCGACTCTGATCTTCCCGCCTTGCTCGGTTAACCCGAGCGCGCCCGAACGTCATCATGACGCTGTCGGATTCTCGCGAGGCTCGGATTCTATCGCGAGACTCGGATTCTATATAAGGAGCCGCGCGTCGCCGCCATTTTCACACGTGCATTGAGATTGATAGGGAGAGGACGTGGCTGGCGTCCTCTCCGTTTAGAATTAGAATAGATTAGAGAGACACTTGATTTACTAATTTTGGGGAGCATTAGGAGTACTCAGTAGTGTACAGTGCAGAGTTTTGCTGATAGTGACCAGTGACCACCACTTTTATTTATAATCCGTTCTCTGCCTGAAAAAAGCGATACACAGCACACAGTGACTCAGTCACATACCATATCTGTGTGCACTGCTCAGGCTCAGGCCAGTGTGCTGCATCATCTATTATCTATATATAATATTATATATATCTGTCTGACTGCTCAGCTCACACAGCTTATAATTGTGGGGGAGACTGGGGAGCACTACTGCAGTGCCAGTTATAGGTTATAGCAGGAGCCAGGAGTACATAATATAATCCGTTCTCTGCCTGAAAAAAGCGATACACAGCACACAGTGACTCAGTCACATACCATATCTGTGTGCACTGCTCAGGCTCAGGCCAGTGTGCTGCATCATCTATTATCTATATATAATATTATATATATCTGTCTGACTGCTCAGCTCACACAGCTTATAATTGTGGGGGAGACTGGGGAGCACTACTGCAGTGCCAGTTATAGGTTATAGCAGGAGCCAGGAGTACATAATATATTATATAGTGAGTGACCACCAGACACACAGTGCAGTTTATTTAATATATCCGTTCTCTGCCTGAAAAAAGCGATACACACAGTGACTCAGTCAGTCACATACCATATCTGTGTGCACTGCTCAGGCTCAGGCCAGTGTGCTGCATCATCTATATATATTATATATCTGTCTGACTGCTCAGCTCACACAGCTTATAATTGTGGGGGAGACTGGGGAGCACTACTGCAGTGCCAGTTATAGGTTATAGCAGGAGCCAGGAGTACATAATATTATATTAAAATTAAACAGTGCACACTTTTGCTGCAGGAGTGCCACTGCCAGTGTGACTAGTGACCAGTGACCTGACCACCAGTATATAATATTAGTAGTATACTATCTCTTTATCAACCAGTCTATATTAGCAGCAGACACAGTACAGTGCGGTAGTTCACGGCTGTGGCTACCTCTGTGTCGGCACTCGGCAGCCCGTCCATAATTGTATATACCAGTGACCTAACCGTGGTTTTTTTTTCTTTCTTTATACATACATACTAGTTACGAGTATACTATCTCTTTATCAACCAGTCTATATATTAGCAGCAGACACAGTACAGTGCGGTAGTTCACGGCTGTGGCTACCTCTGTGTCGGCACTCGGCAGCCCGTCCATAATTGTATATACCACCTAACCGTGGTTTTTTTTTCTTTCTTTATACATACATACTAGTTACGAGTATACTATCTCTTTATCAACCAGTCTATATATTAGCAGCAGACACAGTACAGTGCGGTAGTTCACGGCTGTGGCTACCTCTGTGTCGGCACTCGGCAGCCCGTCCATAATTGTATATACCACCTAACCGTGGTTTTTTTTTCTTTCTTTATACATACATACTAGTTACGAGTATACTATCTCTTTATCAACCAGTCTATATATTAGCAGCAGACACAGTACAGTGCGGTAGTTCACGGCTGTGGCTACCTCTGTGTCGGCACTCGGCAGCCCGTCCATAATTGTATATACCACCTAACCGTGGTTTTTTTTTCTTTCTTTATACATACATACTAGTTACGAGTATACTATCTCTTTATCAACCAGTCTATATATTAGCAGCAGACACAGTACAGTGCGGTAGTTCACGGCTGTGGCTACCTCTGTGTCGGCACTCGGCAGCCCGTCCATAATTGTATATACCACCTAACCGTGGTTTTTTTTTCTTTCTTTATACATACATACTAGTTACGAGTATACTATCTCTTTATCAACCAGTCTATATATTAGCAGCAGACACAGTACAGTGCGGTAGTTCACGGCTGTGGCTACCTCTGTGTCGGCACTCGGCAGCCCGTCCATAATTGTACATACCACCTAACCGTTGTTTTTTTTTCTTTCTTTATACATACATACTAGTTACGAGTATACTATCTCTTTATCAACCAGTCTATATATTAGCAGCAGACACAGTACAGTGCGGTAGTTCACGGCTGTGGCTACCTCTGTGTCGGCACTCGGCAGCCCGTCCATAATTGTATATACCACCTAACCGTGGTTTTTTTTTCTTTCTTTATACATACATACTAGTTACGAGTATACTATCTCTTTATCAACCAGTCTATATATTAGCAGCAGACACAGTACAGTGCGGTAGTTCACGGCTGTGGCTACCTCTGTGTCGGCACTCGGCAGCCCGTCCATAATTGTATATACCACCTAACCGTGGTTTTTTTTTCTTTCTTTATACATACATACTAGTTACGAGTATACTATCTCTTTATCAACCAGTCTATATATTAGCAGCAGACACAGTACAGTGCGGTAGTTCACGGCTGTGGCTACCTCTGTGTCGGCACTCGGCAGCCCGTCCATAATTGTATATACCACCTAACCGTGGTTTTTTTTTCTTTCTTTATACATACATACTAGTTACGAGTATACTATCTCTTTATCAACCAGTCTATATATTAGCAGCAGACACAGTACAGTGCGGTAGTTCACGGCTGTGGCTACCTCTGTGTCGGCACTCGGCAGCCCGTCCATAATTGTATATACCACCTAACCGTGGTTTTTTTTTCTTTCTTTATACATACATACTAGTTACGAGTATACTATCTCTTTATCAACCAGTCTATATATTAGCAGCAGACACAGTACAGTGCGGTAGTTCACGGCTGTGGCTACCTCTGTGTCGGCACTCGGCAGCCCGTCCATAATTGTATATACCACCTAACCGTGGTTTTTTTTTCTTTCTTTATACATACATACTAGTTACGAGTATACTATCTCTTTATCAACCAGTCTATATATTAGCAGCAGACACAGTACAGTGCGGTAGTTCACGGCTGTGGCTACCTCTGTGTCGGCACTCGGCAGCCCGTCCATAATTGTATATACCACCTAACCGTGGTTTTTTTTTCTTTCTTTATACATACATACTAGTTACGAGTATACTATCTCTTTATCAACCAGTCTATATATTAGCAGCAGACACAGTACAGTGCGGTAGTTCACGGCTGTGGCTACCTCTGTGTCGGCACTCGGCAGCCCGTCCATAATTGTATATACCACCTAACCGTGGTTTTTTTTTCTTTCTTTATACATACATACTAGTTACGAGTATACTATCTCTTTATCAACCAGTCTATATATTAGCAGCAGACACAGTACAGTGCGGTAGTTCACGGCTGTGGCTACCTCTGTGTCGGCACTCGGCAGCCCGTCCATAATTGTATATACCACCTAACCGTGGTTTTTTTTTCTTTCTTTATACATACATACTAGTTACGAGTATACTATCTCTTTATCAACCAGTCTATATATTAGCAGCAGACACAGTACAGTGCGGTAGTTCACGGCTGTGGCTACCTCTGTGTCGGCACTCGGCAGCCCGTCCATAATTGTATATACCACCTAACCGTGGTTTTTTTTTCTTTCTTTATACATACATACTAGTTACGAGTATACTATCTCTTTATCAACCAGTCTATATATTAGCAGCAGACACAGTACAGTAGTTCACGGCTGTGGCTACCTCTGTGTCGGCACTCGGCAGCCCGTCCATAATTGTATATACCACCTAACCGTGGTTTTTTTTTCTTTCTTTATACATACATACTAGTTACGAGTATACTATCTCTTTATCAACCAGTCTATATATTAGCAGCAGACACAGTACAGTGCGGTAGTTCACGGCTGTGGCTACCTCTGTGTCGGCACTCGGCAGCCCGTCCATAATTGTATATACCACCTAACCGTGGTTTTTTTTCTTTCTTTATACATACATACTAGTTACGAGTATACTATCTCTTTATCAACCAGTCTATATATTAGCAGCAGACACAGTACAGTGCGGTAGTTCACGGCTGTGGCTACCTCTGTGTCGGCACTCGGCAGCCCGTCCATAATTGTATACTAGTATCCAATCCATCCATCTCCATTGTTTACCTGAGGTGCCTTTTAGTTGTGCCTATTAAAATATGGAGAACAAAAATGTTGAGGTTCCAAAATTAGGGAAAGATCAAGATCCACTTCCACCTCGTGCTGAAGCTGCTGCCACTAGTCATGGCCGAGACGATGAAATGCCAGCAACGTCGTCTGCCAAGGCCGATGCCCAATGGCATAGTACAGAGCATGTCAAAACCAAAACACCAAATATCAGTAAAAAAAGGACTCCAAAACCTAAAATAAAATTGTCGGAGGAGAAGCGTAAACTTGCCAATATGCCATTTACCACACGGAGTGGCAAGGAACGGCTGAGGCCCTGGCCTATGTTCATGGCTAGTGGTTCAGCTTCACATGAGGATGGAAGCACTCAGCCTCTCGCTAGAAAACTGAAAAGACTCAAGCTGGCAAAAGCACCGCAAAGAACTGTGCGTTCTTTGAAATCCCAAATCCACAAGGAGAGTCCAATTGTGTCGGTTGCGATGCCTGACCTTCCCAACACTGGACGTGAAGAGCATGCGCCTTCCACCATTTGCACGCCCCGTGCAAGTGCTGGAAGGAGCACCCGCAGTCCAGTTCCTGATAGTCAGATTGAAGATGTCAGTGTTGAAGTACACCAGGATGAGGAGGATATGGGTGTTGCTGGCGCTGGGGAGGAAATTGACCAGGAGGATTCTGATGGTGAGGTGGTTTGTTTAAGTCAGGCACCCGGGGAGACACCTGTTGTCCGTGGGAGGAATATGGCCGTTGACATGCCAGGTGAAAATACCAAAAAAATCAGCTCTTCGGTGTGGAGGTATTTCACCAGAAATGCGGACAACAGGTGTCAAGCCGTGTGTTCCCTTTGTCAAGCTGTAATAAGTAGGGGTAAGGACGTTAACCACCTCGGAACATCCTCCCTTATACGTCACCTGCAGCGCATTCATAATAAGTCAGTGACAAGTTCAAAAACTTTGGGTGACAGCGGAAGCAGTCCACTGACCAGTAAATCCCTTCCTCTTGTAACCAAGCTCACGCAAACCACCCCACCAACTCCCTCAGTGTCAATTTCCTCCTTCCCCAGGAATGCCAATAGTCCTGCAGGCCATGTCACTGGCAATTCTGACGAGTCCTCTCCTGCCTGGGATTCCTCCGATGCATCCTTGCGTGTAACGCCTACTGCTGCTGGCGCTGCTGTTGTTGCCGCTGGGAGTCGATGGTCATCCCAGAGGGGAAGTCGTAAGCCCACTTGTACTACTTCCAGTAAGCATTAACTGTTCAACAGTCCTTTGCGAGGAAGATGAAATATCACAGCAGTCATCCTACTGCAAAGCGGATAACTGAGTCCTTGACAACTATGTTGGTGTTAGACGTGCGTCCGGTATCCGCCGTTAGTTCACAGGGAACTAGACAATTTATTGAGGCAGTGTGCCCCCGTTACCAAATACCATCTAGGTTCCACTTCTCTAGGCAGGCGATACCGAGAATGTACACGGACGTCAGAAAAAGACTCACCAGTGTCCTAAAAAATGCAGTTGTACCCAATGTCCACTTAACCACGGACATGTGGACAAGTGGAGCAGGGCAGGGTCAGGACTATATGACTGTGACAGCCCACTGGGTAGATGTATGGACTCCCGCCGCAAGAACAGCAGCGGCGGCACCAGTAGCAGCATCTCGCAAACGCCAACTCTTTCCTAGGCAGGCTACGCTTTGTATCACCGCTTTCCAGAATACGCACACAGCTGAAAACCTCTTACGGCAACTGAGGAAGATCATCGCGGAATGGCTTACCCCAATTGGACTCTCCTGTGGATTTGTGGCATCGGACAACGCCAGCAATATTGTGTGTGCATTAAATATGGGCAAATTCCAGCACGTCCCATGTTTTGCACATACCTTGAATTTGGTGGTGCAGAATTTTTTAAAAAACGACAGGGGCGTGCAAGAGATGCTGTCGGTGGCCAGAAAAATTGCGGGACACTTTCGGCGTACAGGCACCACGTACAGAAGACTGGAGCACCACCAAAAACTACTGAACCTGCCCTGCCATCATCTGAAGCAAGAAGTGGTAACGAGGTGGAATTCATCCCTCTATATGCTTCAGAGGTTGGAGGAGCAGCAAAAGGCCATTCAAGCCTATACAATTGAGCACGATATAGTAGGTGGAATGCACCTGTCTCAAGTGCAGTGGAGAATGATTTCAACGTTGTGCAAGGTTCTGATGCCCTTTGAACTTGCCACACGTGAAGTCAGTTCAGACACTGCCAGCCTGAGTCAGGTCATTCCCCTCATCAGGCTTTTGCAGAAGAAGCTGGAGGCATTGAAGAAGGAGCTAAAAGGGAGCGATTCCGCTAGGCATGTGGAACTTGTGGATGCAGCCCTTAATTCGCTTAACAAGGATTCACGGGTGGTCAATCTGTTGAAATCAGAGCACTACATTTTGGCCACCGTGCTCGATCCTAGATTTAAAGCCTACCTTGGATCTCTCTTTCCGGCAGACACAGGTCTGCTGGGGTTGAAAGACCTGCTGGTGACAAAATTGTCAAGTCAAGCGGAACGCGACCTGTCAACATCTCCTCCTTCACATTCTCCCGCAACTGGGGGTGCGAGGAAAAGGCTCAGAATTCCGAGCCCACCCGCTGGCGGTGATGCAGGGCAGTCTGGAGCGACTGCTGATGCTGACATCTGGTCCGGACTGAAGGACCTGACAACGATTACGGACATGTCGTCTACTGTCACTGCATATGATTCTCTCAACATTGATAGAATGGTGGAGGATTATATGAGTGACCGCATCCAAGTAGGCACGTCACACAGTCCGTACTTATACTGGCAGGAAAAAGAGGCAATTTGGAGGCCCTTGCACAAACTGGCTTTATTCTACCTAAGTTGCCCTCCCACAAGTGTGTACTCCGAAAGAGTGTTTAGTGCCGCCGCTCACCTTGTCAGCAATCGGCGTACGAGGTTACATCCAGAAAATGTGGAGAAGATGATGTTCATTAAAATGAATTATAATCAATTCCTCCGCGGAGACATTGACCAGCAGCAATTGCCTCCACAAAGTACACAGGGAGCTGAGATGGTGGATTCCAGTGGGGACGAATTGATAATCTGTGAGGAGGGGGATGTACACGGTGATATATCGGAGGGTGAAGATGAGGTGGACATCTTGCCTCTGTAGAGCCAGTTTGTGCAAGGAGAGATTAATTGCTTCTTTTTTGGGGGGGGTCCAAACCAACCCGTCATATCAGTCACAGTCGTGTGGCAGACCCTGTCACTGAAATGATGGGTTGGTTAAAGTGTGCATGTCCTGTTTTGTTTATACAACATAAGGGTGGGTGGGAGGGCCCAAGGACAATTCCATCTTGCACCTCTTTTTTCTTTTCTTTTTCTTTGCATTATGTGCTGATTGGGGAGGGTTTTTTGGAAGGGACATCCTGCGTGACACTGCAGTGCCACTCCTAGATGGGCCCGGTGTTTGTGTCGGCCACTAGGGTCGCTAATCTTACTCACACAGTCAGCTACCTCATTGCGCCTCTTTTTTTCTTTGCGTCATGTGCTGTTTGGGGAGGGTTTTTTGGAAGGGACATCCTGCGTGACACTGCAGTGCCACTCCTAGATGGGCCCGGTGTTTGTGTCGGCCACTAGGGTCGCTAATCTTACTCACACAGTCAGCTACCTCATTGCGCCTCTTTTTTTCTTTGCGTCATGTGCTGTTTGGGGAGGGTTTTTTGGAAGGGACATCCTGCGTGACACTGCAGTGCCACTCCTAGATGGGCCCGGTGTTTGTGTCGGCCACTAGGGTCGCTAATCTTACTCACACAGTCAGCTACCTCATTGCACCTCTTTTTTTCTTTGCGTCATGTGCTGTTTGGGGAGGGTTTTTTGGAAGGGACATCCTGCGTGACACTGCAGTGCCACTCCTAGATGTGCCCGGTGTTTGTGTCGGCCACTAGGGTCGCTAATCTTACTCACACAGCTACCTCATTGCGCCTCTTTTTTTCTTTGCGTCATGTGCTGTTTGGGGAGGGTTTTTTGGAAGGGCCATCCTGCGTGACACTGCAGTGCCACTCCTAGATGGGCCCGGTGTTTGTGTCGGCCACTAGGGTCGCTAATCTTACTCACACAGCTACCTCATTGCGCCTCTTTTTTTCTTTGCGTCATGTGCTGTTTGGGGAGGGTTTTTTGGAAGGGACATCCTGCGTGACACTGCAGTGCCACTCCTAGATGGGCCCGGTGTTTGTGTCGGCCACTAGGGTCGCTAATCTTACTCACACAGTCAGCTACCTCATTGCGCCTCTTTTTTTCTTTGCGTCATGTGCTGTTTGGGGAGGGTTTTTTGGAAGGGCCATCCTGCGTGACACTGCAGTGCCACTCCTAGATGGGCCCGGTGTTTGTGTCGGCCATTAGGGTCGCTAATCTTACTCACACAGCTACCTCATTGCGCCTCTTTTTTTCTTTGCGTCATGTGCTGTTTGGGGAGGGTTTTTTGGAAGGGCCATCCTGCGTGACACTGCAGTGCCACTCCTAGATGGGCCCGGTGTTTGTGTCGGCCACTAGGGTCGCTAATCTTACTCACACAGCTACCTCATTGCGCCTATTTTTTTATTTGCGTCATGTGCTGTTTGGGGAGGGTTTTTTGGAAGGGACATCCTGCGTGACACTGCAGTGCCACTCCTAGATGGGCCCGGTGTTTGTGTCGGCCACTAGGGTCGCTTATCTTACTCACACAGCGACCTCGGTGCAAATTTTAGGACTAAAAATAATATTGTGAGGTGTGAGGTATTCAGAATAGACTGAAAATGAGTGTAAATTATGGTTTTTGAGGTTAATAATACTTTGGGATCAAAATGACCCCCAAATTCTATGATTTAAGCTGTTTTTTAGTGTTTTTGGAAAAAAACACCCGAATCCAAAACACACCCGAATCCGACAAAAAAAATTCGGTGAGGTTTTGCCAAAACGCGTTCGAACCCAAAACACGGCCGCGGAACCGAACCCAAAACCAGAACACAAAACCCGAAAAATTTCAGGCGCTCATCTCTAATCATTACTTCCTGTAACAAGCGATCAGGGCTATGTAATATCAGTGACTCTTCTTGTCTCCAATAAACGTTACCCTCTTAGTGCTCTCTTGGACTCTGGGGCTGCTGAGAATTTTATAATGCAAGGTTATGTCACGGAACATCACATACCTACTGAGACTTTATCCCATCTGGTTTCTTTATCAGACTGCGTATGGCAGTCTGATTCCACATGGCTCCATCTCCCTGCGTACCACTGCAGTCAAATTACAAGTAGGGGTGTTTCTGAGGAAATGTCATTTCTGGCAATTCCCAAGGCTACTCATTCTGTGGTACTTGGAATTCCTTGGCTGCGGAAACATAACCCCCAGTTTGATTGGACTACTATGCAAATTTTGTCTTGGGGAAACGACTGTTCTATTTCCTGTTTGCAGAAAGTGGTTCCCATCTGATAATCCGATTCTGCTATTACTGAGAATTTACCATCTCAATATCTTTCCTACTCTGATGTTTTCAGCAAACAAGCCGCAGATATATTGCCACCTCACAGAGAATGGGATTGTCCTATAGATTTAGTTCCTGGCAAGACACCTCCCAGAGGGCGCACTTATCCGTTATCCATACCAGAAACCAAGGCCATGACTGAATACATCCAAGAGAACCTGAAAAAAGGTTTTATCTGCCCATCATGTCTGCCACTGCTGTGCCACTCCTAGATGGGCCAATTGTTTGTGTCGCTTGGCTTAATCATACAACTACCTCATTGCAATTCTTTTTCTTCTTTGCATGATGTGCTGTTTGGGGGCTTTTTTTTTATATCTGCCCTCCTGTCTGCCACTACAGTGCCACTCCTAGATGGGCCAATTGTTTGTGTCACTTGGCTTAGTCATACAGCTACCTCATTGCAATTCTTTTTATTCTTTGCATGGTGTGCTGTTTGGGGCCTTTTTTTTATATCTGCCCTTCTCTCTGACACTGCAGTGCCACTCCTAGATAGGCCAGGTGTTGGTGTTGTCCACTTGTGTCACTTAGCTTAGTCATCCAGCAACCTCAGTGCAACCTTTTGGCCTAAAAACAATATTGTGAGGTGCGAGGTGTTCAAAATAGACTGGAAATTAGTGGAAATGATTATTATTGAGGTTAATAGTGCCGTAAGAGCAAAATTACCCCCAAAATCTGTGATTTTAGCTGTTTTTGTTTTTTTCAAAAATCATCCAGATCCAAAACCAAAACACAAAAGGGTGGTTTTGACAAAACCAAAACACAAAAGTGGACTTAGAACCAAAACACAAAACACGAAAAGTGCCGGCCACACATCTCTAGTGTGTGTGTGTGTATATATATATATATATATATATATATATATATATATAGTATATATATAGTAGAAAGAGAATGGCCGGCACTCATGGAGACAGACTATAGCTGCAGTGCTGTGTCAAGTTTTTTTCCGTCTCCATGAGTGCCGGCCATTCTCTTTCTACTATATGCTATTAGCCAAGCAGGGCACCGGAGCAAGCTGGTTTTCTATATATTATATTGGAGTGCCGAATATCTCTTTGTTTCACTATATATATATATATATATATATATATATACTGCTCAAAAAAATAAAGGGAACACTAAAATAACACATCCTAGATCTGAATGAATGAAATATTCTTATTAAATACTTTGTTCTTTACATAGTTGAATGTGCTGACAACAAAATCACACAAAAATTATCAATGGAAATCAAATTTATTAACCCATGGAGGTTTGGAATTGGAGTCACACTCAAAATTAAAGTGGAAAAACACACTACAGGCTGATCCAACTTTGATGTAATGTCCTTAAAACAAGTCAAAATGAGGCTCAGTAGTGTGTGTGGCCTCCACGTGCCTGTATGACCTCCCTACAATGCCTGGGCATGCTCCTGATGAGGTGGCGAATGGTCTCCTCCCAGACCTGCACTAAAGCATCCGCCAACTCCTGGACAGTCTGTGGACAGTCCACGTTGGTGGATGGAACGAGACATGATGTCCCAGATGTGCTCAATTGGATTCAGGTCTGGGGAACAGGCGGGCCAGTCCATAGCATCAATGCCTTCGTCTTGCAGGAACTGCTGACACACTCCAGCCACATGAGGTCTAGCATTGTCTTGCATTAGGAGGAACCCAGGGCCAACCGCACCAGCATATGGTCTCACAAGGGGTCCGAGGATCTCATCTCAGTACCTAATGGCAGTCAGGCTACCTCTGGCGAGCACATGGAGGGCTGTGTAGCCCCCCAAAGAAATGCCACCCCACACCATTACTGACCTACTGCCAAACCGGTCATGCTGGAGGATGTTGCAGGCAGCAGAACGTTCTCCTTGGCGTCTCCAGACTCTGTCACGTCTGTCACATGTGCTCAGTGAGAACCTGCTTTCATCTGTGAAGAGCACAGGGCGCCAGTGGCGAATTTGCCAATCTTGGTGTTCTCTGGCAAATGCCAAACGTCCTGCACGGTGTTGGGCTGTAAGCACAACCCCCACCTGTGGATGTCGGGACCTCATACCACCCTCATGGAGTCTGTTTCTGATCGTTTGAGTAGACACATGCACATTTGTGGCTTTCTGGAGGTCATTTTGCAGGGCTCTGGCAGTGCTCCTCCTGTTCCTCCTTGCACAAAGGCGGAGGTAGCGGTCCTGCTGCTGGGTTGTTGCTCTCCTACGGCCTCCTCCATGTCTCCTGATGTACTGGCCTGTCTCCTGGTAGCGCCTCCATGCTCTGAACACTACGCTGACAGACACAGCAAACCTTCTTGCCACAGCTCGCATTGATGTGCCATCCTGGATGAGCTGCACTACCTGAGCCACTTGTGTGGGTTGTAGACTCCGTCTCATGCTACCACTAGAGTGAAAGCACCACCAGCTTTCAAAAGTGACCAAAACATCAGCCAGAAAGCATAGGAGCTGAGAAGTGGTCATCACCTGCAGAACAACTCCTTTATTGGGGGTGTCTTGCTAATTGCCTATAATTTCCACCTGTTGTCTATTCCATTTGCACAACAGCATGTGAAATTGATTGTCAATCAGTGTTGCTTCCTAAGTGGACAGTTTGATTTCACAGAAGTGTGATTGACTTGGAGTTACATTGTGTTGTTCAAGTGTTCCCTTTATTTTTTTGAGCAGTGTATGTATATATGTATGTATGTATGTATGTATGTATGTATGTGTGTGTGTGTCTGTGTATATATATATATATATATATATATATATATATACACTCCATAGTCTGGCGGCACTCCTCAGGCTGAAATAAATTCTCCACACCACGTATTGTGAAATCAACATTTCAAAGTTTTACTTTGTCTTCAGGATACAATTATAAAATTGAACAATGCTTATATATAGTGATAGCTACAAATACATTAAAATCAATTTATACAAAATAATAAGAGACTGCAATGTGTATCTCCTAGCAAGTAGTAGCCACCACACCATGTGGATTAAAATATATATATACTTTGGACAATTTCTGAAATTCTATGTTTGCACAAATGCAGTCCAAATCAGAATCAGCTTTATTGGCCAAGTACACTTGCGTATACTAGGAATTTGTTTTCGGTGTACAGTGCAGCAGCCAGAGGGGAACACATAGACGAGAGGGATGATGGGGGGGGGGGGGGAATACATCCAGCATACAAATTAAGTAAAAGTACACGGTGTTCATTCCAATCAGAAGATTGGAGTAGAGCGACTGGACAGTCAGCCCAGCGATTTGTCAGGAGTTCAGCAGGTGGACTGCTTGTGGAAAGAAGCTTTTGAGGCTTCTATTGGTTCTGGTGGGAATGGCTATGTATCTTTTCCCGGGTGGCAGCAGGTCGAGCTCGCCATAGCCCTGGTGCGGCGGATCATTGACTATCCTAGTCGCCTGTTTTTTGGCTCTGGACCGGTACAGGTCATGGACAGGCGGGAGGTCAACTCCGATGATCTTCTCAGCAGACCTTACCACTCTTTGGAGCCTGCGTTTGTCTCTCTCACTGGCGGAGCTATACCAGACGATAATCGTGGAGCACAGGACAGATTCTACAATTGTGGAGTAGAAGAGGAGAAGGAGATTCTGTGGGACGTTAAACTTCTTAAGTTGCCTTAGGAAGAAGGCTCGACCTGCACCTTTCTGATGGTGGCATCTGCATTTGGTCCCCACTTGAGGTCTCTAGAGATTGTAGTCCCCAGGAACTTGAAGGAGTCCACTAGCGGCACCGCACTATCAGCTATGATTAGTGGGGGTGCTTCAGCTGGTTTCTTCCTAAAGTCTACTTCCATCTCAACGGTTTTAAGTGGGTAGAGCTCCAGGTTGTTACAGCTGCACCACCAGGCCAACCGATCCACTTCCCGTCTGTAGTCCGATTCATGCCCTTCTTTTATGAGGCCGATGATGGTGGTGTCGTCTGCGAATTTAATAAATGTAACTGGGACTCAGAGGAACAGTCATTTAGTGTACAGGGAGAAGAGCAGGGGTGAGAGGTCAAAGCCCTGGGGTATCCCAGTACTGATGGACCGAGCTTGGGAGGTGAATCCCGCCCCGCTTTGACCACCTGTATTCTAATGGTCAGAAAGTCCACGATCCAGGAACAGATTGCTTCCGAGGCCCTTTGGCGGAGTAGTTTGTGGAAGAGAATGCTGGGGTTGATTGTATTGAAGGCCGAGCTGAAGTCTACAAACAGGATCCTCGCGTAGGTTCCAGACATGTCCAGATGCTGCAGGATGTGGTGCAGGCCCAGGTTGACTGCATCCTCAATGCATCGATTTGCTCGGTAGGCAAACTGGAGGGGGTCTAGATGGGGGCTGGTCATGGCTTTAAGGTGGTTCAGAACCAGGCGCTCGAATACTTTCATGACCACAGACGTCAGTGCAATCGGTCTGTAGTCATTCAGGCTTGCGATATTAGGTTTCTTGGGGATCAGAACGATTTTGGAGATTTTGAAGCAAGAGGGAAATTTGCGTGTTTTTAGCGGTTCATTAAATATTTTGGAGAATATGGGGGCTAGCTGACCGGCGCATCCCCTCAGGGCAGATGGGAATACTCCGTTAGGACTGGGTGCCTTCCTTGGATTGACCCTCTTGAACATTTCCTCCACCTCCTCATGGGTAATCTGCAGTGTTTGGGGTTGGCGATCAGAGGTGAGGGCAGTGGGGAGGAGTTGGTGTGGTTCGCAGGGAGCGTCTCTATCGAACCTGCAGTAGAAGAGGTTCAGCTCATTTGTTAGCTTCTGGTTCATGGTGGCGTGCTTAGGGGGAGTCTTGTAGTTGGTGATGGCGTGCATACCTTTCCATACGGATGCATGGTCCTTGGTTGAGAGATCTTTTGCCAGCTTGTCCAAGAACTGTTTTTCGCCTGTCTGATTCCTTTCGTTAGGGAGTTCCTAGCGCGGTTGTATAATACTCTATCTTTGCTGCTATAGGCCTTCTCTTTGGCCCGGTGAAGTTGCCTCAGCTGGGCGTTGAACCATGGCTTGTTGTTGTTGTAGGTTCGGTAAGCCTTGGTAGGTACACACATGTCCTTGCAGAATCTGATGTAGGATGTTGTGGTGTCGGTTAGGTCATTCAGATTGGATGTCGCAGGTGCGAAGACCTCCCAGTCCGTGCAGTCGAAGCAGGCCTGTAGATTAATCTTAGCCTCATCGGTTCATTTCTTGACCGTTTTGACAACTGGTTTGGCTGTTTTCAGCTTCTGCGTGTATGTGGGGAGAAGATGGACAAGGCAGTGGTCAGATAGGCCAAGAGCAGCGCAGGGGATTGACTGGAAGGCAGACTTGAGGGTAGTGTAGCAATGATCCAGGGTGCGCCCTTCCCTTGTGGGGCACGTCACCTGTTATTTGAACTTTGGTAGTTCCTTGCTTAGATTGGTCCTGTTGAAGTCACCCAGCACAAGTAGCAGAGTGTCCTGGTGTTTTTGCTCTATGTCTGATATGCTGGCAGCCAGGTGATGCAGGACTTCGTTTGTGCAGGCTTGTGGGGGGGATGAACACTCCTACGAGGATAATTGAGGCAAATTCCTGGGGGGAATAGCAGGGGTTGCAGTTGATGCATAGCATCTCCAGGTGAGGGCTGCAAGATTTTCCTAGGATCTTGACATTGGTGCACCATCTGTCGTTGATGTAAAAGCAGATGTCTCTGCCCTTCGATTTGCCTGAGAGTTCCTTGGAGAGTCCGAAGCAGGGCAGGGACACCGGGGGGTCTGTAGTGAGGTCGTCCAGCCACGTCTCCGGAAAGCAGAGGACTGATGACCTGGCAACGCCTGACTTCGCACTGCCCAGGAGGAGGGACAGCTCATCAAGCTTGTTCGTCAGTGAGCGCACATTTGATAGTATGATTGTAGGGAGTGCTGACCTGTGCCCTTTCCGCCGCCACTTCACTAGGGCGCCCACGCGTCGGTCTCTCCTCCTAGTCCTTGGTGTCCAGCTAGGGCCTGCATTAAGTCTTTCACATGCCATCCGCTAAGCTGGCTGCATAGCTACTGCATGTGCGAGATGCACCGGTACAGTTTGAGTAGGCTGCATTGGGGGGAGCCGGGGACATGGGGCTGCTCGCCTGGATGTGCAAGCGTGGGTGGCCTCCCTGGGGGTTGCTGGGGTTGGGGTCACCCTGTCTGGGGGTAGCGGGGAGGGTAACATGGGCATGTTGGGGTGCTTCAGTCGGGCCACTGTAGGGCCAGGACCCACTGTGGCCATGACCGAGCTGGTCATGCTATCCGGGTGGAGCGCCATGGCAAATGGGGAGTGCGTCCGAGTCGGCAGTGGATCGGGACATGTTTCAGCTGGCGCAGGTCCAGGACTCACCACAGTTGATACGCACAAGGCCACGTGGGGGATCGCAGAGAGCAGGGTCGAGGGGAGCCGGGATGGCCGTGGTGTAGTTGTGGCCTGTGGTTGTTGCAGCAGGGCCAGGTCTCTGCCATGGGAAGCCGTACTTCTCGGGGGGTCACAGCACCTCTGCCTCTCTGTGCAGGTCCACGTCCTGGCTGGTATTCCTCTGCATCCTCGGTAGCGGGACCCACCGATCTGCACACCGGCGGCTCTGCCGGGCATAGCCAGGACAGTTGGGCTGAGTGCTGGGGGCCGTGAGGGGGATCGCCAGGAGCAGGGTCTGTTGGGTCGTGAGGGGGATCGCCGGGAGCAGGGTCTGTTGGGAGCCTGGGTGGCCTAGTTGGAGCTGCAAGCGGGGGTCGCTGCCTATACCTGCTTGGTTTTGTGTCCGGCTGGGGTCACAGTTGGGCAGAGTTTCCGCCGAGGGGGGTCTCGTCCCTTCGCCGCCACCGGAGCCTCTGTACCGGGGGAGCCAGCCTGTCCACCCGCTGCTGCCTGTAGTCCCACCCGTGCTGGGGGAGCTGTATCCGTGCTTGGGGAGCCAGCCTGCCCGCCGCTTCCTGTGGTCCCGTACGTGCCGGGGGAGCCGTGTCCATGCCCGGGGAGCCATCCTGCTTGCCCGCCGCCTGTGGTCCCCGGGGCCACAGCGGCGATCTCAGCTGGGCCGTCTGTGAGGGCCGCAATGGTGGTGTGGGCCACGAGAGCCGCTGATCCTCCGACGACCAGCCGCTCAGGTGATGGTGGGGTCTGACCGGAGGTAAGTGGCCGGGCCGTGCTCCATCTCAGCAGAGTCTCCCTGCTGTATGTAGTTGTTCCCCTCGCAGGGGAGTTAGTCGAGAGATGGGGGAGACAAGGGGGTAATTTGGTGGAGCTGCACTGCTCCGTGGCAGCCCTCCTTGGCGCTATATTGCAGACACTCCAGTACATGGCTATCCACACATTCCCGTTTGCTGTTTTGCAAACATTCCTGCTCCATCAGTCATTTCATGAATTGCAACACAACCTACAGATGTGTCCACACACACACCCATTAGATCTCGCCAAATAGCACCATTTGGCAAGCCACCAACGTTGTGACTTAGACGCCCCAAGTGACTATTTCTTAAAATATGGCTCTTAATCTGCTACCATGGGGGTCATTCCGAGTTGTTCGCTCGCTAGCAGATTTTAGCAGCATTGCACACGCTAGGCCGCCGCCCTCTGGGAGTGTATCTTACCTTAGCAGAATTGCGAACGAAAGATTACCAGAATTGCGAATAGAAATTTCTTAGCAGTTTCTGAGTAGCTCCAGACCTACTCACAGATTGCGATCAGCTCAGGCCGTTTCATTCCTGGTTTGACGTCACAAACACGCCCTTCGTTCGGCCAGCCACTCCCCCGTTTCTCCAGACACTCCCGCGTTTTTCCCTGTCACGCCTGCATTTTTCCGCACACTCCCAGAAAACGGGCAGTTTCCGCCCAGAAACATCCACTTCCTGTCAATCACACTCCGATCACTTCAACAATGAAAAATCTTTGTTCGGACGTGAGTAAATCTACTAAGTTTTGAGCTAAAATACTAACCGCATGCGCATTTTTGCCTTAATCGCTCTGTTGCGAAAATTGGCAACAAGCGAACAACTCGGAATGACCCCCTATATACCATATACCAATTATTTTATGGCAAAAATACTAATCTTTAATACTTAGGGCCTAATGCAGCATGTATCGCTATTCAGAGAAATTGCAGTTGACTGTGAGTAGAAAGGCGCAGCCCCGACAGGATTAAAAAATGCCCCGTGCAAGTTTGCAAATGCATCGCAGACGCAATTTCCGAAACATCGAAGATTTTTTGCTGTCTGAGCAAATATAAGTAGGTCTGAGGCTGCCACTAATCTGCGACTGAGATGGCCTGGAAATGGTTAGCGATGACGTCAGAGACCCTCCCCATAAGTTGCTGGGCATGCTTCCGTTTTTTCAGACACGCCCAGAAAATGGCAACTTTCCACCCAGAAATGCCGGTTTCCTGTCAGTCAAACAGGTTACATTGCGATTATGGGGGGATCATTCCGAGTTGATCGTAGCTGTGCTAAATTTAGCACAGCTACAATCATCTTCCCTGGCATGCGGGGGGACACCCAGCACAGGGCTAGACCGCGCCGCATGTCAGTCTGCTCCCCCCACCCCGCACAAATACAAAAGCATCGCCGCTGTGCAATGCTTTTGTATTTGTTGAGTAACTCCCGGCCAGCGCAGCTCCTGCAACTGGCCGGCAGTTGATCGTTGCTGCCACTGGCCGCAGCGACTGCATGAGATGTCACACAGCCGCAGCGGCCCGCCTCCCCAACGGTCCGGCCATGCCTGCGTTGGCCGGACCGCGCCCCCTAAACGGCGGCTTAACGCCGCCATCCAGCCCCCTCCCTCCCTGTGTCCGCCTCTGCCTGTCAATCAGGCAGAGCGATCGCTACTGTACGATGGCCTTCGGCCGTCCGGCATGCACTGGCGCCAAAGTGCACAATTGCGCATGCACAATTCCGACCCGATTGTTGCGCTGCGATAAACTGCAGCGAGCGATCGGGTCGGAATGACCCCCATGATCTGTACACAATTTCTGTTGCTATTACCCCTCGCGCAGGTGCAATGCAAATGCTACCTACACATGCGTAGTCGTTCTATAATCGCTCGATTTGTGATTTCTCATAATGGCGATCCATGCTGAATTAAGCCCTTGGTACTGTATTATTAGTGATCTAAGATGCAAAATTCAGGAATAAGTGTGCAATCTGGGTAAAAAGGCAAGAAACAGAGGTCATCATTATGTTCAATCTGCTACTTTATACCATTTTTTTTGACAAAAAATACTAATCCTAAATAACAAATGCAGGTTAAGTCTCCCATATCCAAAATCCGATATCCAAAACACCTTTGCTTTCTCATGGCTTAATGTACACAAACTTTATTTCATGCACAAAATTATTTAAAATATTTTATAAAATTACATTCACCCGGGGGCGTGTCCTAGCTGCAGGGCGGAGTGGATGTGACTATCTGCTGCTCCTGCTCTACATACAATTTAGGAGCACATCAAACACTCCCACAAGACTTACCCTGCTCACCCTGGGTCCTCTGCATCCCTTGCTCCACACCCGATCCCCTGTCTGATCTCTGGAGTGCCATGGCCATTCGTCCTGACAGCGGCCTTTTACAGTGCTGAAGCCACAGGCTGGATTTCGGAGATCCCGCAGCGCGGCTCACGGTACTGCCGCCACGGCCCCCGCTGGAGGTTCAGGCTGCTTTACAGGGATCCCGCTGCCAGTTTCAGGTGGTCCCTGCTCCCACAGTCACCCTTTCACCTCTGGATCTCTCCCGGGAGCGGCTGAGAGTGGTGCTGTGTATCGCGGGAGACCGCCATCTTGGATCCCATAATATATACTCGATCTGCAGCATTGGATCTATTATGCCAGCAACTGTAAACTGAGTGGTTCTCCCTCTCTCTCCACCGCTGTAGGGTCTCCCTGCCCTGCGTAGCTTGTAGGCTGGTCCACAAGCGGTGAGTGGGGTTTACCTGACACAGCCATGGTCAAGATCTCAGTGGATTAGAGACACATATGTCCTGGTCAGCCTGTGCCCTTGCATTTATATCTCAAAACTCTCTACATGGCTGAGGAGATCTGGATGCATGACCTGTCTGGCACCTCTTCCATATGAGCTGTATGGATCCAGGGTTACGATCCTGCCCTTGATACTTCTATTGCCTACTCCTTTGTGACTCCTGTTTATACTGCATAACATTGGTGCTGATTCTTCCGAATCAGGTCTGCACTAACATACTGAAGAACAGTGTTCTCTTGTTCTCTCTTGCTATCTTTTGACTTAGTGCGTCATCTTGTGGCAGTTCCACAACTTACGTCCATAACAGTTTTTTGAACATCAGTCAAAACAACCCCCTCTCCTGCCAGTCCTGGTCCCAAGAATGGGTGAGGTAAATTGCTATGCTCTAAACCTTGTTCATTATATATCTGCGTGGAAGGCACCTTCTTTCCGTTACATGGTGACACTGCCCTGAGCTATGGTGGCTTGGCTGTGCCTCGTTGAGGGGAATATGCAATGTATCACTTAAACATTAGTGTTCAGCCTGAACGGATGATTCTCTGGGTTTAGATCTGCCGGGATACGCCTTTGACCTTCCCTCATGATGAGAGGCCATCCCTCCAAGACATTGGTTAAAAACACTTCAACCAAGCCCTCTTGAGCTGCAGCATTTCATTTATTTGGAACTCCTGCTTCTAACTCCGCTTCGCCAGCTCCTTCTTCACCATCTGTGTCCTCTGGTATCATGGAAGGAAACAAAGCTGCAGAATTCTCCACTTTTACCCAACCATCCCAACCCCCGGCAGAGTCCCTGGAACTGACTGCCATTCTTTCACAGCTGCGGTCTCTCCCAACCCGTCAGGATATACAACAAGAAGACTTACAATCCATGAAAACAACAGATACAGGATTCTATTCACGAAAATATATAAAAATACTACAGAAATCCAGATAGATCTCAGACATTGACTTTAACGGTGACCAGATACAAATTTACCAAGATCTATCATGAACTACCTTACAACAGCGGTGTCTCTTACGCCCCCTTACGGAAGATCTCAAGAAACTCATCAAATTCCGTTGGGGATTTCCCTTGAGCATACAAGTTACTCATAAGGGGTCTCTACTTGTTCTACAGAAATATGAGGATGTAAAGGACTTTTGCGCGTCTTTGGGGATATCCCCCCTCCCCCCTACACTCCCAAACTGGCTAGAACCACTACAATTATCTACTTTGTCTCAAAGTCACAGGAAACCATGGAATAGGGTCCGCAATGAAAGGAGGCGACATCCCGTTGAAGTGTCTAATGAGGCCTCCGTGGACATGTGAATACTGGCTAAGTTCCCTTGTTTCTGATATACTTTTATCTATGTTTTAGCACTGGATGAGCATCTCACTGTCCGAGCTCATCTCGTCGGTTGATTGCATTCAGAGATTGACTAGTCTACTACTAATTGAAATGTTGGCCTACCTATGGAATTAAGTTCCCTAATTGGGTATGCCCTGACTTTGGCCAGCTCTTTATCTGTTTGGGCTGCTTTACACATTAATATATTTTATTTGACTGTTTTTTAAAGTTGATACATCCATTTTCCCCTCTGACCCCCCCCCCCCTCTCTGCTGCACATTTATAGACCGTGGGCCATTTACGGTTTCCCATGGCTATTCATGCAGAGTATTTTTGTTTTACTAATTGTAGCTTATTCCTTTTATTCTTTGTTTGTGCTAGGCAAATATGTGATAGGCCGTTCAATTTTAATGCTGACTGTTTTTCTATGGTTTTGGCCCCTATTCATGTATGTGTTATTTCCTCACTGCTTTCCCTCGTGTCCTGTCCTGTTTTTACGTCCCTCCCTCCTCCCCCCTATTTGGGCTTAGTATACTATGCGGTATCTTATTCAACGTGTTGATAGTGTACTATTGATACAATGGATGTTCTCTTTAACCTATTCTCATGGCTAGTTTAAAACTTTTATCTTATAATGTGAAAGGTCTAAACATTCCTGAAAAGAGGTCTAGACTCTTGCATACGTCATACACTAATGGAGCAGATGTGGTGTTTCTCCAGGAGACACACTTTAAAAATGGCACCTCCCCAAGTCTTCATTCACACCATTTCTCCCAGGGATATCTTAATTACTTTTCAGGGGCCAAGGCCAAAGGGGTTGCTGTTTTGTTTACCAAACACCTTAGATTAGATGATGCCTCTAAAATACCTATAGGTGATGGACGAGGGTTACTAGTAAGGGCTACTATTGCAAACCAAATCTTTACTTTTATTAATCTCTATCTCCCCAATCAAGGACAATTGCAATTCATGAGAAAATCCTTAGAATTGATAGAAGGAATTATAGAGGGTGTGCTGGTAGTCGGCGGAGACTTTAACTGGATATTAAATGATTTTGGTCACTGCTGCATGATTTCCAATCAATAGACACCTGGCATTTACTACACCCATAGGATAGATATTATAAATTTTTAGTGATGAGCGGGTTCGGTTCCTCAGAAACCGAACCGACCCGAACTTCACCCATTTTACACGGGTCCGAGGCATACTCGGATACTCCAGTATGGCTCGGTTAACCCGAGCGCGCCCGAACGTCATCATCCCACTGTCGGATTCTCGCGAGATTCGGATTCTATATAAGGTGCCGCGCGTCGCCGCCATTTTCACTCGTGCATTGGAAATGTTAGGGAGAGGACGTGGCTGGCGTCCTCTCCGTTTATTAATGTTGATGCAAATATTTGTGCTTATTGCTTAATTGTGGGGACTGGGGAGCAGCTGTATTATATAGGAGGAGTACAGTGCAGAGTTTTGCTGATCAGTGACCACCAGTTTTATCCGTTCTCTGCCTGAAAAACGCTCCATATCTGTGCTCAGTGTGCTGCATATATCTGTGCTCACACTGCTTAATTGTGGGGACTGGGGAGCAGCTGTATTATATAGGAGGAGTACAGTGCAGAGTTTTGCTGATCAGTGACCACCAGTTTTATCCGTTTTCTGCCTGAAAAACGCTCCATATCTGTGCTCAGTGTGCTGCATATATCTGTGCTCACACTGCTTTATTGTGGGGACTGGAGACCAGCAGTATTATATAGGAGGAGTACAGTGCAGAGTTTTGCTGACAGTGACCACCAGTATATATATATATAGCAGTACGGTACGGAAGGCCACTGCTCTACCTACCTCTGTGTCGTCAAGTATACTATCCATCTAGATTCTATACCTGTGGTGCATTTTAGTTTTGCAGTTTGCTGACAGTGACCACCAGTATATATAGCAGTACGGTACGGAAGGCTACTGCTCTACCTACCTCTGTGTCGTCAAGTATACTATCCATCTAGATTCTATACCTGTGGTGCATTTTAGTTTTGCAGTTTGCTGACAGTGACCATCAGTATATATATATATATAGCAGTACGGTACGGAAGGCCACTGCTCTACCTATCTCTGTGTCGTCAAGTATACTATCCATCTAGATTCTATACCTGTGGTGCATTTTAGTTTTGCAGTTTGCTGACAGTGACCACCAGTATATATATATATATATATATATATATATATATATATATATATAGCAGTACGGTACTGAAGGCCACTGCTCTACCTACCTCTGTGTCGTCAAGTATACTATCCATCTAGATTCTATACCTGTGGTGCATTTTAGTTTTGCAGTTTGCTGACAGTGACCACCAGTATATATAGCAGTACGGTACGGAAGGCCACTGCTCTACCTACCTCTGTGTCATTAAGTATGCTATCCATCTAGATTCTATACCTGTGGTGCATTTTAGTTTTGCAGTTTGCTGACAGTGACCACCAGTTTATATATATATAGCAGTACGGTACGGAAGGCCACTGCTCTACCTACCTCTGTGTCGTCAAGTATACTATCCATCTAGATTCTATACCTGTGGTGCATTTTAGTTTTGCAGTTTGCTGACAGTGACCACCAGTATATATAGCAGTACGGTACGGAAGGCCACTGCTCTACCTACCTCTGTTTCATCAAGTATACTATCCATCCATACCTGTGGTGCATTTTAGTTGTGCACAGTGTATATAGTAGTATGCCATTGCTATTGATACTGGCATATAATTCCACACATTAAAAAATGGAGAACAAAAATGTGGAGGTTAAAATAGGGAAAGATCAAGATCCACTTCCACCTCATGCTGAAGCTGCTGCCACTAGTCATGGCCGAGACGATGAAATGCCATCAACGTTGTCTGCCAAGGCCGATGCCCAATGTCATAGTAGAGAGCATGTAAAATCCAAAAAACAAAAGTTCAGTAAAATGACCCAAAAATCAAAATTGAAAGCGTCTGATGAGAAACGTAAACTTGCCAATATGCCATTTACGACACGGAGTGGCAAGGAACGGCTGAGGCCCTGGCCTATGTTCATGGCTAGTGGTTCAGATTCACATGAGGATGGAAGCACTCATCCTCTCACTAGAAAAATGAAAAGACTTAAGCTGTCAAAAGCACAGCAAAGAACTGTGCGTTCTTCTAAATCACAAATCCGCAAGGAGAGTCCAATTGTGTCGGTTGCGATGCCTGACCTTCCCAACACTGGACGGGAAGAGCTTGCGCCTTCCACCATTTGCACGCCCCCTGCAAGTGCTGGAAGGAGCACCCACAGTCCAGTTCCTGATAGTCAAATTGAAGATGTCACTGTTGAAGTACACCAGGATGAGGATATGGGTGTTGCTGGCGCTGGGGAGGAAATTGACAAGGAGGATTCTGATGGTGAGGTGGTTTGTTTAAGTCAGGCACCGGGGGAGACACCTGTTGTCTGTGGGAGGAATATGGCCATTGACATGCCTGGTCAAAATACAAAAAAAATCACCTCTTCGGTGTGGAATTATTTCAACACAAATGGGGACAACAGGTGTCAAGCCGTGTGTTGCCTTTGTCAAGCTGTAATAAGTAGGGGTAAGGACGTTAACCACCTAGGAACATCCTCTCTTATACGTCACCTGGTCCGCATTCATCAGAAGTCAGTGACAAGTTCAAAAACTTTGGATGACAGCGGAAGCAGTCCACTGACCACTAAATCCCTTCCTCTTGTAACCAAGCTCCTGCAAACCACACCACCAACTCCCTCAGTGTCAATTTCCACCTTACACAGGAAAGCCAATAGTCCTGCAGGCCATGTCACTGGCAAGTCTGACGAGTCCTCTCCTGCCTGGGATTCCTCCGATGCATCCTTGCTGGCGCTGCTGTTGTTGCTGCTGGGAGCCGATCGTCATCCCAGAGGGGAAGTCGGAAGACCACTTGTACTACTTACAGTAAGCAATTGACTGTCCAACAGTCCTTTGCGAGGAAGATGAAATATCACAGCAGTCATCCTGCTGCAAAGCGGATAACTCAGGTCTTGTCAGCCTGGGTGGTGAGAAACGTGGTTCCGGTATCCACCGTAAATTCAGAGGCAACTAGAGACTTGTTTGAGGTACTGTGTCCCCGGTACCAAATACCATCTAGGTTCCATTTCTCTAGGCAGGCGATACTGAAAATGTACACAGACGTCAGAAAAAGAGTCACCAGTGTCCTAAAAAATGCAGTTGTACCCAATGTCCACTTAACCACGGGCATGTGGACAAGTGGAGCAGGGCAGATTCAGGACTATATGACTGTGACAGCCCACTGGGTAGATGTATTGCCTCCCGCAGCAAGAACAGCAGCGGCGGCACCAGTAGCAGCATCTTGCAAACGCCAACTCGTTACTAGGCAGGCTACACTTTGTATCACCGCTTTCCATAAGAGGCACACAGCTGACAACCTCTTACGGAAACTGAGGAACATCATCGCAGAATGGCTTACCCCAATTGGACTCTCCTGGGGATTTGTGACATCGGACAACGCCAGCAATATTGTGCGTGCATTACATCTGGGCAAATTCCAGCACGTCCCATGTTTTGCACATACATTGAATTTGGTGGTGCAGAATTATTTAAAAAACGACAGGGGCGTGCAAGAGATGCTGTCGGTGGCCCGAAGAATTGCGGGCCACTTTCGGCATTCAGCCACCGCTTGCCAAAGACTGGAGCACCAGCAAACAGTCCTGGACCTGCCCTGCCATCATCTGAAGCAAGAGGTGGAATTCAACCCTCTATATGCTTCAGAGGATGGAGGAGCAGCAAAAGGCCATTCAAGCCTATACATCTGCCCATGATATAGGCAAAGGAGGGGGAATGCACCTGACTCAAGTGCAGTGGAGAATGATTTCAACGTTGTGCAAGGTTCTGCAACCCTTTGAACTTGCCACACGTGAAGTCAGTTCAGACACTGCCAGCCTGAGTCAGGTCATTCCCCTCATCAGGCTTTTGCAGCAGGAAGCTGGAGACATTGAAGGAGGAGCTAAAACAGAGCGATTCCGCTAGGCATGTGGGACTTGTGGATGGAGCCCTTAATTCGCTAAACCAGGATTCACGGGTGGTCAATCTGTTGAAATCAGAGCACTACATTTTGGCCACCGTGCTCGATCCTAGATTTAAAACCTACGTTGTATCTCTCTTTCCGGCAGACACAAGTCTGCAGAGGTTCAAAGACCTGCTGGTGAGAAAATTGTCAAGTCAAGCGGAACGTGACTCGTCAACAGCTCCTCCTTCACATTCTCCCGCAACTGGGGGTGCGAGGAAAAGGCTAAGAATTCCGAGCCCACCCGCTGGTGGTGATGCAGGGCAGTCTGGAGCGAGTGCTGACATCTGGTCCGGACTGAAGGACCTGGCAACGATTACTGACATGTCGTCTACTGTCACTGCATATGATTCTGTCACCATTGAAAGAATGGTGGAGGATTATATGAGTGACCGCATCCAAGTAGGCACGTCAGACAGTCCGCACGTATACTGGCAGGAAAAAGAGGCAATTTGGAGGCCATTGCACAAACTGGCTTTATTCTACCTAAGTTGCCCTCCCTCCAGTGTGTACTCCGAAAGAGTGTTTAGTGCAGCCGCTCACCTTGTCAGCAATCGGCGTTCGAGGTTACTTCCAGAAAATGTGGAGAAGATGATGTTCATCAAAATGAATTATAATCAATTCCTCCGTGGAGACATTCACCAGCAATTGCCTCCAGAAAGTACACAGGGATCTGAGATGGTGGATTCCAGTGGGGACGAATTAATAATCTGTGAGGAGGGGGATGTACACAGTGAAAGGGGTGAGGAATCGGAGGATGATGATGAGGTGGACATCTTGCCTCTGTAGAGCCAGTTTGTGCAAGGAGAGATTGATTGCTTCTTTTTTGGTGGGGGCCCAAACCAACCAGTCATTTCAGTCACAGTAGTGTGGCAGACCCTGTCGCTGAAATGATGGGTTCGTTAAAGTGAGCATGTCCTGTTTATACAACATAAGGGTGGGTGGGAGGGCCCAAGGACAATTCCATCTTGCACCTCTTTTTTTCTTTCATTTTTCTTTGCATCATGTGCTGTTTGGGGACAATTTTTTTGAAGTGTCACCCTGTCTGACACTGCAGTGCCACTCCTAGATGGGCCAGGTGTTTGTGTCGGCCACTTGTGTCGCTTAGCTTAGTCACACAGCGACCTTGGTGCGTCTCTTTTTTTCTTTGCATCATGTGCTGTTTGGGGACTATTTTTTTGAAGTGCCATCCTGTCTGAGACTGCAGTGCCACTCCTAGATGGGCCAGGTGTTTGTGTCGGGCACTTGTGTCGCTTAGCTTAGTCACACAGCGACCTTGGTGTGCCTCTTTTTTTCTTTGCATCATGTGCTGTTTGGGGACTATTTTTTTGAAGTGCCATCCTGTCTGATACTGCAGTGCCACTCCTAGATGGGCCAGGTGTTTGTGTCGGCCACTTGGGTCGCTTAGCTTAGTCACACAGCTACCTCATTGCGCCTCTTTTTTTCT